>NC_137063.1:18667592-18895092 GCF_032717465.1 Coenobita brevimanus | reverse complement strand
GATAAAGATGCAACGGTATTGCGATGAGACAGGGGTTGAAGAAAGCCAATTAGAGAAGAAGAGCTGATGAGATGAAAAGCCTTTGACTCCACCTCTTTGAGAAGAGCTGTATGTGGGGAGCCTCCCCACACATGAGAGATGTACTCTACACAGGGGCAAATAAAACCTGTGTATAAAGTCAACAACTGTGCTGGGGTAAAGAAGGTACGGAGTCGGTTTAGCACACCTAATCTCTTGCAAGCAGATTTTACAAGAGATGCAATACGATCCCTCCAAGATAAGTCCCGAGTGAACGAAACCCCAAGCATGTACAAGGATGATGCAGGGTTGAGCTGGATATTATAAAACATTAGTGGGTACTCCTGTGGAAGATTATGGCGGGTTGATAGGTGTAAAAACTGAGTTTTTGATGCATTAAAAACAAGATTATTTTTACTCCAGTCAGAGATACGAGCCAAGTCAGACATTAGGTTTGCCATATCCTCGTCCCTTACTTGTTGAAGTAACTGCTGAGATGTACGTTGCGGGAACCGAATGGAAAGGTGAAGGGTGGAATCATCAGCGTACGAGTGGATAGGGTTAGATGTACAGCTTAAAAGATCATTGTTAAATAAAAGGAAGGGAGTCGGTGATAGGACAGAGCCCTGAGGAACGCCACTGTTGATAGATCTAGGAGAAGAACGATGGTCGTCTACAACAGCGACTATAGAACGAGCAGAAAGGAAGCTATAGATGAAGGCACAGATAGAAGGATAGAAACCGTAAGAGGGCAGTTTGGATAGTAAAGATTTATGCCACACTCGATTGAAAGCAATTGACATGTCAAGTGCAATGGCAAAGCTTTCGCCAAAGTCCTGAATGGAGGATGACCAGAAGTCTGAAAGTTCGCCAGTGGAGCATCCATGACGGAACTCACACTGACGATCAGAAAGAAGGTTGTGATAGGAAAGGATGTTAAAGCAATTGGATGATAGTTTGAGGGCTGGGAATGATCACCCTTCTTTGGGACTGGCTGAATGATAGCAAACCTCCAGCAAGAAGGAAAAGTACAAGTTGACAGACAGAGGTGCAAGAGTTTGCTTAGGCAGGGTGTAAACAGAAGCACAGTTCTTGAGGACAACAGGAGGGACTCCATCAGTCCCATATGCCTTGTTACTATGAAGGCCAGTGATAGCAGCAAATACACCAGCTGAAGACATTTTAATATCAGCCATGAGGAAGTCAGAGGAGGGAAGTGATGGAGGAACAGCACCGGAATCGTCTAAGGTGGAATTGGAGGAGAAAGTCTGAGCGAAGAGATCTGCTTTTTCAGAAGATATAGCTACACAGCCATCAGAATACAAAAGTGGAGGGAAGGATGATGAGGTAAAGTTGTTAGAAAGGTTTTTGGCAAGGTGCCAGAAGAAGCGCGAAGAATTCGAGTTGGAGAGTTGAGAGCACTTAGTACGAATGAAATTATTTTTAGCAGAGCGAAGAACAGACTTAGCACGATTCCGGGCAGAAACATAACCAAGATGTGATTCAGGGGTGGGATGGCTCCGGTACCTTTTATAGGCCCTCTCCTTGTTGTGGACAGAATTAGAACAAGCGTGATTAAACCAAGGCTTTCTTGCATTGGTCAAAGGATATAAGAAAGGAATGTATGCTTCCATGCCCGAGAGAATAACCTCCATAATGCACAATGCGCGCGCACACACACACACACACACACACACATATTATATATATATATATATATATATATATATATATATATATATATATATATATATATATAGTGATAAAACAGATCTCTTCACTCAGACTTTCTCCTTCAGTTCCATCTTAGACGATTTTAGTGCTGTTTCTGCATCACTTCCCCCCTCTGACTTCCTTATGGCTGACTTAAAAAATTCTTAACACTGACCTCAGTACTAAACAGGCATACGGGCAATTTGGGGTCCCTAATGTTGTTTTCAAGAGATGTGCTTATGTGCTTACACCCTGACAATGTAAACTCTTTCGTCTTTTTCTGTCAACTTGTACCTTTTCTTCTTGCTGGAAGTTTGCTTTCAATTAGTCCATCCCAAAGAAGGGTGGCCATTCCCTCCCCTCTAACTATCGCCTAATTGCTTTAAGATTCTGTCTCAAAAGTTTTTGAGTCTATTCTTAACAAAAACAGTTTAAATAGTCTTTCCTATCACAACCTTCTTTCTGATGGTCAGTACGAGTTCTACCACGGACTTTCCACTGGCAATCTTCTCACCTGCCTTTCAAACTTCTCCTTTCGGGACTTATGCAAAAGCTTTGCCATTGCACCTGACATCTCAAAGACTTTCGATTAGGTCTGGCACAAATCTTTAATTTCCAAGCTGCCCTCTTACTGTGCCTTCCTCTCTAGCTTCCTTTCTGGTCGTTCTATAGGTTATGTTGTAGACGGCCATTATTCCTCTCCTGGATATATCAATAGTGTAGCTCCTCAGGACTCTGTTCTATCACTAACACTCTTCCTTTTATTCATCAATGAACTAAGCTGTACATCGAACCCTATCTACTCATACGCTGATGATTCCACCCTTCACCTTTCCATTCGCTTCTCGCAGCATCCATGTCAGCAGTTACTTCAACAAACAAGGGATGAGGCTATTGCACACCTAATGTCTGACTTGGCTCGTATCTCTGACTTCGGTAAAAGTAATCTTGTTGTTTTTAATGCGTAAAAAGTTCAGTTGTTACACCTATCACCCTGTCAAAATTTTGCACAGGAGTACCCAATAATGTATAACAATATCCAGCTCAATCTTGCATCACCTTTAAACATACTTGGGCTTTCATTCTTTCGGGACTAATCTTGGAAAGATCATATTACATCTCTTGTAAAATCTGCTCCCAAGAGAATAGGTGTGCTAAGCCGACACGATGCCTTCTTTACACCTGCACAGTTGGTGACTATATATGGGTTTTATTCGCCACTGTTTAGAAAAAAAACTCTCAAGTTTGGGGAGGCTCCCCACATACATCTCTTCTCAACAAGGTTGAGTCAAAGGTTTTTCGTCTCATTAACTCTCCTCCTCTTCCTGGACCCTTTCAATCTCTGTCTCTTCGTCGACTGTTGCATATTTATCTCTTTTTCTATCGCTATTTCAATGGTCACTGCACCTCTGAACTACCTGCTTGCACCCTTCCAGCACTACAACGGGGACGTAGCACCCATCTAGCAATCTCTCTCTCTCTCTCTCTGTATATATATATATATATATATATATATATATAGAGAGATATATATATATATATATATATCCACCACTCACTTGATATATATATATATATCCACTCACTTGATGTAGTGCTGCTGTCGGGTGTCTGGCCTTACTCTCCTCCATCGTTCTTTCCTTCCATTCTCTCCTGTCTTTCTTTCCTTCATTCTTTCCTTTTCCTTCTGTCCGTGGGTGACTTTACACTGAGTAACAAGCCAAATGGTTTCCTGTACACCAGGAAACCATTTACTACGCTGGGTGGTAACCATATAACCATTTTTTGGCGCCTGGTGGTTTAGTGGGTATTCACGGCGCTCCAATGGGATTGAGGTGGTGAAGGTTTATATCCAAAGGGTGGTTGCGGTTTTTTGCTCACGTAATACTACTCAGGGATGAGTGGGGCTGGTCACTCTCATCTTAAATGTCAAGACTAACTGCCTAGCCCCGGGCTCCTACGATCCTCATGGGGAAATGTAGGATTGGATGATGAATATATATATATTGTTACATAGCCTATAATTTCATCATCCTTTGTGTAATTTTAACGCACAGTTGCTGCATGTTTGATCACGAGCGTGTTCTGCCTCAGTCCCCCCCTTCTACCGTTATAGTAGAGTAAGTCGTTCTCTCTGTTGCTTAGAGCGGGATTATCAGCTCTTTGTCCCCATGGCTTCATTTGCGCGTCCTGCTTACAAGTTGTATCAGGCTCTGCTGGCCCCTATATAATGAGCTCAGTCTCTGCATCATCGCCACTTAGATCTGCTCCTCATTTTGTTCACATCCCTGTCCTCCCCTGTACAGATATTATTATTGTGAGTGCTCAAGAAGTCTCCAACCATCTAGCAGCTGTGTGTAATTTGAGTATAACTGTTGTTGTATTTTTTCCTTGTACTGTATAGCATAAGGTGTTGATTTGTAGGCCTAGTGAAGTTTTTGTAATTCATGTAGGGTTCTTTATGTCGGTCATTTTTGATAATAGTTTGTATCTGTAAATATTTATCTGGCATTCACTGAGTATTATCTGGTATCTCATTTTATCAGGGCTGACTTAGATAAATTTACTCTTGCTAATTTCGTGTTAATAGAGGCTATTGCAGTTAACCATATATTTAACCTGTTTATTTGCCATTACATTATCCTTATGAGTCCTGAATGTTTAGTTGTTAGTTTGTGCATTAAACTTTAACTTGTAATTTTACCTAACTCTTTTGTTTTGAACCTGGAACTTTACGGGACAGTAGTGACTCTTCGTATTCTCACTTAAAGTGTACATTATCTTTCTCTGTTCCGTAACATAAATTTGGCGACCTCATATCAGGATATTCAGGATATTATCATAAGGATATTGTTTGATATTTTGTGACTGTGATATATTCATGATGGCTACTATTACTACACTTGATGAAGCCAAAGATTTTTTGTCAAATGTGCAAACAGTGTGTGATATAGAAAACAGAACAAAGAATGAACTTAAGATTGTTGCTCAACAATTGGGATTTGTTGTTCGCTCTCATCAGTCTAAAGATCAAATTGTTGCCATGATTAATGAAAGCTTGTTTAATGTAACTCCTCCAAATGAGCAAACGCAGATTGAATTAGCTAAGTTACAGCTAGCCCTGCAGGAGGCTCGTGTGAAGGAAGCTGAATTTCAAGCACGTGCTAAGGAGGCTGATGTTAAGGAGGCAAATGCTCGTATTCAAGAGGCACAGGTACAGGCTCAGGCACAAATTGAACTAGCTAGGATTCAGGCAGACCATGAGTATCGCATGAAACAAGGTGGAACTGGATCATCTAGCTCTGATGATTTTGATGTGGCTAAAAATGTTAAACTTGTCCCTCCTTTTAATGAATCTGATTTAACAAAGTATTTTCAGTTGTTTGAGAGGGTAGCTACAGGTTTTAATTGGCCCAAAAAGTACTGGCCAATACTCCTTCAAACTGTTCTCACCGGTAAAGCTCAAGTAACTTATGCATCTTTGCCTCAGGATCAGTCTGATAATTATGATGTAGTTAAGAGCTTGATTCTTAAGGCCTATGAGCTTGTTCCTGAAGCCTATAGAGTAAAATTTAGGACAACTTACAAGCAAGATAAGCAATCCCATGTTGAGTATGCAAAAATCAAAGAAGATCTGTTAGAGCAGTGGTTAAATTCTAAGAATGTGGATTCTGATTTTGACAAATTTAAGCAGATGATTTTGCTGGAGGACTTCAAAAGGTGTATTTATAAAGATGTAAGCCTATATCTTGATGAGAAAAGAATAGATAATTTGTCTGATGCTGCAGTTTTAGCTGATGAATATGTTCTCACTCACAAGAGATATTTTAGAGGAAAAGGGAAAGCTGAGAGTCAGTACGTTGCCTCTACTCAGAGTACAGGTAACAGGAAAGAGAATAAAGATGATGTTTCTCAGGAAGTAAATACCAGCTTCACCTCTAGATTTCAGAAAAGTAAATGTACTTATTGTAGTAAGCTTGGTCATACTACGGAGAGATGTTTCAGGAGACAGCGTGATGTGAACAAAAAGGAGTCTTTAAATATTCAGTCAATTGGTCTAGTGTCCACTCTTGAGAGTTCCCAGAATTCTTTAACCGAGTTAACTGAACCTGCTTTGAGGGGTAACTTAAATTCTCATGATGGAGCTCCTCTTTTGAGCAGTAACGTGGGTGACACTCTCAAGAGTTCATGTGCTAATTTCCTGTCTGATGGTTTTGTCAGTCCTCTGGACAGTAATGACAGGAAATCAGTTAAAATATATCGTGATACAGGTGCTTGCCAATCCCTTATGCTGACCAGTGTTCTAGGCTCTAATGTTAATTCCTCTGATGAAACTGTAATCTTACAAGGTGTAGGGAATAATTACTTCTCTGTCCCTCTGTGCAGAGTGAATTTAGAGTCTGGTTTTGTTAATGGTTCTGTTATGGTTGGGTTGGTTGAGACACTCCCAATGTCAGGTGTAACTTTCTTACTTGGAAATGATATTGGTGGAAGTCAAGTGTGTCCAGCTCCTCAGTTGTCTAGTGAGCCAGTGGCTGCGGCCCAGGATTGTGATGTCCCTGATGTGTTCCCTGCATGTGCTGTCACTAGGGCTAAGTCTAAAGTTACTGGTGATTTAGAGGATGATGATGATGATGTTATCCTAGCTGACACTTTTCTTGCTAATTTGGACCACTCACCAGATGAGGCAGTACCCCGTAGTGTTGATAATTTGTCTCGTCAAGAGTTGGTTGAGTTGCAGGTTGCTGACCCTGAGTTGAAAGGTCTAGCTAACTCTGCTTACAGAGAAGAAGAGTCAGCCGGTGCTTCTACTTGTTATTATGTAAAGTCAGGAGTACTTATGAGGAAGTGGAGACCCCCAACAGCATCAGCCGACTGTGAATGGGAGGTTGTACATCAAGTTGTCATCCCTCGTGTTTGTGGGCAGGATATCATTAGAGTGGCTCATGATTCCAGTTTGGCAGGACACCTTGGAGTGAGGAAGACTGTGGCACGCATTTTGAAACACTTCTACTGGCCAGGTATCTTCAGGGATGTTTCCTGGTATTGTAAGTCTTGTCACACCTGTCAAGTTGTGGGGAAGTGTAATCAGACCGAAAAGGTAGCACCTCTAGTTCCCATTCCTCCTTTTGAGGCGCCTTTCACCCGTGTGTTGGTGGATGTTGTGGGCCCTCTTCCTGGGACTTCTTCAGGATTTTCTTGTGTGTTGACCATGATTGATATGGCTACTCGTTATCCTGAAGCCATTCCACTTAGAAACATCTCAGCAAAGAACGTTGTTAAGGAAATGCTAGGGTTCTTCACAAAGTTTGGTCTGCCCAAGGAGGTACAGTTAGACCGGGGAAGTAATTTCATGTCAAATGTTTTCAAGCAGTCTCTGAAAGAGTTGGGCATCTCCCAGATCACGTCTTCAGCTTACCATCCCCAGACCCAAGGAGCGTTGGAGAGATATCATCAAACACTCAAATCGATGCTCAAGAAATACTGTTTGGAACATCAGAAAGACTGGGATAAGGGTCTTCCATTCGTTGTGTTTGCTGCAAGAGAATCTCCAAATGAATCACTGGGCTCCTCACCTTTTGAACTACTGTTTGGCCATGAAGTAAGAGGACCCCTTAAGTTACTCAAGGAATGCTGGCTGTCGGAGGAAGATGACGTCAACCTGCTGGAGTATGTGATGAAGTTCAAAGAACGGCTGTCCACTGCTTTACAGCTGGCGAGAGAGAATTTAGGAGCTGCTCAGGAGAAGATGAAGACTTGGTATGATAAGAAGTCCAGGTTACGCCACTTTCAGCCAGGAGATCAGGTTTTGATTCTGCTACCAGTTCATGGGCAACCTCTTCAAGCCAAGTTTAGTGGCCCTTATTTCGTGGAGAAGAAACTCAGTGATGTCAACTATGTCATCGCCACACCAGATCGTAGAAAGAGCAAGCAACTATGTCACATCAACATGCTAAAGTTATATCACAGGCGGGACGAAAATAATCCAGTCTGCACTGTAGCTGTTCCACCCGAGTCTACAAGTAAAGTTCTCCCATGCAGCATGAGCCTGAGTGATAGTTTGGGGAAGAATCCTGATATCATGAGTGATCTCCAGACTAAGCTTTCTCATCTACCTCCTAAGGAAAGGCAGGAGTTTTCGGCATTACTGCAGGAGTACCCGCAAGTGTTCCGTGCTACTCCAGGAAGAACCACTGTGTTGATGCATGATGTCGATGTTGGAGACGCAAAGCCAATTAAATTGCCTCCTTACCGTGTGAACCCAGTGAAAGTTCCTCTCATCCAGAAGGAGCTTGGCTACCTGTTGGACCACAAGATGATTGAGCCCTGTCAGAGCGAGTGGAGTTCTCCTGTCACTCTAGTCCCTAAGCCAGGTGGGTCACAGAGGCTTTGCATCGACTACAGACGTGTTAATCAGATAACCAAAACAGACACTTACCCTCTCCCTCGTGTGGAAGATTGCATAGACAAGATCGGAAAGGCTAGGTACATAAGTAAGTTTGATTTGTTAAAGGGATACTGGCAAGTACCTATGACTGAACGTGCTAGGGAGATCTCATGTTTTGTAACACTAGGAAAGGCTTTTGCATGTTCTGTAATGCCGTATGGTATGAAGAATGCACCAGCCACATTTCAGAAGCTCATGAATGTTGTAACAGAGGGTTTGGCAGGGTGTGTTGTTTATATTGATGATGTATTAATCTTCAGTGACAACTGGAAAGATCACCTATGCCATGTCAGTAAATTTCTTGACCGTTTAGTTCATGCTAATCTTGTAGCTAATTTATCAAAGTGTGAGTTTGGTCAAGCTAAAGTTCAGTACCTTGGGTATGTAATTGGTGATGGACATGTTGCACCACCAGGAGCTAAGGTTCAGGTTATAAGTGATCTTCCCAGACCTAAAAGTAGGAAAGAGCTACAAAGATTTTTGGGAATGGTAGGTTATTACAGGAGATTTGTTCTTAACTTTTCTATTCTTGTATCACCACTTACAGACCTACTGAAAAAGGGAGTTAAATTTGTCTGGACCGATAACTGTGAATCCTCTTTCAACAAACTTAAAGCTATTCTATTAAGTCAGCCAGTGCTCGCTACTCCAAATTTTGCTAAGCCTTTTAAGATGGCTGTTGATGCAAGTGATACAGGAGCTGGGGCTGTTTTGCTGCAAGAGGATGATCAGGGTATTGAACATCCTGTATCTTATTACAGTAAGAAGTTCACTCCACCTCAAAAGAACTACTCAACTATTGAGAAAGAGCTTTTGGCCTTGATTTTGGGTTTACAGCAGTTTTCATTTTATTTGTGTTCTGGTTTTGACCCCATAGTCATTTATACCGATCACAACCCACTGAAATTCCTTAGTAAGTTTAAAGATAAAAATCAGAGATTGACAAGATGGAGTCTACTTCTTGAGGAGTATTCATTAGACATACAACATGTCAAGGGGAAAGAAAATGTTATTGCAGATTGCTTATCTAGATTTTAGACAGATTTTTTTAGAGTAATAAGAAATTTCCTTTGTAAATTTCTTTTTCTTTGTGGGGAGGTGTTACATAGCCTATAATTTCATCATCCTTTGTGTAATTTTAACGCACAGTTGCTGCATGTTTGATCACGAGCGTGTTCTGCCTCAGTCCCCCCCTTCTACCGTTATAGTAGAGTAAGTCGTTCTCTCTGTTGCTTAGAGCGGGATTATCAGCTCTTTGTCCCCATGGCTTCATTTGCGCGTCCTGCTTACAAGTTGTATCAGGCTCTGCTGGCCCCTATATAATGAGCTCAGTCTCTGCATCATCGCCACTTAGATCTGCTCCTCATTTTGTTCACATCCCTGTCCTCCCCTGTACAGATATTATTATTGTGAGTGCTCAAGAAGTCTCCAACCATCTAGCAGCTGTGTGTAATTTGAGTATAACTGTTGTTGTATTTTTTCCTTGTACTGTATAGCTTAAGGTGTTGATTTGTAGGCCTAGTGAAGTTTTTGTAATTCATGTAGGGTTCTTTATGTCGGTCATTTTTAATAATAGTTTGTATCTGTAATTATTTATCTGGCATTCACTGAGTATTATCTGGTATCTCATTTTATCAGGGCTGACTTAGATAAATTTACTCTTGCTAATTTCGTGTTAATAGAGGCTATTGCAGTTAACCATATATTTAACCTGTTTATTTGCCATTACATTATCCTTATGAGTCCTCAATGTTTAGTTGTTAGTTTGTGCATTAAACTTTAACTTGTAATTTTACCTAACTCTTTTGTTTTGAACCTGGAACTTTACGGGACAGTAGTGACTCTTCGTATTCTCACTTAAAGTGTACATTATCTTTCTCTGCAATATATATATATATATATATATATATATATATATATATATATATCCCATTGGATCCTAGGGGTGCTGGGCGAGGCATGGCGCTAGCTGGGGACTAAGCATACCGCCCTCCGCCTGTCTATAAAGACTTGAATAATCCCAGTCCTGTCTAATATTCCGGACACCGGGCTCCAATGGGTTAAAGAGACTGATAGGTTTGTCAGTTATTAACCCATTGGATCCCAGGGGTGCTGGGCGAGGCATGGCACTGGCTGGGTACTAAGTGTACCGCCCTCCGCCTATCGACTCATAGTCGAGAAGCCCATAGGTCCCTACCCTGGGGTTCCTTACACCAGAAGGACTTGAATAATAACAGTCCTGTCCAATATTCCGGACACCGGGCTGCAATGGGATATATATATATATATATATATATATATATATATATATATATATATATATATATATATATATATATATATATATATATATATATATATATATTATATATGGGTGGTAACCATATAATCAAACCACACGTGCTCCCTTCGTGTCAACAAGTGGGTTGGTGGAGGGTTAGTGCCCCTCCCGTAAAACAGATAACTCAAATGGCCACCCCTTACGGGATTATGGCGTCTGTGTGTGTGTGTGTGTGTGTGTGTGTGTGTGTGTGCATGTGTGTGTTTATTGCATGTAGGTTTATGTGCATACAAATGTCATTTACTATGGCATGTTATTTTTTACATTATAGCATTATGCACCATACCAACCGTATAACAGATGGTTATAATACAATTGCGACAAGTATCAAGTATGAAGCGAACTCCATATATCTTAATATTCCAGAAAAATGTAGACTGGAACAAGCATACGATAAGTATGTCATAAGGGCATTGCCTAGTCGCATGTGGAGAAAAAAAAATTAATGTATACCCAATCCTATCAATTAAACCTAACGAATCGTTTTAACAATTAGCAACTATTTATCAGATGATATACACATAATTGTAGATTAGTTCCTCTCTTCTGTGAAAAGAAGTCATTATTCATTGTTATCTGCCCTTGTTAACAATACTGCTATATGATTCAGAAACATGAAGACGTACAAAACTAACTTAAATCGTTATTGTTCAAAGATACAAAACATAACGCACAGCAAAATCTACGTATATCCATGTTTAGTAATTATGCTGACGATATTTTAGGGATTCGGGCATAGTTATTTTATGTCGTGCATACACCGTTGTACCTGCTGATGTACTCCTTTCCTGCACCTCAACAGCCACTTGTGGTTGTTTAGGAAATATACCGTCACATGGTGGATTACCCTCACCAGCTGCGAAAGTTTGGTATATGATAACCGTTGCCCTTTAAAGTGCCAATGACACAAACTTATTTGGACTATACCTGCGACTAATGAGATGTGTAATGAATTATTTCGTTAAAGTCTAGTGGCGTCAAATATATTAGATACTAATAATAAAATACCACAAAATATTTGCCTTTGTGTACATAACGTACAAATAATTTTCTAATTCAGAGAGTGTTGGATTATTTTTTCATTATCCTGCGGTAACATAGTTACACTTAATAGAATTCCTTGAATAATACCTTATAATAAACAGGTTTAAAACACATGCTTGCATAACACTGTAGGTGAATGTTACTACACACCATAATGGATATCTATAAATTCTACCAAAGGAAATGTCTGTCAGCCACTTGTGCCCCTTTCACATTATTAGTTGTTGCCATCAAATTGCATGCATTACATTTCACCATTATCAATTACTAACAGGTACGAGAAATGAGTGAATATCTGCCTTAGTTTGCTGATGTCAAATGATGTATAATAGCATCTGGATGGATGTCAATGGAAGGACAATCTTCAGTAGTTTTAGCGGAATGTATTGGTGCATCCTCGATAGACGTATCCCCTACGGAGGTGGGACCAATTAATACAAACAATATCCTATTACATAGGAGGAATAACAGGTAATATGTGGAGGACTTATATACACCTGAATTACATAAATCTTTGGACTGTTACTTTGTACGCCTGCAATACATAATTGTGTAGGTCATTAACATAAAATTTTCACTTTATCATTTACAATATATATCTAACTATCTATCTATAGCGAGACGCCTCAATCCCGTAAGGGGTGGCCACAAACAAATCGCCTCCACGTCGCCCTGTCCCCCGCCATTTCACTGCCTGCTCCCAACTCACACAGCCCTCTCTCATATACCTCTCCACTCTATCCCTCCATTTCATCCTCGGCCTCCCCCTCCCTACCCCCCTCCACCTCACTCACATACACTCGTCAGTCTCTCACCCACATGGCCAAACCACCTCAGTGTGTTCCTCCTAAAGCTTCCTATCACATCACATCCACACCACAACGCTCCTTTATATCCTCAATTGTCAGCCTGTCTCTTCATGTGACTCCACAGGCTCCTCTTAAATAGCTCATTTACACTGCTCTCACTCTTGACTTGTGTCCTTCCAACAAAGTCCAAGCTTCACTTTCATACGTTAGAGTTGGTATCACAATACTTTCATGTAGTAACTTTGTTCACTTCCCTGTTTCTTATCACTGCTTTCAAGGAACTAGCAACCTTTCTTCCTTGTTGTACCCTTTCAAGCACTTCACCCTCCAAACTTCCATCCTTACTCATCACACTACCCAAGTACTTAAACGTACTCGCATTTTCCATTTCCTAACCATCCAGCTTCACTGTACATTCACTGACTTCACCTCTCTCAAAGACCATCACTTTACTCTTCTCTACATTCACCTTCAGATTCCGTTTCGTACACACTCTCCCAAACTCATCCACGAAGCCTTGCAGCTCCCCTTCGTCTTCACTCAACAACACAGTATTATCTCCAAACAACAGTACAGGGAGTTTCCGAGCACTATCTTCTCTCATCAGGGCCACTCCAACATCCACTGCCCTACCTTGTACCTCTTTTATTACGCTCATCCATATATAGATTGAGCAGTCATGGAGACATGACACATCCCTGTTTCAACCCAACCTTCAAAGAGAAAAATTCACTCAGTTCACTATCCACTCGCACTGCAGCCTTAGCACCATTATACATACTCTTCACAGCATTCAACAACTTCCCATCTACTCCATCTATTCTTAATATTTTCCACAATCCTTCTCTATCCACCCTGCCAAATCCATGAAAGCTGCATACAACTTCATTCCCTTCTCTAGAAACTTTTCCACTAAAGATCTAAGAATGAATATCTGATCTACACAACCTCTTGCCTTCCTAAATCCTCCCTGTTCTTCTCCAACTAATTCCTTTGTTATTTCCCTAACTCTGTCAATAAGTATCCTACCATACACTTTTCCTATTAAATTAAAAAGACAAATGTCCCTATGATTACCACACACTTCTTTTTCCCCTTTTCCTTTGAACAAGAGAATAATTATACCTGACTTTCAATCCTCCGGGACTCTACCTTCCTCCCAGGCCAATCTGCACATCTTCCACATCCATTCTACTACTATCTCTCCCCCATGCTTCAGCATTTCACCACACACTCCATCAATTCCTGGGACTTTCCCCAATTTGACTTTCTTCATTGCTTCCACAACTTCTCTCCTACTGATTTCTTCCTGTCTTCTCACCTCCCTCCTTCTCCCAGCCATTCCCCAGCCACTTATACTTGCATTTCTTCCATCCTCTATGTTGAACAATTCCTTAAAGTGTTTTCTCCATCTGCTCACTTTTTCTCCCTTCTCCACTAGTAATCTACCATTTTTATCTTTCACTCCCCTGCTAACTTCACTGCTACCCTGTCTTACTCTCTTCACCTCTTTTCAGATCATTTTCTTACAGTCCCTCTACTTTACACTCAAATTCCTTCCAAATTCCTCATTCATTCTTTTCTTACTCTCTCTTACTAATCTTTTCACCTCTCTCTTCCTTTCTTCATATAACTCTCTCTTCTGCCTCTCAACTTCTTCCACACTCCTATTCCTCATTGATTCATTGTATGCTTTCTTCTTTTGTGCCACAGCCTGTCTCACCTCTTCATTCCACCACGCTGTTCCTTGCATCCCCCTCCATTTTCTCTTCACCCCACACACCACATCACATGCTGCACATATATCTTCTGTAAATACCCTGCACACACCTTCCACATCCCCCATCTGCTCCAATTCATATTTACCTAATCGTTCCTCCACTTCTCTCTTATAGGCTATTCTGCTTTTTTCTCATCCTCTTGTAACATTTCCACTCTCCTTGCAACTACAGTATACATACTGCATATATATATATATATATATATATATATATATATATATATATATATATCCCGTCCCACTGACTTACAAATGCTCCCAAACGTTTTGTCACTGTGGCTCCCACTGACGTTTATAAACAGCCTACAGTACAATTGCAAGGTCCGTCATTTGCAAATTTTTCCAATTTCGCGCTTGATTTTTGGTACATATAGGCGGGACATCTTGCTCTACCCAAGGCTAGGCAGGGACAATGCCTTACCCCGAGTGACTTACCCACTCCTCCACACGCCACTGTCTCGGCAACTTATCTGTTACCAGTGACCTGGCCAGTAAAGACATGTCATGCCACAGTACGAAAATCAAGGCGAGAGTGATTCCCCAACTGATGACAATGTGGAGGACAAAGTTTACGTGGCACCAGAGGAAGAAACGAGCTGAAGTGATAAGGAGGTAATGTCGCCAGTGAAGGTGAGGTACGGTACGTTGATGTGTTTGGTGAGTGAAACAACGGTTATATTGCCTACATTACTGAGTGAAAACCAATATACTCCTGTACTACATATAAATTCGTACCAAATATATAATACTATCTACGTATTCTGAGTGGTTTGGAATAGTTACCCCTCCCATAGAAAACGTCTTCTCTGGAGCCGGGCTTAATAGAAGACGGTACCAAGTGAGGGGAAAGTCACCTGTACTGGGCATTTCTAAGCTCAGGTGAGCATTTTCTCTCCAAATTTTCGATGTTTCTCATAAAAAGCAGAGGCTTTAGCCAAAAAAAAAAAAAAAAAAAAATCTGCCAGGATTGGTGGGCATCACTGGTGAAAAATCTGCTGGGATGCAGTGGGTTAAGGGATCTGTACACTCAGCACATTGTGGAGACTAAAGTTGAGAAGCCAATTGTTAGGGTACAGTGGTGTGACGACATATTGCTTCTTGATCCACTGAATGGTTGGGAAAACCTTAATTAATATACATCGGAATGATAATGGGACTCAGATATGCAATTATGACATACGGAAGGAGTTAATTTACTACTTGATAGGTATGCTTTACATACACGAACTATTGATGTTATCTATTCTCTGTATTAATACACAATTTAGGAATGCTACAAATATCACTCAGAGGAGTAAATATTCAATAAGGGTATGCAACACATACCTATTATTGGAGGAAAAGGGACTGCTGTAGAAACAAGTCTGCCACTTCTGAAGCAATATTCTTCAAAGGAATGAATGCTGTAGACAATGTAGCTTTTGTTAAGTTGCTCCAAGGACATCATCTTCTGGTATGCAATGTTAACCCCTACACCGCGGGCATGTTTACCGATGTTTTGCGTGTGCCGCTGGGTTATTCGGGCTCCGACAGACTCAAAAAATATTTGCCAAAAATCAGTTATTAGTCCTAGATTATTAAAATTACATATGCTTATGGCACATACCTTCAGCTTTCTCCTGGAATGTTTGTTGAGCCTTCGTCGGTTACCGTAGGACTTGTGGAGACCTCTGAAGTTGGGTAACGAAGTCTCCACTTTACACTTCCCGACAACCCGTAATATGATTACCACAGCCAGATATTAACACTATAAACACTACTCTATGATTTTCAAGTAGTTTGGGATCCATACTCCAAAAAAAAACCCACTGTGAAAGCAATGAAAATTACGAGCGCGTCTGACCGTCGCACTGGCACTAGTTCACTTTTGGTACTCTGTCATTTATTATTCATAAAACCCCTCACACTTTATATTTCTATTACTATATAACACTTATATATATCTACAGTCTTTATCCATAAGTTTCCTTCAGTAGTATTAGTTTATTGTCACTGTAGGGATTCACTTTCTTTCAGTAAAATACGTAGCATTCACTTTCTCGTCCTGTATACTAGCATTGAGAGTGAATGTCACTTTCATCTTCACTCTCATAACTAATAGTATTCAGACATGCTAGAGTGAAACTTTCACTTTCATTACTCCTAGGGTATATACTCGTATTCTTATAATACTACTCATTTACATTTCTATTTACGTTCTCTATTTTATTTACGTTATCTACATTTCCATTTTATTTACACTGTGTTATGCACTGTCACTTGAGGTAACTTATAAAACTATTTTCCATTGTTCACGTATATTTACATTCATTACTTTCACTTGCTGTTTACACATTATTTACACATTATTTACAATTCCACTTGCACTGTTTTACTCAATAGAAAGATCGTAGTCACTCTTTTATCAATTGTCAGCCCTTTACCTCTTTCCACACGAGGTTTAGTAGGGGGTAAAGGTCACAGGGCCCTTTGCATGGGGGTGAAAAAGTCCTTGAAGTCAGCAAGAAGAAACAGACGTACCTCTGCTTTGGAAGATGAGAGTAAACTGATAAGGGAGGGCCGTGGTAGAGGCCTACTTAGGGGATATTCAGTGCTACCAATGTTAGCTCTTGAAACAGCTATGTATAGCACAAATGATTGTCAGGAAATCTAGACAATACATTATAAATTAGGTAGTTCCAGGTGAATGTAAATATCACTTAGGCTTCTCCCTTCCCTCCTTACATGTATATTCATTACGAAAATAGATTATACAGAATATTTCAAGGGAAAAAAAACAGCCAAAATTAGCGAACGAGTGCACGTGAGGTGTTGTCAGGTGATAATTAGCCAATTCCAGGTGTATGGCACTCTCACTTACCTTATTTCTTTCTTGTATATATTATTTGTTATAAGAATAGGACATAGGGCTTATTTCAATGGATGAAATCAGTGAAAAATTCCAGGGAAGATTTACTTAGCTGTAGCACGGCTGGGCAGGCGAGAGGATAGGGTAATGGAGGGGGGGGTAGGGAGGGGAGTCAAGAACGGGGAGAAATGGCTAAATTGTCAACAATGGATGGGAGTACAGATGAGATTAGGAGTGCTGACTAGTGTTGGACATTGGCAGTACTGATAGATGATACAAGCCCCCACTTGGAAGGCCGAGTGAATTCAAAATAACACAGAATCACAAAAGCGACGCCCGGCAGTATGATCCCTTGCTCCCAAGCGTCACGAAAGTGACGCCCCGCAGTTAAGGGGTTAAGGGACCGAAGACAGTCAATATACCATGAATAACACTACGTAACACGATTTTTGTTCCTGGGTAGTGGGTGTTATTTTCTGATAGTTTCAGTCTCAGAACCATGAAAAATAGCTATTATTCACGTCAGACTTCGCTTTTGTGACTAGGAAAGTGATTTTTTTCCCTTCAAACACGTGAAAAATGGCTACCGAGGCAGAGTGAGGTGAGTTCTTGGGTGAAAGAAAAGCTTCACTTCATAAATGATTTTACTTGGGTCTGCATGTGCTGATTTCAGCATTGCACGTCATTTAGCTGAGCTCAGTGACTGGCTGAAGCACATTATTCAAACACGAACCATTTCTGGATGCACCACACCTTTCTGGGTGTGGGTGCTGTCAGTTAAAATGAAGTCAGTCTGAGCAGAGCTTAGCTGAAAAGCTTGTAAATTTATATTATTTGTCAGTTCTTTATCGAATTATGGATGAATTGTGGATTTTTACAGTAACAGTGCTAATTTTGTTGTACTCAAAATTCTATACCATTCTTTTTGTTTTTTCTATCATTGCAAACATGAATGTATCTATTTTTTCAGAGATGTCATCTAGAGGTTGTAAGCATTCCGCTGATGCATTTTGCGTTATTTGTGGTCAATTTATTAAACGAGAAAGAAGAAAATAATAATCTGTTGAAGCATCTGTCAAGATGTGTGAAGCTTATAAGGCACATTATGACAACGTGAAATGGGAGCCACTTGCGGACCCTAGAAAAGTACTGATGACAAGCTTACACATGAAACTGGGCCTCATGAAACAATTTGTCATGGCTCTAAACAAGCGGTCAGCAGCATTTCAGTAATGTGGGACTTCTTCCCCCTGCTTTCGGAGGCGAAAATCAAAGCCAATATTTTCGTTAGTCCACAGGTTAACCCCTAAAGCACTATGCTCATCGATCGAGCTTTTTGCATAATTTTTTAAAAGGACATGCAACACCGATTGTACAACACCCACAAAAAACTGGCGGAAGCTGGGTCCACCCCAGCTGTGACACAGATGGCTTCTAACCAATCAGGACTAAGTGCTGGACACACCGGAGGGGGGATCCAGGCCCGTAACCAGGCGGTGGGGTGTGTATCCCCCACCTTCCTCTCGCCACATCCCTCTACCCCACTACCTTGTTACTACCCCACCTCCCACCATTCTTACCACCACCGCCGCCCCTCCCACCCCCTCGCCATGAATCCCCCCCTTCCATGAGGATCCCCCCCATGTCACCTCCCCAGTCATCTGGGGGGAAGGTATTTCCCCCCTACCCTCCCTCCATGTCCCTGTACTCCACTGGAGCCCTTCCTTTGTGTCTTGTGGTGGTCTCCTCCCATCCCTCCATCCCCATCCACCCCCTCCTGGCCTTACCACCTCCCACCACCTCTCCCCACCCCCACCCCCACCCCCACCCCCACCCCCTAGCACCTCCCCGACATCGAATATTTTGCATATTTTTTACGCTTATGATTGAGAAGGTTATATTCATGATGAAAATTACAATGTAATAAGTGTAACATAATCATGGCTCATCATGGAACAATGTTTTTTTTTTTTTTTTTTTTTTTCTTCAGCAGAGTACAATGTACAGTCGCCAAACTTTCCACCTGGGTCACCCCGCCACGAGAGGTGGGTAAGGGGTGCTGGCAACAGTGTAGGCTATCTGTTTGTTCGTGTGCACATGCTTGATGAAAGTTCGGATCATCACCTCTCGTTTTCCTTAGTGAACCTCAGTCAAAGTTCATCCCAGTAATCAGTCGACAATTTTTAGGTGACAGAATTTCAAAGGAGCTTCTTGAAAGTATTGGATAATGCAAGTATTGAAAACAATAAGTAAACTAATTCAAAAGACCGCATCTTTACTATCTATCTATTGCCAGATGCCTTAATCCTGTTTGGGGTGGCCACAAACAAATCGCCTCCAAGTCGCCCTTTCCCCCTCCATTTCACTGCCCTGCTCCCAACTCACACCCCCCCCTCTCTCATATACCTCTCCACCCCATCCCTCCATCTCATCCTCGGCCTCCCCCTCCCTCTTCCCCCCTCCACCTCACTCACATACACTCTCTTCGTCAGTCTTTCACCCTTCATCCTCTCCACATGGCCAAACCACCTCAGTATGTTCCTCATAACGCTTCCTATCACATCCACATCCACACCACAATGCATCTTTACATATATTATATATTTAAAAACGTATTCTTTTTCATTATTACATGATAAACCCATGGCTAAAAAATGTCTACTGCATACTGGGGGGGAAGAACCGTCGTGTGACCGGCCCTTATGGTTGAAAAGTAGATACCTGTGTCTGACTGTTCGTTTTGCATTTCGCCAGTCCTGGGCCGGTCTCGATTAAACCTATTGAAATACTATTCTTCATCCGAGACATGATTAGACAAGTTAGGTCATTAATCGTTACAGGATTACTCATTGGGAGAATATTAATTTAAACTAAGTAGGAGAGTTAGGAGCTGTAGATGTCGGAGGTTGAAACTCGTTCGTTGAGGCAGAATACTGCCTCGAGTCAGCTAGTCATGAGTCAACCTTTCGTTAACAATAGAAAACCTAAGCATGTCATCACTTAATCATTACGTGGATCTCTGTGCTTGCAGTGCAAACACGGCAATTGTTTTAATAGTTGATATATATTAAATGTGTGAAACAGTACTGTGGGTGACGTGGTAGTTAACGCTTCCGCCAGGCGATCCGTGTGACGTGGTTCCACCCTCGTCAGGAGAGATGGGTTTCTCCTATTAAACACCAAGCCCTTGTCTTATGACCTAGGTCTTGGTAGCAGCCAGTCAGCAACCAACATCACATATCCTCGCACTCCGGACCTTGGTGATGGGGGCTAAAGCGAGGTTCGCGGGATTAAAAAAAAAAAAAAAAAAAAAAGTGTTCCAGCCTGTAATGATAATTTCATGTTCGTTATGTTGCATTTACCAATCACATAAGTAATATCACAGGCAATGGTGATATAAATGTCCAAACAATTCATGAATCAATAAAACTGAGCTTAAAATGACTGGAAGCTTTTGCATACTGTGGTGAAGAGATGGTGTCTTCATCTTGCTATAATGTGAGATAATGTTGTTCGGTGAATAATCGATGAGCATGTAAATGTGTGACCGCACACATAAGCAGCACCACTCACAATCAGTTTTCCTTGCAATGTGTACTTCAGTCATACGTTAGACGAATGGACTATAAAGATGTGCTGTAATGATCATAGTCATATGAAAAATGGTATGGTAAATCATTATCATAGGTGATATAATAACCACATTCGACAAAAGTATGCATAAATTCTCTGCCTGTTGAGGTGACAGTATTTTAATCTCCTACCTCTTCGTGGTGCACCACAGAACACATGAAAACATCTGCCTGAAGTACTACCAACGAGGAAATAAGCAACCATTAACAGTGTCTGAACATCATCCTAATGTTTATTGGTCAGTGTCATTCATGATGTGAATATGGCAGTGCAATCTTACTTGTAACTGGACGTAGATGTTAGGTAAATGCATTCATCTTCAACCTACACTGATAATGTATCAAGTGATAACCCTATGAAATGGAATTACTGATATAATGAGAGTGTGAGAGAGAGAAAGGCTTGGAGTGATTCCAGTATTTAGTGCATTAACATGTTATGGTAACAATGTAAAAACAACATAGAAAATAACATGTTTAGTATTGTTAAAAATGTAAATATTTGGTAGATTGCCAATGGATCTCAAAAACTAGTTCGGCAGTTATTGTCACTGGCGGTATGAATAACGTAACCCCCTCCCCTCAACGTCCTGCGCCTGCCCTGGACTTCACTATGCCAAGCTCCCCTCTTAAGCAGCTCTCCCACTGGCTCGACCAGTTGCAGGAAACCGGTCGCATGGAATGGTTGCACGGACCAAGGCCAAATAAGTATAGTATAATATATATTATTGTATTATAAATAAAAGTTTATATTTATATAAGAATATTATTTATATTACTTTATTATAAAATTTATATAGTCATATATCTTTGGCCTTGGTCAGCGCGACCTGTGGCACACAACAATTTTCCATGCGACCAGTTTCATGCAACTGGCTGAGCCGATGGGAGAGCCGCCTTACTCCTGAGACATTTTTCTCCCCACCCAATTCCGTACCCAGCCATCTATGGGATGAACTCTGACTCTGACAGGGGTTCACTATGGACGAAGAGAGTTGATGATCCGAACTTTCGTCGAGCATGTACACACGAACAAACATATACACTGTTGCCAGCACCCGTTACCCACCTCTCGTGGCTAGGTAGCCCAGGTGGAAAGTTTGGCGACTGTGCCTTGTTACAATACTGTTAAAACGTAAGGGTGTTAATTATGTGCTCCTGGAGAGTTCCTGTTGATTCTTCCATTTGAAGTTAAGAGTCAGAGCTGCCAGATAGCCTGATGTTCTGAGTGAGGGTATTTCATATAATTATGCACAAATTTTTATTTGTTTCCTTTCTATAATATAGTATTTGGATGATTATGGTATATTCACATTTAATTTCAGTTTGTATGATAAAGCATTTACAGTGTTCTGTAATGTAAGAAAACTCTGGCATGTTTTGGATATCTCCAATTTGATAACTCTTGGCACTAGAGTAAACTAGAAGATTCGAGTGTAATGCAAGATTATATAAGGATGGGGGAGAGAATAGAGCAATATCAGTCTATTTTAGTTGTACTTGTGGCCTTACGAAGTTAGTGTAGCTCGGGAGTTGTAAAATTGATAGTGTAATTATTTGCTAAATAAAGATAACAAATGTGAGAAGCTCGTGTTTTCATTCAAAGCCCTGGTTAATCTCTTGTTTTACACCTAAAGGCTGCTCCTAGGGAGAACAGCTCACTGGGCAAAGTCGTTCTCATACTGAACTACTGCTATTGAAGCCTGTGGCAGTGTGGTGTGGGGATGTAACAAGTGGTGTCAGAAGTTGGAATCGTAAACTGCTGTAGTGATTCAAATATAATTTTGTCAAGGAGTCGGAAGGTGTACAGACGAGGAGCCATGCTAGGCAGATGAGATGTCTCTGGCTGCAATTATGAAGTTACTACAAGCGCAAAGTGAAGGACAAAAGGAGCTCAAGAAAGAACTCAATGAACAGCTACAAGAACAGAATGAGGGACAGAAAGAACTCAGAAAACAACTACAAGCTCAAAGTGAACATCTAGTGGCACAAAGTGAAGAATAGAAACAATGGTATGAGTGGCTTCAAAAGGCATTACAGGAGCAGCAGAAGGAGTTGCAGCTGAGGATGGAAGGACAACCAGATGTTTTCACTGGGGAAATGAAGGAAGAAAAGTAACAGTTTAACCCCTCCCGATCCGGCAGATGTTGTCGCGAGTGCTCCCCACAGCCAGGCATTTCCGACAGAAATTGTCAAAATTGTCTATTTTTAATGCTTCATATCTCTGTTAATACTTAACCAATTGCAACAAATTAGGTTTCATATTACTCACCAATCCTTCGACTTCAAGTTGATGGCATCAGATGGTCAGTGAAGTGCAGATAGGGAGAGTGAGTGAGTGGGGAATGAAGGCAATTTTTGGTGTTTTTTTGCCGGTGTCCGTATGCGTGGCGGAGGTTCGGTGACACAACAACGGCTTACACTAGCCCACCACACTTATACCACTTCGATGACACCAAAATCCACTACAAGCACTGTTTTCGTGAATATTTGTCCATAATCGATCGTATTGGGTGAATGAAGGCCGGTCACAGTAGTAACGACTAACTCATGCTGCTTGTCTTCCTCATTATAGACAGACAGACACTCTCTCTCTCTCTCTCTCTCTCTCTCTCTCTCTCTCTCTCTCTCTCTCTCTCTCTCTCTCACACACACACACACACACACACACACACACATTCAAGGTAAACTGTATTGTTGGATGCAAGATTTTCTCATAAGAAGAGAAATGAGAAAAGTACTAAGGGGAAATTACTCATCATGGAAAGAAGTGACTAGTGGAGTACCACAGGGCTCAGTGCTGGCACCAATCATGTTTTTAGTGTATATAAATGATATAGACAATAACACTGGAAATGAAAGCTACTTAAATATGTTTGCAGATGATGCAAAAATACAAAGGAGAATTACTAACACAGACTGTTGTAAAGAGCTACAAGAAGAATTAAATAAACTTCATGAATGGAGTAATACATGGCAAATGGAATTCAATGTGGACAAGTGTCATGTAATCAAGTTTGGTAAAAGTGGAAAAAGACCTGATTGGGATTATACGTTAGGAAATAAAACCCTACACACATCAGAAAGAGAGAAGGACCTAGGTGTGATTATCAATACCGGTAGCAGACTATCTCCGGCAGACCACATCAGTGAGAGGGTACGGAACATGTATACACTACTTACAAATATGAGAATAGCATTCACATACATAAATGAAGACATGCTAAGAAAGATAATAACATCATTCATCAGACCAACCCTGGAGTATGCATCAGTAGTCTGGAATCCTCATCTCAAAAAACACATAGACAAGATTGAAAAAGTTCAAAGGGCCGCTACAAGATGGGTACCAAGTCTAAGGGATCTAAGCTACGAAGAAAGACTAAATAAACTGAATCTACCAACACTACAGGAGAGAAGGAAAAGAGATGACATGATTATGCTATATAAATGCGTATCCGGGAAGGAGATAATAGACATGAATGATTACTTAACCTATGGGGAAGTATCAACAAGAGGACACTGCAAAAAAACTGCATAAAAAGAGAGGTGATAAAGACGTAGAGCAATTGATCAGTGGAATGCACTACCGAATGAAATAGTGTGTGCCAAAACAATTCACAATTTTAAGGATATGTACAAATAAATATGGTTTAAGACACGGGACAGTACAAGCTTGACCCATTCCTGTACAGATACAATTAGGTAAGAACACACACAGAAATGTATGTTTGGCTAGGATTGTTGCTCGATTCTGGCACTGGTGATCAAGTAGAAGTTTGGGTATTGGAACTCATAGAATAATACTATTACTACTAGAAGTACAAGTACAACTACCACTACAACAACAACTAATACTACAACTATCACTACTACAAGTACTACTACCACTACCACAGCTACTACTATTACAGCTACCACATCTACTACTATTACTACCACACCTACTACACATACTACCACTGCTACTACCACTACAAGTACTACTGGAAAAAAATAAACTAAAATGTGAATCAAGTACGTACTGCCCACAAACGGAAATACTTACTACTGACTTTCTCTTTCCTTTGAGTTATAATTTTTCATCATAATTATGTATAACCAAATGTTTCCCAAATAAAATAACGCTGCGAGTTTATCATGAAACATACTTTCCGCCTCCATTATTCACATAGATATATGCAGAGCAGTGAAATCATATTATCTATTTCAACAAAAAACAACATACCAGTATGTGCAAAACAAACTTATTCATAATATCCAGACTCCTACCACTCGGTCTTTGCATGGAAATCAAAGAAACAGTCAGTACACAGTGCAACCTCACATTCAGCACACCACCACCTCGTCATACGGCGTTGCTGAGGTCGGCGCGATGCATTGGCGCAGACAAAACAACGCTGGAAGGCTTCTTTGCCTGCAGGTGTGCGAAGTAAAATTTCCATGAAATGCCTGCTGAGGTAGTCCCTGCAATGCAGTCGGTCAGGCACTTGCTGTACACTGTGCCTATGTTTCACGGAAGAAATAACCTGTCCAAACCTCTCCAGAAGGCCGTAAATCACATCCTTCTCGAACTGTCTGAGGGATCTGCTGGTCTATGTAACCTCCTTGTACAGCATGAAGGTATTCAGAACACAGATGTCCAGTACATGTAGGACTGCCTTCGTATACGACTTACAGCACCTCCTCAGACAGTCGATTGTGCTGATCTGCATATCTGCTTTATCAACGAGTTGCATATTCACGTTATAGTCCAGAACAGCATCAGGCTTAAAGATTGGCTGCCTCATTCTTTTATCGACCTTGCCTGAGTCAAACAACCTACCTTCATGGACCATGGAGAGGACATTCACCTTTCTCTTATCATGTCAGTGAATTGCCAGGAGTTTATCTGATTGCAAGGTCCTGCACTCCCCTTTCATGATGCCTTTGGGAAAGGATGACCAATGCTTCCTCTTTGCACAGACAGTGCCACACAATCCAATTCGGTGTTCTTGCAGGTACTTTGCAAGACTTGGTGCCGTGTAATAATTATCAGTGTAAACGATATGGTTGCCACCGAAGTACCTGTTCATTAGTTTCTTGACCACAGAACCAGAGAAACCATGGGGGTCATCCTTCAACAACACCGCATCACTTGCTGTATACACAATGAAATCAAGCACGTACCCAGTCTTACAATCACACAAGACAAAGAACTTTATTCCGAAATGATGTCTTATAGATGGAATGTACTGAATGAAGGCAAGACGTACCCTGAACAAAACAAGCGATTTGTCGATAACAACCTCCTGAAATGGCCTGAAAAATGATCGAAAGTTCTCTTTCATCATCTCTAGAATCAAGTGAATTTTCTACAGCCTAATGTTCAGATGTGGGCCCATATTGGTGGAAAAATGTAGATATCTCAAGATGTCAAGATATTGGTCACGTGGCATATACTTACTGAATACTGGCGTCGCAGCAATATCGTCCATGAGCCAGTAATCATGTATGTTATGTTTCTTAACGTGAGGCATCAACATTGTCAAGCCTAGCCAAACATACATTTTGCTAACACTCGATGCAGTCCATTCCTTCATTTTTGCACTCTCTTTCACGTGTGAGGTTTTAGCCCAATTGCAGCATAAATCCCTGAAACTGTTCACTTCTTTCACCATGAACTCCATCGCTGCTGTTGTGAAAAAAAGCAAGGGAGAAGTCCACTGCAGAAGAAGCTCCGTTACAGGGAAATTCTGGCTGCACACCAGTGTTTGTGTCGTCAAAAACAGGTATTTCAGGCTGAAACCCCGTCCCTTCCTCCCACACAAATGTTTCAAACCTACCAGTCTGTGGTTCCTGAATTGCCTGCCGTGCACGTGACCTGCCCCTTGCCCTGCCATTGCCCCTAGCATGGCAGCGTGGTGGCGATTCTGCCAACTCACCACTAGATGAGGTAGATGATGATGCTGGCGACGGTGATCGTCGTGGTGATGGTGTTGGTGAAAGGCGTCGGCGGGCACGTGCCTGCCAGCGTGCAGCTGCACCAACATATCCAGATGGGCCAGGTTGTGGTGAAGTGGCATGTGGTAAGGCAGGTCAGCGTGGTGAGGCCTGGAGTGATGCAGGCCAGCATGGTGATGCATGGGGTGATGATTGAAGTGATGCAGGCCGTGTGGGTGAACATGGTGGTGACGGTGTATGGGTGGAAAATTCCACCCTATGCTGCTCTCCTGCCCGGCGGCTCAGCCTGCGGCGTTGTCTCCTCCCGTCAGCCTCCTTGCTTCCTTCACTCTCTACCTCCCCCACCACTTTCTTCACTGTGCGTATATCACTCTCTGCAGGATCATCAACTACATCTGATCCTTCATCACCAGAAAAGGCTGATGATCCTGCAGATGGAAAATATCACTGCACAGTGGCGAATTCACGGTCACTCTCCTCCTCTGATGCGTATTTCTCCATACTCAACATGGCTAAGTCTGGTTCTTCAAAAAGAGTCACTTTCCCCACACACAATTGGTGATAATGGTACATCTAACTCCCTCCCTATTGCACTATCACTAAGGCCTTTCCTCTGAGGACCTTTGGACTTCATAGGAGTGGAAGTCAGAGGGCGCGGGCGGGCGGCCGAGGGTCAGGACCCAGGAATATCTTTACTCATAGGGCTATCCATCATGGAGGTACGCAGGCATCTGAAGCATGACTGGGATGCGTGTGGGAGGTTGCCAGCAGGTGTGGGTGGTGAAAATAATCAGCTGAGTATTCAAACAATGGCACGAATTACTAGATCATGTATACATGACACCCAGATTGCCCTGGGAGGACATGTATACATGTCACCTGGACTGGATGGGTTAAGGAGGAAGTACATGCTGAGCTACAGCAGCAGAAGTATGAGGTAAGCAGTAACGTTATGGAGTGCAGACAGTATCTAAACGACCAGCTGAAGATAACCATGGCATTGTGATGGAGTGCAGACAGTATGTAGATGACCAGTTGAAAGTTAGTGAGGGAATTGTGATGGTATACAGACAGCATATTGACAACCAGTTAAAGAAACTATGTGAGAGAATGTAGGATGTAGAGAAATTTTGCACTACTAAGCCTCAGGTTAAATACATGGAGCATATAAAAAAAATGAACAGTGTATGTTGAATCTTGATGAATCCCAAGCACTTAAAGATAGCATTATGGGTCTGAGTAATCAGAATGCAGGAGTTTTGAGTCTAGGACTTAATTATGATGCCCCAGTTTTTAGGTCCCTAACCAGTGAGGTGCATGGCTATAATGGGGGTCCAATTAAACGGAAACCCCAGAAGTTTGATGGCAAGTATCTTGGGAAGACTACCATGCACAATTTGAGATAATCACTGATCAGAATGGCTGGGATGATAGGAGGAGGGGAGTTCAGCTCAATACTAGCGTTAAGGATGCCGCAATCAAGATTCTTAGGCAGACGTCAGTGAAGGAGAGGAACAGTTGTCGTTTCCTAGTAGAAGTGCTGCAGTGCAGATATGGGACCAGGTACCAGACTGAGGTTTACAGGGCTAAATTCTGGACCCATGTATGGGCTCGTGGCAAATCCCTCCAACAGCTTGCTCATGACCTGGAGAGTATGGCAAAGAAGGCATACCCTGAAGCAGAATCTAACCTGCTGGCTATTCTTCTGAGGAATCAGTTCATTGATGCTCTTGTTGGTGCACAGTTGAAAGTGCAAGTGAAGCAGGCACAACCCAGAAACATGCAACAAGCACTAACGAAGGATGTAGAATTTCAGTCCTACGTCAGGACCAGTACGTCCACTTTTTGGGCAGGTCATAATGCACAATTCAAGGCAAGAAAGAGCCAGGTACATAAAGTGGAAAAATTTGAAGGAAGTTTCTGGTACTGTGAAAAGCCAGGACTGTTACAAGTGGAAAATGGAACAGAAGAAGACCGGAGGAGGTTGCTGGTTCCGCGTGAAACCAGGACACAAGAGGGAGGATTGTAACAAATGAAAGAAGGAGCAAGAACAGAGCAGTGCAAGGAAATCTACAATTATAACAAAAGTGTGTTGGACATTTAGTCAGGTGGGACACTTCAGTTCTGAGTGTCCAGATAAGAGAAAGGAGGATAAGAAGAATGCTTCAGAAGATCAGAAGCGGAAAACCAGCGGAGGGTGGTGTTAAGGGGCAACCACCAGCCGGCTTTTCCCAAGTAGTCCCACGACTGAGAAAATGCAAGAAAACTGTGACTGGCACCTTGCAGGTAAATGGAAGAATAGATGGCACGAAGTGTTCCCTGGTGATTGATTCAGACTCAAAGCAGACTTTTGTGAGGCCTGATGTGATGCATCATTGATATCTACCTGAGTCATAGGAATAATTGTGTGGCATATGTGGAACTGAGAGGACCCTTGGATGTCCAGATTGAAGTAGCAGGGCAAGAGACCATGCTTCCAGTCTATGTAGCTGAGATGGAGTATCTTTTCCTATTTGGTCTGGACTATTTGATGTCCATGGGATGTGATCTGGGACTTCTGCTCCACGAAGCTGGTGCTTCAAGGAACGCCAGTTCCCGTCAAGGCAGTGAGATGTACCGGTTCTGATGGCGAGGTGTAGGTGCTCTGTACTACAGCGATACCCCCAAGATCAGAATTATATCTCCAGTGCTAGGTGAGTGGCTCTTTTGACAGCTGTCTAGGGGTAGTGGAGCCTGATGTACAGTGCTAGATGAAAGCTAGAGTGATGGTTGGGAGAACTTTGGTGGAAAAGGTGTCAGTGAAGTGCTAGTTGTGGTGGACGATTCCTCCCGTGAGACACAGAAGATCCACGAGGAAGAAATTGTGGGACTGTGCCAGGTGATCGACCCTGAGTGGCATCAGTGGAAGGCCTGTAAAAGAAGTGTAGTCAAAGATGATGGGAATTTGCCAAACAACTTACAAGACTGGTTGTCAAGGATTTACCAGTGCCTGGATGACTTATAAGTGCTGCAGTTACGGCAACTGCTAGTGAAGTTACCTGATGTCTTTTCCATCTGATACCTAGACCTGGGATCCACAGCTCTGGCACTGTATCGACACGGGATCACCGCCTGATTAAACAGCCAGCTCAGGTGATGGCGTCAGCTCAGCATCATAAAATGGAGATGATGGAAAATCTTTAACGTCAGGGAGTGATTGAAAAGTTGAGCAGTCCTTGGGCATCAGCAGTTGTTCTGGTCAGGAAGAAGGACTGCCCAATAAGGTGCTGTATGGATTATCAAGCCTTGAGTAAAGTGAAAGCGAAGGATGTGTATGTATCCCTTGCCAAGAACTGACGACATGCTGGATGCTCTGTCATGTGTCAAGTGGTTTTCCACCCTAGCCATGAGAGCAGGATATCACCAGATCAAGGTTGCAGAAAAGGACAAAGAGAAAACAACCTTTTCATATGGGCGGGGCTTATGGCAGTTCAAAGTGATGCCATTTGGCCTATGTAACGACCCAGCTACCTTTGAGCATGTCATGGATCAAGTACTGGAAGGCCTGCACTGGCATACAGTTCTCATCTATCTTGATGATGTAATTGTGTTTGGATGGACTTTCAACCAGAAACTGGAGAGGATGTCAGAGGTGTTCAATAGGATCCAAGCAGCACACCTCAAGCTTAACCCCAAGAAGTGCTACCTGTTCCAAAAGGAAGTGAAGTACCTGTGACAAATTGTAGGTGAGGATAGCATCTGTATTGATCAGTAGAAGGTGGCAACTGTGTAAAACTGGCCGGTTCCAACTTGTGTGATGGAACTACGGAGTTTCCTGAGCTTGTGTACCTACTATCAGCCTTTTGTCAAGGTCTTTGCAATAATTGCTGCACCTCTGCACAAGTTGTTGGGGGAAGAGGCAGAAGTTTACGTGAACTGCAATGATGAAGAGGGCCTTTGATGAACTCAATCATCCATTGGCAAACTCTCCAATGTTTTTGTTCCCAGATCAGGGGCAGCCATTCATCCTGGACTGTGACACTAATGACCAAGATATAGGTGGAATCTGGAAAATACTGTATAGTGCCATGGTCCAATGTGGCACACAGTATTTGGAGTTACTGATGATAAATCATGCTTCCAAGTTACTCGTAGGCTACGTGTGTAATTTATTAATGGATTTTGGAATGGCTGCAATTTTAAAAGTTTATGTGAAGAAGGCCAACTCAGTGCTAGTTGCCATATTTGAGAACAGGCCAGCAGGCTTCTGCTTCCAGTATATCAATATTGTAGTGACTGTCTTCTTACTGAAGGTGAGGAAATAAACATAATATCTGTGAAACTGAGGTGCCTTTTGATTTCTATCACTTCCAGTGTAAGTGCTTGTGTGGGTGATTTGTGGTGTAGTGATTGCCGATATACATCTATGAAAGTCTGCTAGTACTTTGCCGGTTACATTGCTACAATTTTTATTATTAATGTATTTGAGGTTTTAAAAATATGTAATGGATAAGAAAAGTATATCTTCCGTATGTGATATGGCAGGAATTACAGAATTTAGTTATGTCAGCATTGGTAAATGAGAAGTTAGTATTTTTTCAGTGTGTGACCATGTACTGCAAGTTACTGTACTGGGTAAAAAAAAAAAAAGTCCTTATCAGATTATCATTAATAAGAAAAATATGCATTAACCTAAGTTCTTGACTGAAAGAGGCAGTTCATTTTGGCACCAGCTAAACTAACAAGCTGAGTTAAGAAAATCAGGTAGATGAAATTACACATACCATAGGTAAGGGATAGAACTGTTTGTTTAGGATGCTGGCTAAAATTTTTACGTATTTCAGTTCAGCACTTAAACTTTAGCATAGGTTTATGGGCTTTAATAAGAAATATATATGTATTTTTTTTAAATACTTATAAATCGCAGCAGGCTTAAGGGACAGGCTTTTACCATACATATATAATAAAAAGAAAATTTCATCAGATTGAAATGTGAGTTACTGTAATGGATGAGTGGATGAGGTAAGGAAGGTCAGGGAATATTGGTTTGGGTGAAAAAGGTATAACAAACATGGAACGAGGAATTTACCAGTGACTGGACAAACAGTGAAAAAAAGAGAAAAAGGTAACTGTTATTGAAGGAGACCAAAACCAAGTATATGAACCAGTTAGGAGAAGGTGGGGAATGCAATAAAGAAACAGATTAACATGGATAAAACAGGACTGAATGAAAGTACTGTGGAGGTAAAATGATTTCTAAGAAAAGTGGTAATGCTTATGCAGCAGACTGGGATATAAATAAGTACCGTTACGTCCCTGTCCCACACTGTCACAGGCTCCAACAGCAGGAGTTCAGAACTGGAGGGACGTTGCCCAGCGATTGTTCTTCCTAGAGGCAGCCTTTCAGTGTACAACAACACACAGCACAGGCGTCATAAATATACACCTTCTTAAGTTTACTATCTTTATTTTCCGAATAATTACACGGTATGCCCGCCAACTACACTTCGCAGATTTCACAAGTACCAGAACTACACTAACTTTGCAAGGCCCTAAGTCAAACTAAACTCAAACTCCTCTATTCTCTCCTCCATTCTTATATATTCTTGCATTATACTCGAATCTTCTAGTTTACTGTAGCTACAGCAGGCTGCAACAGCAGTAGTTCAGGATAGAAAGGCCGTTGCCAAGTGAGTTGTTCTTCCTAGAGGCAGCCCTTCAGTGTACATCAACATAAATCAGCACAGGCATCATAAATAAACACTCGCTTCTTGAGTTCACTATCTTTATTTTCCCAATAATTACATTGTATGCTTGCCAACCACACTTTACAGATATCACAAGTACCAGAGCTACACTAACTTCGCATGCCCCTAAGTCAGACTAAACTCAAACTCCTCTACTCTCTCCTCCATCCCTATATAATCTTGTATTATACTCGAATCTTCTAGTTTACTCTAGCTACTACAGTCGCCAAATCAGAGATACCCAAAACATGCCAGTTTTCTTACGTTACATAACACTCTAAATGCTTTAGCATACAAACTGAAATACAATGACAAATTTAACACCACATAAATAAAATATTATAGAGAAAAAGGACACAAAAATTAATGTACAGCTTACAAAATTCCTTCGCTCACAAATAGCAGGCTAGCTGGCAACTCTGACACGTAACTGAAAGTTATGAGATATACTGAGAACCCTCCACAATATGTAACCAGCAAATCCTGCTTCTCAACACTACCCCCTTCCTAGTGCTTTCTTGTCCCGGCAAAACTACACAATGTATACAAATGTCATCCCTAATCCAAACTAAACATTTAATTACATACAAAATAATCCTTCAACTTGTCTTCTCCTACGCCGCTTCTGACGATGTCCCTGCTCCTCCCTCTCATGAAACTGTCAACATTCTCTTGTAATTCAGCTCCTTGGTCTACTTCAGTATCTTCGGTTGCAGGAGAGCACGATTCCTTGGAGACGTCCCAGCTGTACTGTCCTGGCCCATGGAACTGCCACACATGATTCACGTGTACCACCTTTGTGTGAGATTCCCTGCCTCCCCGAATCCAGTACGTTACATCTGATAGGCTGTCCAACGCAGTGTAAGGCCCATCCCATGTGCTCTGCAGCTTCGGTGACTGTCCCTTCTGCTGAGGATTGTATAACCAAACTTTGTTATCATCCTCGAAGCTCACCTTACTTGCCTTGGCATCATACTTGCACTTCAACATTTTGCCTGAAAAGTTTAGAGCTTCTCACACTTGATGATGTATCTCAGCCATCCTTTCCTGAAGATGCTTTGCATAACTATAAGTGTCTGCAGGCATATCTTCATCAGCTGGTCTTCCCATTAACAAGTCAATGGGTAAACGTAACTCATAGCCCAGCATCAGTTTTGCAGTGGTGTAGCCAGTAGACTCATGGGATACAAACTGATATGCCATCAGCAATGCAGGTAATTTCTGGTCCCATTCCGTTTGTCCCTGTATACAGTACTTGGCCAGTTCTTGTCCCAGGGCCAGTTGAATTTCTCCATCAACCCATCTGATTCTGGCCTTAGTGGAGTTGTTCTGGTTTTCTTGATCCCGAGTAACTTGCAGCACTCCCGGAAAACAGCAGACTTGAAGTTTCTACCCTAGTCTGGATGTGACTCTTGTGGCATCCCAAAACGACAGAAAAACCGGAGAACCAACACCTGAGCAACAGTCACAGCCTCTTGATTGGGGATAGCATAAACTTGTGGCCACTTGAAGCAGTCCATGGCAACATATATATATATATATATATATATATATATATATATATATATATATATATATATATATATATATATATATATATATATATATATATATATATATATATACCAGTTTCCTCTTTCAGTGAGATCAGAGGTCCAGTAATGTCCACTGCAACTCCTTCCATCGGTATACGCACCTGGTACAACTGAAGAGGGGCGCATCCACGTTTCTTGGGTCCCTTCTTGGCACAGCGAACATCACAGGCCTGACACCACTCTTCAACATCCTGCTGCATGCCAGTCCATTAGAACCTCTGTCGCAGCTGACTTAGTTTTCTTCACTCCCAGGTGCCCATTAGTGATCTGGTTATGGTACTCCTCCAAGATCTCGGACTTCATCTTCATTGGCACCATCAGTTGCCAATATTTGCTAAGGACATTTGGTGTCTTTCACTGACACTCCAGTACTCCATTGTTCAAAAGAAGAAGGCCTCACTGACTCCAGTAGCTCTTGGTTGCAGGGCTGATTCTGGAAAACTCTTCCCAAGATGGTCGCCCTGTACTCTGCTACAGCCACTTTAGCACTGGCTGTATATCTGCATCCTCCATCTGCATCCTCTTCAGGTCTTCTTCAGCTGACATTGGTCCTGTCACTACAGTACAGCTGCATTTCTTGCTAAGATTCCCATTCCTACCACACTGCTTGCCATCTGTTCTTCCGTCTTTTTGCACACTATCAATCAAGGTTCCTTTACATTTCCTCAGTAATGAGGCTTCTTGGGAAAACCTGGCTGGTTTTTGACTCGTATTTCCAGCCTTTACTAGTTTACCCCTCATCCTTTAAGTCTTCTGTGGCCTTATTCTTGCCGCCCTTCTTATTTGGATAATCATAGCTGAAGTGTCCAGCCTCACAACATGTCCAACACCCATTTGTTGCAATCGTGGGTTTCCTTGCACTGTTCCGTTTTTGTTCCTTCTTCCATTTGTAACAATCCACCTTCTTTTGTCCTGGCTTCTCTCAGAACCAACAACCTCCTCTGATCCTCTTTTGTTCTCTTTTCCACTTGCAGCAGTCCATTTTCCTATGTTCTGGCTTTTTACATTACCAACAACATCCTTCAAATTTCTCTGCTTCTCATACCTGCCCCTTTCTTGCCTTGAATTACGCACTAGGACCTGCCTGAAAAGTGAATGTACTGGACCTGATGTAGGGCTCAAACTCTAGGGCCCTGGCTAGTGCTTCTTGCATGCTTCTTGGTTGTGCCTGCTTCACTTGCACTTTCGACTCTACACTATCAAGAGCATCAATGAACTGGTTCCTCAGAAAAAATAACAATAGATTAGGTGCTGCTCCAGGCACACCTTGTAGGCCACACTCTCCAGGTCATGAGCAAGCTGCTGGAGGGATTCACCTCGATCCCATACATGGCTCCCAGTTGTAATTCCCTCTGTTGCTCCTGTAATGCCTCTTGAAGCTGTCCATATCGTTCTTACTGTTCTTCACTTTGTCTGTAGCTCTTCACTCTGTGCTTGCAATTGTTCTTTTATTTCTTTCTTGAGCACTTTTTCTTCTTCACTTTGTGCCTGTAATTGTCATCTGAGTTTTTTCTGTCCTTCATTCTGTGCTTGTAGTTGCACACTTTGTGCTTGTAGTTGTACACTTTGTGCTTGTAATAGCATCATGATTGCCACCAGTGACATTTCCCCCTCCTGCCCAGTTCGGGACCTTGTCTGCACACTCTCTTGCTCCATGTTGAAGATTAGAATCACTGCAGCACTCTCCTGACATCACTCTTATGTCCTCGTCACACACTGCCACAGGCTGTAACAGCAGTAGTTCAGTATAGAAAGGACATTCCCAATGAGTTGTTCTTCCCAGAGGCAGTGTACAACAACACAGATCAGCACAGGCATCGTAAATAAACGCTGTCTTCTTGAGTTTGCTGTCTTTATTTTCCAAATAATTTCATTGTATGATCAACTACACATATATCACAAGTACCAGAGCTACACTAACTTCGCAAGGCCACAAGTCAAACTAAACTCATACTCCTCTATTCTCTCCTCAATCTTTATATAATTTTGCATTATACTCGAATCTTCTAGTTTCCTCTAGCTGCAACAGTTGGCAAATCAGAGACATCCAAAACATGTCAAAAGTTTCATACATTACGTACCTCTGTAAATGCCTTAGCATACAAACTGAAATAAAATTACATAATGTAACAATCACATAAATATAACATTGTAGAGAAAAGGAGCACAGAAATTAATGTGCAGCTTACAAAACACCTCTGCTCACAAATAGCAGGCTAACTGGCAACTCTGACACTGGACTGGTGTATTGGTTTTACAGAGGTGTTTTTACATATCGGCGGTAGATCAGTAGTGTCTGCTTGTAATGAAATTCGAATTCTTAGACTGTTATATTACTCGTAATTGCATTTTTAATGATTCTACCGTCACTTTTTACCAGTACTAACTTATATATGCATATTTCATACCTACAGATGATCACTTAGAAATGGTTTGCAATGCAATAAAGAGAAGACGCATTTAAAAACTTTGCGGTGTTAACGCTCACGCTGGTGTATTTTCGGCCAATCTACTGATTGTTGCGGCATTCAGACGCATGGTTTAAGTTTTGCCAAGACTGACGGTCCAGATTTTTTTTTTCAGTAAGGATGATTGGCCCTCTCCGAAACGTTTGACGACTGAACGTCTGTTCGACCTTCCGAACTCTCTCTCTCTCTCTCTCTCTCTCTCTGTAGATTGACAGATAGAGATAGGCAAATAGATAGACAGATGGATATATATATATATATATATATATATATATATATATATATATATATATATATATATATATATATATATAGAAATATAATAATCCCTAGTCTTCTTCATAGCAAACAGCCCCAAAAGGACCATTAGGCCAGTTACAGTTTGCTTTCTTTTGTACTCCTATATACTCCATCAGCCACCCCTCTATTATCAACCCAACTCTCCCCCACATTCTTTTCTTTTTCCTTCACTCTTCCTATTGAAACATAGTAACATTCTGAGTTTATAAACATGTGAAGTAAGATCCAAAACTATAAGAATTATTAGCTTAGCAAAATATACTCTAGTTTCGATGTGGTGCACAGAAACTATTGATCCAACATGGTGCTGTAACACAATTACATGCTCTGTTATTGTCGGGTAAAGCCCTGCATTAACTGAAACAAAGCGGCATTCTGGGACTCCGAACTAATGACGCATAAAATGTCTCATTTAGTTTTAGCTCTGAATAAAGATTCTAGTAATCCCACCACAACGTTGTAACCACAATAATATTTACAACCCTGCTCATGTTGATGAAAGCTCCAACCCAAACTGAAACAAAGCAGCCTCTCGGAATATTGACTGTTTGAATGGTTAAAGAGGGGAAGAGAGTATCTGGAGGGCTGGAGGGCTCCAAGTTGGGTAAGGCCTCTGGTGGGAAAGTTAGGCACAAGACCCTTGAATGTCTCCAGTTAAGAGGATTTGCTGATAACAATATGGAGGATGGTTTGGCAGGGATAGTGTTGTTTCTCAACACTCTCATTTGCATTTCTGTTAAGAGTTTCCCAATCATGGCACACACTAACACATCTTCGACCAGTCCTCTTAAAGTCTCCATACTCCAATGTTTATTTGTATCAAGGTCTTCATAATGAAACTCCAGCAACTTTTCTTCTTTGCTTCCACTATACTTGCCAATTCCTTTGCACAATCACCCCTTATTATCTATTACTGAACCCAAGGTCAAAATCTTCTTCACGATCTTTTCTCTCTCCAGTCACCTGCATATAACACTGGGTATGTAGCCACCGTAAAATGAAAGAAAAAGGCAGAATGGCAAATACTGCCAACCACTAGTTGTTCAGCTATATTAAATGGCGCTTTAGCTCTAGCAACTAATAAATATACAGCTTCCAAAGCTTTGCTTGATATTGTGAAGGCTTTCTTAATTGTTATATGGGAACACTTAAAATGAGAAAGTTTTCTTTTAAAAACTCTGCCGGTTTGCCAACATGACACTGATGTTTTGTGTTAGGCCCCAGTCACACTACAGGTACGATTTCTCGCAAACCTGAAAATCGCAAAACCAGTCCCCGACCACGGAGGCCTCTGAGCAGTCTTGCCACCGATCGGCTACCAGTGGTCGTCCAGTATCTGTCCAGCGTCCGTCCAGTGGGCGGCTGAACGGCAACCATGGCCAGGTACTCACAGATCAACACACCGATGGGTGGCCTGCCCTTCGTCAGCAGGCTGCTGACAAACGGCAGCCAGTCCACGTCCTTTCACAGTGTAGACCGTGACCTCATGTAGCGACCAGCCGCAGGCCAGACACCATCCAGTCAATCACCAGTAGCCCACTGGTCGCCGTCCAGTGGAGGGCCGAGCACTGGCTAGACGGTTTCCGATCAGTAGGAATGGGCCGTGACAAGATGTCAATGGACTGCCACCAGACGCTGCCTGGCCACAGACCACAACCACAGTGGTCGGCGGCTAGGATGTGCCATATTTAAGATGACGACGTCTGACACTGCGACCACACTTCTACGAGCTCTCCTCGCAAGAAGCTGATGCTGCCACTCCCACTGCATGCTGTCCTGTAGTTGCTACGTGCTGAGGCACAATGAGTTGAGGATATGAATGCGTTCCTACTACTGGCATTACATCGATGGAGATTGCAGAGACGGAAGAAACGAAGGTGTTGCGTATGCCCATGGATCAATTGACGTATTCAGCAAGGGAATTACCATACACTCATGGCTGAGTCGGAGAGGGAGTCCCAAGGAGACTTCATGTTCTACGACCTGTTGCAGTGGTTGACCCCAAGGCCTACCAAGAAGGACACCAATTTCCGAAAGGCACTGCCACCTGGTATGAAACTTCCAATCACCCTGCGGTTTCTAGCACGTACTGACAGCTGCCATGGACTGGCCTATAGTTTCCGGCTTCCACAAAACACCATATCGCTGTTTGTGCCTGATGTCTGCAATGCCATCATTTAGGAATATGGTGAACTGGTATCCCTCCCCACCACAGAAGATGGGTGGCATGAGGTCAGTGAACGCTTTGGTGCCCGTTGGAACTTCCATCACATTGTGGGTGCCATTGATGGGAAGCACATCCGCATCAACACACCAAAGAACTCTGGTGGTGAGTACTACAACTACAAGGGCTTCTTCTCTGTCATATTGCTAGGGATTGTAGATGCTGACTACAAGTTCATGATGGCAGATGTGGGTGCCAATGTGCTGTCTTCAACCTTGGCATAAGACAGGGGCTTGAAGATGGCACATTTGGCATTCCTGACCTGGCTGAACTACCTGGCGATGATCGACCAATGCCGTACTTCCTTGTAGGCGATGATGCTTTTCCCTTGCAGACATGGATGATGAAGCCATACTCACAGCGGAATCTCAGTGATGCTGAACACATATTCAACTACAGGCTGACATGTGCAAGAAGCGTTGTTGAGAACACCTTTGGCATCTTAGCAAATAGATTCCGCTGCCCGCTCACCACTCTACAACAGACCTCGGAGACTGTCAAGGCATTGGTGTTGGCAAGTATCTGCTTAGATAACCTCATGAGGACATGCTATCCGGGACTCCACGTCTCTCTGTTGGACCAGGATTCAGACACCCACGATACGATTCCTGGAGCTTGGAGAACAGTGTGCTACAAGACGTAAGCAGTGTCAACGCCACAACCAGAGCAACACTGGAGGCCAAGAGGCAGAGAGTCTGCCTCAAGCACTATTACAACTCCACTGGTGCTGTGCCTTGGCAAAACAATATGATTTAATCTGTTTTGTGCATGTATGTAGTAGTAGGAGTAGGAGTAGTAGTAGTAGTAGTAGTAGTCATAGTATTAGTAGCAGTAGTAGTAGTAGTAGTAGTCACAGTATTAGTAGCAGTAGTAGTAGTAGTAGTAGTAGTGGTCAATATACTATTCCAGGCATTATCAGTCCTACTTTAGAATCTAAATCAAGTGTTTGATTTTAATAAATAAAATTATATTATGTTTTAATATTTTTTTCAATGCATCCTTAATTATATATATATATATCTTTTGAGTTATTTTTCTAGAGTAAAGATTTCAATACTTCACACAAATTTTAACTATAAATTTAGGTAGTCTGGGTTTAATGGGTAGTGAAACACTTTAATTGTTTTTATGGTTTACTCAAACAAAACAAGCAAACATAAACAAAACAAGCATAGCAGAAAACAAGGCTAGACAAAACAAAAATCATTGCCTGCTGGGAAAGTTGTTGGGGGTCTGGACGTCATTGGACATCTTCCTGGCCTGCTCTGATTGTTGATGATGCTGGAACTGGTTTGCTAGAATGTCTGAGAGGCCGGAGAAGTTCAGCCCCCTGAAGGGAGTTGAAGTTCACGACGGCTGCGGTGTTGTTGGCTGCTGTCCAATCGACGGTGGTTGATAAGTAGAAGGCTGGTAGGATGTACATGGCTGCGGCAGTGGGGGTGGTTACCAGCTTGTACTTGGTGCTTGCTGTAACATGTTGTTGGTGGTGCGGGCCTGGGGGAGGATGATGCTGGCTGTCAGCCTTGTAGTGTCGGTGGGGGCACGTCATAACGTCCAGCATGAAGAGCCTCCACTGACGTTCTGACAGCCCCCGAGCCTCACAGCTCATCCAGTGGCCAAAAGTTGCCCAGAAGTGACATTCAGAGCACTCTGAATTGTGTTAACCATGGCACTCCCCTCCAACAGCTTTGAGGCCACATGGAGAATTGCCTCACCCACTTGCCTGCCAACACCCGCAGGCTTTGGGCGTCGACTGCCTTTGGAAGCCTCGCTGGGGGACCACTGGGTGACGCCATTGTCACTCTCCTCCTCCTTCTCCACCACCTGGGCCTCCTTCGTCACACCAGTTGTTGCCCCTCCCAGTCCTGACAGAGAGGTGGCCCTCGAGGAACACGAAGCTTGTCATTGTCCACCTCTGCCATGGCGTGAGGGTCTTCGCTGCCTGCCCAGACTTCCTCCCCTTGAGCTTGCCATATACGGTTCACATGGACTTAAACCATGTGATCACCTGCAGCGCCGTCAACTTCATTTCCACCCCCTTCCTCTCCAGCAGGCGATCCTTCTTGGCCCGGTCCTTGAAGTGCAGGTGGGACTGATCATAAAACATGGGGTGGTCCTGGAACCACTGGATCAGTTCCTCCTCCTGGGCCATCATATACTCCACCCCTGGCAGCTTGCTGGGTTTCCTAGTACCGGGGGTTTCGTCATCCTCTCCACTGTCGCCGTCATGATATTGGGAGCCAACGAGTACATCCTCCTTCTCCTCTGTTTCCTCGGACTGATGGAGACCAGGGTCGTCAACGGCAGCCTCCTCCTCCTGCTGGTGCTGCAGCTGCTCCTGTTGCTCCTGCTGATGCTGTTGCTTCCTGGGCCTCTTCATTGTGACTGCTGCTGCTGCTGCTGGAGGTGTCAACCATGCAAGGCTGGGTAGGGGAGTGATGGCTGGTACTCAAGACAGCAACCTTTTATGCTGGTCGTGAGGCACCGGCGGCCAATCACTGCCAAGTGGTGGCAGGCTGGACTCCATCTAGCCACTGACAGCAGCCAATGGGACGCTGTCTAGGTCGCCACTAGGCCGACACCGGCCGCGGATTGGTCAGCGGCTGGTCTCGGTCCAGCCCACCACCTGTCACTCAACCAATCGCAAGCTGGACGGCAGCCGGACTTCAACCACCATCCTGGACAGGAGGCTTGTGGAGGTGGTCACCGCAGTCCAGTCATCGCCTTGTCGGAGTGCGGACAGCCACCGCACAGAGCAGGCGGCGACCGGCCTCTGTCCGGAGGGCAACCACTGCTTAAAAATCAGGTGTCGCTGACCAATCGCAGTCTGTAAGCTGGCCAAATGCAGTCCAGCCACCCACCAGGTGGCTTCCGTGCCACGACATTGGTGGTCGCGGGGAGGTTTTTCGTGCAGTACGAAAAACCTTGCAACGATTTTTTTGGTCTCCATGGTGGCCTGTGGCTAGACCGAGACATATGAAAACCGGTCGTAAATCTCACCAAAACCACCCACGACTTGCAGGTCGTGGGTGGTTTGCAGTAAGTCATACCTGCAGTGTGACTGAGGCTTTAAGGTGACGTTGGAGGTGAGCTGTTTTCATACTACTGTTGGCCAAGCTCTCCTCACAAAAGAAGCACAAAGCTTCTAGAGGATCAGAATTCGTAGAAGTAAATCCAAAAAGCACATATTCTTGTATTGGTGATAATTAGGTGGGTGTGTTTTCGTTTTTCTTAATAGCTGCTTGATTTCCTGCATTGCTCCTACGACTACTACAGCTATCACATTTTAACAATCTATCAATATTTCTTGTGGTTAGATATAATTGTGTCTATAAGATTACATGTGAATTTGAAAAAGAAATGTTCACACTTTCACTCCTAGGACGAAATTAAGCAAGAGTGACTCGAGCAAGTTCAGCATTGTTCCCGTACGTGTCCTGTCCCGTTTCTTCTCCCTCTCCCCTACTCCCATCTCCCCTCATTTTCTTTCTCATTCATTTAATTCTTACTCTGATCTCTTGTCATTCATTTAAGTTGGAAACTGTGTTAGGGTTGTGGTTATTAAATTATTTTATAATCTTAATCACCCATGTACACATACCCATGATCAATAAATTTACTGATCCAAGACGACATATGGCCAATATGTGATACAGTTTGAAAAAAAAAATCATTATTTTCTCACATACCCCTTCGAATAATGCTGCTAACCCCCAGGGGTACACGTACCCAGTTTGGGCAACACTGGCTTAGGAGGTCGTTGATGCATAAAGGGAAGAGAGTTGGTAAAAGGACAGGGCCCGAGGAAAACCACTATTGATATAGATCTAGGAGGTGAACAGTGGTCGTGTACAACAGCAGGTACAAAACGACCAGAAAGGAGAACAGAGATGAAGGTGCAGATAGAAGAATAGAATCCATTAGAGGGCAGTTTGGAAATTACAGATTTATGTCAGACTCGATCGAAAGCCTTTGAGATTGTCAAGTGCAATGTCAAAGCTCTCTCCAAGGTCCCGAAAGGAGGATGACGAGGAGTCTGATAGGTAGATGAAAAGATCTCCAATGGAGTGTCCCTGGCGGAACCCATTCTGACTATCTGAAAGAAGGCTATGATAGGAAAGGTGCTTTAAATTATTTTTGTTAAGAATAAAATCACAAACTGGATGTCAAAGCAATTGAGCGATAGTTAGAGGGCTTGGAATGGTCATCATCTTTGGTACAGGCTGAATGGAAGAAAACTTCCAACAGGAATGAAAGGTGCAAGTTGACAGAGAAAGGTAAAAGAGTTTACCTAGGTAGGGTGTAAGCACAGAAGCACGGTTCTTGAGGACAACAGCGGGGACCCCATCAGGCCCATGTGCCTTGTTAGTACTGACGCCAGTGATGGCAGAAAATACATCAACTGAAGAAATGTTAATGTCAGGCATGAGGAAGTTAAAGGGGGATTCGTTCGTAGTTTTCCTCCACCTGTAGTGGAGGCCGGACCATACATTAGCCGGGTGCCAGAGTGGGAAAGTGATGGGGAAGCAGCACCTAAATCGTCTAAGGGGGAAATGGAGGAGAAAATCTGGACGAAGAGTTTTGCATTATCAAACGAAGAAATATATATATATATATATATATATATATATATATATATATATATATATATATATATATATATATATATATATATATATATATAAAATGTGTGTGTGTGTGTAATATATGAATATATAGATATAGATATATAGATAGATAAATAGATATTGCCTTTATTGTTTGATGCTGTGAACAGTTCGAGAGACTGTCATACTGCCCCAACAACTTTGCGGTGACTGCATATATTAATTTTACACTAAAGATCATACGAACAAAATCGTCAGACTTTAGCTAGAAGAAAAGACAACGATACTATTTTTCTGTCATAAACTCTATGTTTTTTACGTTTTCGTTGCTGAGAGAAAAGGCGGCCATTTTCTAGGATAATAAAATGTTGGCTCAGGGTAAATTATATTACAACTTCTGAACGAAATACTCGTCCGTAAATTCAAATAAAAAGGAGGACTGTGTGAACTTATTTTTTTAAATAACAGATTAGAGGAAGGAAAAACAATTGAATAAAAAAAAAAATAATCAGTACATCAGATTACTGGCGTCCCCCATATCAAAAAATCTGTAACAGTTGGACTTGAACAGCTGTAATTTGAAATTTGGGGGAAACAACTCCGGGAAAGCGAGTTCCAAAGAGATGCAGTTCGAGAATAAAAGAATTGGCACAAGTTCTGCAATATGGCTGTGTGACATTCCAGTCATGGGCGCTACTGAATGGGCGTGTAGGACGAGGGAAGGCGTGGAGAGGTGGCACGATGGACGCAACTTCGTCTGAGCATTTGCCATTAAACTATCTGTAAAATAATGCAAGGGAGGCAACATTCCTTCTTACTTGTAGTGAGGTAGTTTATTTATAATAGTAGAGTTATTATAATTCCAACAGCTTTGTTCTGAATTTTATCTAGTTAAAAAATAGTGCAACCTCTCCACATCCATTCCACAAGGATGAACAATATTGTTGCTGAGAGCACACATGACTTAAAATTACAGCTAACTGCTCGTCAGTGAAGAAGTTACAGACTCTGTACAATAATCCAAGTTTCTCTGAGGCGGTTTTAGCAAGTGATCTGACATGAGAGGTCCAGCTGAGGACGCTGTTAAGTGAAACACCGAGAATTTCAATACTTTTGAAGATGGGAATATTAGTAGCACTGAAGGTAATATACGAATCTGGCAATATCTGTTGATTAGTAGATTAGTAAATTGTCTGTAATTGGTTTCACTAGCATTAAATGAGACAAAGTTATATCGTCCCCATTCATTGCTCATAGATAAGTCTTGATTTATAGAGATGGAAGAGATATCAGACTCTGTAAATGGATGTATGAGTGTGAATGAACTGTGACGTGTTGAATCATCTGCATATGAATGGATGGGATTGTGGGTGACAGATAAGAGATCATTAATATGAACTGTTAATAGGGTTGCTACCAAAGCTGATCCATGTGGCACGCCGGCATTAATTGAGTGGAAATTGGAATATATATCATCTACTTTTACTTTTATTTTTCTGTCACTGAGATATGAGGAAAGAAGAGGAACAAAAGGCGTTATTCCATAGCAAGGAAGTTTGGATGGCAGGGAATGGTGCCACACTCTGTTGATAGCTTTAGAAATATCAAGGGCTATCGCATGAGTTTCTCCATGTTGGGGGAACGGTGCCACACTCTGTTGATAGCTTTAGAAATATCATGGGCTATCGCATGAGTTTCTCCATGTTGGTCAGTTGACTGACGGAAGTTATGAGTCAGGAGACTAAGTATGTCAATGGTGGATTTTTCGTGGCGAAAACCATATTGTCTATCACTAATTAAAGTGTTGGATTCAAGGTGTTTAACTATGTGCTTATTAATTACAATTTCAAATACTTTACCAATATAAGATGTGATAACTATTGGTCTGTTATAAGAGGAGTCAGAGGAACTTCCTTTCTTTGGAACTGGGTGGATATTGGCTTCTTTCCATGACTTAGGGGATGACGAAGCACGTATGCATAGTCTGAATAATTTAGCTAAGACAGAGGCAAGTTCTGGGGAACACTTTTTCAAAACATTTGGAGGAATTCCATCCGGGCTTGGAGAATTGTTGGCTGGTAAATTGTCTAGGATGGATTTTATGTATCTAGTATGTATTTTAAGTGGAACAATTTCGGGAGAGTCAAGTTCTAGTTCTGGAACATTCTGGCTGACTTCCTCTATGGTAGAATTTCTGGCAATTGTACTAGCAAAGATATTCTCTTAATAGTAAATGTGGGAGCGGGGAAGGTCATAAGAATAGCTGAATCAAATATTGTAGATTTAGCAGATGTGTGATAAAAGATAATGTCTTTTGGTTCTAGTTGAAGGCTCAGGGATGATTAGAACATGAAACTAAAGGAAGATTGTAGTGTGAACTGTAACACTTGTGGATAAGGAAACACTATAATAAACTGACGCCCGTCAAGCGGGTTTGGACTGTTCTTGAGAGAAAAAGTCACCTAATTCGCGTAATCTCTTCACTCCCTCGTTATTCTTTCCACTCGACAACAAACATGAGTAAGTAAAAGTCGTAATCGAATACGTTTCTTGTAGCTTCCGACCCACGCCGTCGACACCTTCTAGCCTGCCTACCATTTCTCATTTTCCTTGCCTAACCGATCCCCAATCCCCTTCTTCTCTCCCTTTTCTTTCATATTCGCTCGGTTCCTCGCTATCTCTTTCATTTTTTTTTTCCGCCCCAGTTTCCTCACTCCCAACCCCTCCTTTCTCTTTCCCTCCCCTTCCTCGCCTTTCTCCTCGCCCAACTCACTACTCCTCACCCTCTTCTATTCTCTCCTTTCCTCGCTATCATTTCCCTCTTTCCGCCACCCTTTCCTCTCTCCCAACCCCTCCCCCTATCTCTCTCTCTTTTCTTTCCCTTTCATTCCTCGCCTTTCTCATCGCCCAACCTCCTTCTTCCTCTCCTTCTTATATTTTCTGTTCTTCGTTATCCCATTCCTTTATTCCCTCCACTCTTTCCTCTGTCTCAACCCTCCTCTCTCTCTCTCTCTCTCTCCTCTCTCTCTCTCTCTCTCCTCTTCTCTTCTCATTCCCTTCCTTTCCCTCTTTTCTCCTCGCCCAACCCCCTTCTCCTCTCCCCCTCCTCTCATATTCTTTCGGTTTCTCCTTATCCCTTTCCTCGCCCCCCTGTCCTCTCTCCTAAACCCTCTTCTTTTGTCTCATCTCTTTCCTGCCCTTCTCTTTCTCGTCTTCTCCTCCGTACTATTTCTTCTCTCCCCAGCCCAAGTCCTTTCTCCTCCTTCCTTTCTTTTCTCTCCTCTTTGCTTCTTCATCATGCAACAACCGTGAATAATTCTGTGTGTGCTGACGTACGTAATCTGGCAGGAGAACAGGTTGTTTGTGCAGAAACAAGCAAAGGCGCTTATCTTATGTCTTGTTTAGTGTATGCTTGTACTGGGGATGGACGTGGTGTCTTCTGCTGATTACTGTGTGCGTGTGTGTGTGTATGTGTGTGTGTGTGTGTGTGTTATGATATGGTGTTGTACAGTGGTGCTCTGTGTTGGCGATGGTTGCAATGTGACGCCAGTGTTGTGTGTTGACAGAGAGTACAGGTGTGGATGTTTGTAGCCGTAACATGACACACAAGAGGATTTTTGTTTGTTTGTTTTTACTCCAGGTATCCCCGAAGGCCTAAGGCGTTGCCCCTGGGTAGAGGACTTTGGACTGGAGCGTGTAGCATTTTATGACCGGATTCCCTTCCTGATGTCTACCAATGACCCTTGGGTGGATTCGATCCTCCGACCCTTCGGTCACAGCGGAGCGCTCTAACCCACTGAGCCACGGCTGCTTCATGACACACAAGAGGAATAATATCGCCGAAATACGGTACGAAGGCAGTTTGTACTCTCTGTGTCTCTCTCTCTACTTACTGTATAAGAGGACGCCTTAATCCCACAAGAGGTTGCCGCAAAAAATAAATCACCCGTCACTCTGTTCTCTGTTATAAGACTGCCATTCCACCAGATCACCTCTCCCACATTCATATACCGTACTTCTGCAATTCCTCATATGAGCATAATATTTCCTTATCAAACATTTATATGCATGGGTTTTAAAAAAGTACTGTATTTTCTTGTTCTTTTATTTTCATATCTTCATTTTTGTTCGTTTTTTTCTGCTTCAGTTCAGCCCAATAAAAATATAGCATACCTCCCTAGCCTGCTTCGTCCATCACTATCCACCCACCCCAGCTTTTTTTTTTTTTACATTATTTCAGTTGCATAGAGATTGTGACAGACAACAAAATACAGTATATGGAAATAAACTTCATCAGTATTTGGGAAAAAAAAAAGTTTATCATTGGTTTACTGGTATAAACTTTTTCACATTTAGGGTCAGATTAATAAAACTAATAACGTGAATGTATGATCTTACCCCTAATATTTATAGACCATTTATGGGTCACCTACTTTATTACTCATTTCTCTTTATTTCATTCATTTTTCCTTTTCTTGACAAAAATACCCAGTCAGTTCCTTTGAAGACCTCTAGAATGAGTTCCAGATAATCATACACATATGCCTTTTGATCTAGGGAGAATAACTGAAACATCTGACGAAAACGTAGTGATAAACCCGTAAATTAAGGCTTCATAATATGATTATTACTCTTAAGAGCCGGAAAGCCACCACTAAGCAAGAAAAAAAATGGTAATTGCATTAACTTAATAAAGTGGAACATCACAAGCTGAGCGAGAATGGCTGTACAGATCCATACCATATGGTCAAAATCCTTTGGCCACATCTATCATTGGAAACATACCAACAGTGCACGAAGAAAACAGACGTAACCCACAAGCTGAGCGAGAATGGTTGTACAGCTCCCTAGCAAATGGTGGAAATCCCCCGGCCACCTTGATCACCAGTAACATTCTGGCAGCGCATGTGGAAAACAGAGTATAACCCACAAGCTGAGCGAAAATGGCTGTATGGGTCCCAACCGAATGGTCTAAATCCCTGCAGCTGCCCGGATTAGTCTGAAACTCCCAGCCACGCATGGCCATCCACTCCATTACCAAATGGTCAAAGTCGCATCATTGTCCAGATTACTCAGCCACTCCTTAAGCCCGTGATGTACAGGGATCCAGTGTTTCTGCCACATTTCAACATTTCCCTGGACAAGTGAAAAGGACCCTTGTGCTGGTAGGTCAGTGTGCTGTCTTTTGCTTACATCCTCATGGCCAAGTCTGGGCAGAGACATAGCAATGCTGTACATTCCCAAGTGAAACAGGACCTCAGTTCCTGCCTCTGTCTCTCCATGTGTAGATGTGCTTGGCTGAGATGAAACAATTACAGCTTCTACTGTAGCGTTTGTGGTGTCATCTTACCTTCTGCAGGAATTAAGTCTCGTCTGTGGTGTTCTAGTGTGTGATAATGGCCCCACCACCACCTGAGAAATGCAAGAGGAAGGTTTCGACTCTGGAGAAAAGGCATGAGATAATGGGTAAGGTTGACGCTGGCTAGCCGACTTCAAACATTCTGCATGAATTTAGCTTGCCCCGCTCAATCTTGTCTGATATCAAAAAATCACAGGACAGGCTGGCTCAGTACTGACAGGACTACAGTGATACCACTAGGAAAGACGATTGGAAGGTAATGTCCCATCCCCACTATGTCATCATCAACCTGTCGGCTTTGGTTGGTCCTGACCGCATTGGGGTGCCTGCGTGCATGTATTGGTATCCGTCTGATACACAACACAGTTCAGGATATGCCAATCTACATTTTGTGACAGAGTTGAAGGCTGTAGCTGAGAAGTTTGCACGCCTGCACAATGTGCATGACTTCAAGACATCTAAAGGCTGGCTCTTCCAGTTCAAACTTCAACATGGACTTTCTGGCCGTAAAGCTAATGACGAGGGTTTGTACGTGGCAGGGGAAGATGTTGAGCCATTTCACCAGAAAGTGCTGTGCCTGATCAAGAAGGAGGGCCTTGCTCTCTGTCAGGTGTACAGTGCTAACGAAACTGGCCTGTTCTTCCATTACTTGTCCACCAACGCCCTGGCAGAAGAGACGAAGGAGACTGTGCCTGGTTGGAAGCTGCCCAAACAATGTATCTAGGTGCTGTGCCTTGCTAAGGCTAACAGGATGCACCGCCTCAAACCTGTTATTGCTGGACATGCAAAACAGCCATGTTGTCTCCGTGGGTTGATGGATAGCCTGCCTTTTGTGTGGTACCATTCTGTGAAGGCCTGTAAGAAAGAAAGAACTAAAGGACAGGAGCCTGAAAGATTGTTCTCTCCAAGAAAAAACAAAAACAAGATAAGAGAGAGCCAAATTCAAGATCCCTTTATTTTGAGATGCATGAGCACACAGCATTTGAAAAACTGGAGATAATAGGCAGTAGGAAATACAGACAGAGGGAGACAATTCCACAGTTGACTTGATGCATAGGTGAAGGACTTGGAGAAATGGTTAACTCTTACATTAGAGAGTTGGAGAGAAAAGGGATGAGAGTTCTTTGCTAGATGGGTACTGTGGAGGGATGCAAGCAGACAGTTCAGAGAAGCAGTGACCATTGACGTAGCGATAGAAAAGAGATAAAGATGCAACAGTGCGGTGAAGAGACAGAGTTTGAAAGGAGCCAGTAAGAGGAGGGGAGTTAACAAGATGAAAAGCCTTTGACTCCAACCTGTTGAGAAGAGCCGTGGAAGCATGTGGGAAGTTGTACTCTACACAGGGGTGAATAAAACTCTTGTATAAAGTCCCAACAACTGTGCTGGAGGAAAGAAGGCACAGATTGTTCTTAGCACACCTAATCTCTTAGAAGGTATTATAAGTGAGGTAATGTGATCTTTCCAAGATAAATTACTTGAGGTGAAACCACAAGAATGTTTAAAGATGATGCAGGATTAAGTTGGACATTGTTAAAAATTAGAGGATACTGCTGAAGATTTTGTCAGGCTGAAATATGTAAGAACTGAGTTTTTGATTAATTAAAAACAACAAGACTGCTTTTACCCCCAGTCAGAGATAAGAGCCAAGTTAGACATTAGGTGGGCCATAGCCTTATTCCTTGTTTGTTGACGTAGGCTAACTGCTGAGATAGACAGTGTGGGAAGTTGAATGGAGAGGTGAAGGATGGGGTCATTAGCCTATGAGTGGATAGGGTTAGATGTACAGCATAGGATTTTGTTGTCCAAACTTTTTTTATTCTGTACTATTTGTTACTTTCTTTTGCCATTAAGTATCCCTATGACTGATTAACCTGCCCCGTTCCGACCAATTTTCCACCACTGACTCCCCTCAATCCCGACCAGTTTTGGATTTTTTTTTTTTTTTTTGGCTCAAACCTCCGCTTTTGGTGAGAAGCATCGAAAATTCATAGAGAAATCACTCACCTGAGGTTTAAAATTCTCGATACAGGTAGCAGTACTCCTTACCTTATTGGGTTTACTATCAGGCTGGCTCCAAAGAAAATGAGTTCTATGGGAGGGTAACTATTCCACACCACTCATAAATGGTATTCATTTATTTTTTTGATACGAATTTATATGCAGTATGAGAGTATATTGGTTTTCACACAGTAATATAGGTAATATAAGCATTGTTTCACTCACCAAACACATCAACATACCTGACCTTTTTTGGCAACATTACCTGATCATCATTTCTGACTGTTTCTTCCTCTAGTGCTACGTAACCTTTGTCCTCCACATTGTCATCGATTGGGGAATCACTCTGGCCCTGAATTTCGTACCATGGCATGACATGTCTTTACTCTGGTAACAGGTGAATTGCTGAGGCAATGGGTGCGAGGGGGGGGAGGTCATGCAGGGTAAGATATTGTCCCTGCCTGGCATCTTGTAGAGGAAGGTGTCCCGTATATACGTACCAAAAATGACGCGCGAAAATTGAAAACTGCGCAAATTAGGGACCTTGCAATTAATTCGCGTTTCTATACGTCAACGGGACTGACAGTGACAAAACGTGTGGATGTATATATACGTCAATGGAACTCAGTGGGTTAAACACAATATTTGGAAGGACAATACATCATCATCATCATCATCATCTGGACCTCCTCTCCCACCCTAGGGCAGGGTGAGGAGTAGCAATGTCCAGACAGCCCACATTTGCCAAGTCCAACAGGCCACACTTCTATTCACTCATCATTCATGCCACCGGAATCCTGGCTTTATTGGATATGCCAAAAACTTTCACCACGTTTTGTAGCTTCACATGAAGGTATCCGATGGAGTCAATCCAGATGCTGCCACATTAAAAAGGGGTGCCAAATCCTTGATCATGCACTTTTCCTCACAACATCCAACCAGCTCTATCTCTTGTCAGTCCCCTAGCCTCACCAACTTCCAAACCTCTCTTCCTTACACACTTATCCACCATATCTCTCCACCTTCTCCTTGGTCTACCTCACCTCCTTCCTCCTTCAAATTCGCTCAGCAATACTGTACCTTTTTGACCACTAATGTTATCCATTCTCTCCACATAGCCATACCATCTCAGGACACTCTCATCGATTCTGGTGTCCACCAACTTTCTCACTCGACATCTTTCACGAATCACATAGTTTCGTAACCTATCCACCCTCTGTACTTCACATATGGTCCTCAGCAGTCCCATCTCCACTGCTCCTACTCTTGACTTTTTCATGCCACACCATTGTTTCACATCCATATGTTAAAGTTGGCACTAACACTCATTCATGTAAGCCTCGTGCAGCTGCAATACTCAAGCCTCTGCTTCTTATCAAGGCCTTCATTGCACCAGTTAATTTTCATCCTTGTGTCACTCTACTTTCAACTTCTTTTGCACTTTTTCCTCTTTCCTATCACTGTACCCAGGTATTTGAACTCTCTCACCAATTCCAGTCTCTCTCCATTCACCGTAACATTGCACTGCGAGGCAACTTCTATCTCAATAACCATCACTTCACTCTTTTCTACATTTACTTTCAAGGCACCACGCTCACAGACATCAGCAAAGCTCTGCACTAGCCTACCAAGTTCTTGTCCAGTACTTGCAAGCAGTACTGCATCATCAGCATACAACAAATTTGAGATATTCCATCCATCACCATTCATTACCAACATCATCCCTCTCTCCATTATTTGTGTTTTCATTTCTCTCATTACCCCATTGATATATACTGTATATATTGAACAACCATAGGGACATCACACAACCTTGTCACGTGCCCACACCAGTCGTGAACCATTCACTTAGATGCCCATTAACCCTTACACATGCTTCACTACCATAAAAAAAACTCTTGACGGCACCTAGCAGCTTACCATCTACACCGTATGTGCAAAACTTTCCACAATCCTTCTCCGTCCACTTTGTCATATGCTTTTTCCAGATCCATGAATGCCATAAACACCTTATGGTCCTTCTCACAAGCATTCTCTGTTGTCTCACTGCAAATATTTGGTCCACACATCCTCTGCCACTCCTAAAGCCACCCTGTTCATCACTCACTAGGACTTCTTATGTCTCTCTTACTTTATAATAACTCTTCTATATACCTTCCCTACCACACTCAATAAATTTTTGCTACGATAATTCTTGCACTTACTTCGATCACCTGTTATACTACAGGGGTACAATCACAGCCCTTTACTCATCCATGCCTTCTTACACATCTCCAACAAGCACTTCATTCCATTCTCACCACTACAGTTAATCATCTCTGCATACATCCAACTTCCGTAACAAGGGCGGCATCTGTTGTTATATCAAATCCCAATAATCAGTTGACACTATTTTAAACTTCACTTTATCCAGTTTTGATTACTCATTGTATAAACTAAATTGTCAAAATATTACCAAATATAATTGTGTAGTTCATCGCTCCCCCAATGCTTCTTCGGAACCCTGTGTATTTGATTGCATATCCACACAGTTGAGTAACCTTAACCTTGCCCTTAGCACTGAAATTACCATTTTGGGTGATTTTAACATACATAATGTTGAATGGTTATTGCGTTATGCCAGGACTGACGACGCTGGTCTAGAGTGCGAGCTGTCTGCAGAATGGTTTAATCTCACCCAGCTTGTAAAGCAACCAACCACAATACCTGATAATCCTGACCATAATGCCCAACTCTTGGATTTATTCTTGACAAATAATCCAGATCAATACAGGATAGAGGTACTGTCACCACTTGGATCATCTGACCACAATCTTATCAAAGCCTCATCAGTTAACCCCCCCACACCTCCCCATTCTGAACATGTCAGGGTGACCCGATGGCATTTTGATAGGGCAAACTGGGATGGATTTAGAAATTATCTTGCTGACATTCCATGGCAGTCTTTCTTCTCTAGTGATCCCAATTCTACCCAGTCCCAAATTTGCGACTTAATACTAGCTGGTATGGATTTATTCATACCAAGTCAACAGTTCACTAAATGATCAAACTCTCCAAAATGGTTTGATGGCAACTGTGCCAGAGCAACAGCCCAAAAGTCATTAGCATATAACTTACTTAAAATAAAAAACATCCGAATCACTCTCTCAATTTAAAATTGCTAGAAATCATGCAAAAGATGTAATAAATCTAGCTAAATCAAACTTTCTTCAAAAGCAAGCATCAAAACTACTGAACAACTCTAAAGACAATAGAATATTCTAGTCAACTTGTAATTCTTTCAATAATAACTTTAACAAGTCATCTTCCATTCCCCCACTAAAATCTTTAGATGGCAACATTACAATGACCTGCGTGGGAAAGAGGATATTTTTGCCAGTACATTTGCCAGAAACTCTACCATAGACGATACCAGCCAGAATGTCCCAGTTCTAGAACTTGCCTCTCCCGAAATTGCCAGACTTAAAATACAGACAAGATATGTGAAATCCATCCTAGACAATTTTTTACCTACCAACAAAGCTCCAGGCCCAGATGGAATTCCACCAATTGTTTTGAAAAAGTGTTCCCCTGAACTTGCCTCTGTTGTAGCTAAATTATTCAGACTATGCATACTTACTTCTTTATTCCCAAATTCATGGAAAGAAGCCAATATCCACCCAAGTGCAAAGAAAGGAAGTTCCTCTGACCCCTCTGTCACATCTTCTCTTGACCAATAGCTGTCACATCTTCTCTTGGTAAGGTATTTGAAACTTTAATTAATAAGCACATTGTTAAACATCTTGAATCCAACAACTTAACCCGCCCCATCCCAACCACTTTTCCACCACTGACTTGCCCCAATCCCGACCATTTTTGGAAAAAAAATTTTTTTGTCTCAAACCTCCACTTTTGGTGAGAAACATCGAAAAGTCATAGAGAAATCGCTCACCTGAGGTTTAAAATACTCGAACCAGGTACCAGTACCTCCTTACCTTACTGGGTTTTCCAACAGGCTGGCACCAAAGAAAGCGAGTTCTATGGGAGAGTAACTATTTCACACCACTCATAAACAGTATTTATTAATTTACTTGGTATGAATTTATATGTAGTACGTGAGTATATTGGTTTTCAAACAGTACTATAGGCATTATACTGTAAGCATTGTTTCACTCACTAACTCATCACCATACCTGACCTTTTTTGGCCACATTACCTGATCATCATTTCTGACTGTTTCTTCCTCTAATGCTATGTAAAGTTCGTCCTCCACATTGTCATCGATTGGGGAATCACTCTGGCCCTGAATTTTGTACTGTGGCATGACATGGCTTTACTGGCCAGGTCACTGATAACAGGTGAATTGCTGAGACAATGGCATGCAGGGGGTGGGAGATCATGCTGGGTAAGGCATTGGCCCTACCTGGCATCTTGTAGAGGAAGGTGTCCTGTGTATACGTACCAAAAATCACTTGCGAAAATTTAAAATTGTGCAAATTAGGGACCTTGCAATTGATTCGCGTTTATGTACGTTGATGGGATTGACAGTGACAAAACGTGTGGACGTTAATTCACGTCGACGGGACGCCGCGGGTTAATTAGTGATAGACAATATGGTTCTCGCCACGAGAGACCCACCATTGACATACTCAGTCTCCTAACTCATACCATCCATCAATCAATTGATCTACATGGAGTAACTCATCCAGTAGCCCTTGATATTTCTAAAGCTTTTTCGACAGAGTATGCCACCGTTCCCTGTGTCCAAACTCCCTTGCTATGGACTAACGTCTTTTGTTCCTTTGATTTCTTCATATCTTAGTGACAGGAAAATAAGAGTAAGAGTAAATGATATATATTCCAATTTCCACTCAATGTCGGCGTGCCATAGGGGTCAGTTCTGGTGCCAACCCTATTCCTGGTTCATATTAATGATCTCTTATCTGTCACCCACAGTCCCATCCACTCATACACAGATGACTCAAAACTATATAGTTCATTCACACTCAGACACCCATTTACAAAGTCTAATATCTCTACCTCTCAACTCAGTACACCCATCTCCATAAATCAAGACCCATCTACGATCAGTGAATGGGAACAAAACAACCTTGTCTCATTTAATGCTAGTAAAACTAAATATATACAATTTGCTAATAGACAGATATTGCCAGATTCGTACATTACCTTCAATGCTACTAATATTCCCCTCTCCAAAAGTATTGAAATTCTTGGCATCTCACTTACCAATGCCCTCAGCTGGACCTCTCATGTTACATCACTTGCCTCAAAAAAAAAAAAAGGATTATTGTACAGAGTCCGTAACTTCTTCACTGCTGAGCAGTTAGCTATAATTTTTAAGAGCCATGTGCGCTCTCAGCTTAAATACTGCACACCCTTGTGGAATGGATGTGAAGAGGTTGCATTAAAACAACTAGACAAAATTCAGGACAAAGCTGTTAGAATTATTAACAACCCTGCCATTACAAATAAACTACCTCCCCTGCAAGTAAGAAGGAATGTTGCCTCCCTTGCATTATTTTACAGATATTTTTTGGCAAATGCTCAAAGTTGCATCCATGGTGCCACCTCTTCATGCCTTCCCTTGTGCTACACGGGCAACTGGTAGCGCTCATGACTGGAATGTCACTCAGCCATATTGCAGAACTTCTGCCTATCAGAGTTCTTTCATTCCTGGAACTGCATCTCTCTCTGGAACTCGCTTTCCCAGAGTTGTTTCTCTCCAAAATTCAACCCACAGTTGGTCAAGTTTAACTGTTACAGACATTTTATGATTGGAGGACACCAGTAATCTGGTGTATGGATTATTTTTTTGTTTATTCATTTGTTTTTCCTTCCTCCGTTGTTATTTAAAAAAAAAAAAAAAAACGCCTCATCAACCCCAGATGCTTTCCCATTTTTCAGCCGCTTCACAGCACTCTTCGCCTGTGCAAATGTCACGTTTCCTGCCACTGCATTCCTTCTCTGCGCACCTCCAAAACCAATCATGTTTACAGCAGCTCTGCTCTCTCTATTCCCATTCATCAGGCTTTCAACCTGGTCCTTACTTCATCCCCATGGGTTAATAATTTTCCACCTACATCCTTTACACCATCACATTTCTTTCCACTTTCACTTCTACATTTCCGCACCTTTTTCCAAAATAACTTCCTATTTTCAGAGTACTTTGCATTCTTTCTTCTTCCTAAAGCATCATTTACCTCCTTATGTTTCTTCTTCACTAGTCCCTTTATGTGCTTCTTGCTCTCAATATATTCAGTTCTTCTTTCAACTGAACCCCTATCCTGTAACCACTTCAGCCACTTCCTCTTTTCCTCCACCGCTCTCTTAACCTCATCCTTCCGCCATGCCGTTCCTTTCTTCTTTGTTGTTACTCTTGCCACACCACACACCGCTTTAGCATTCCTAACTAAACAGTCCCTATATGTATTCCACAGGCTGTCCAGACCCATTTCATTCCAAATCACTGGCTCTAACTCTGCATTTACTTTGGTCCTGTAATCATCTGCCATATCTTTGATCCTCAACTTCTCAACTTTCAGTCTTTCTCTCTGACTGCTCCTCTCTCTCCTGATCCACCTCATTCCTCTCAGCTTGATCTTGCATAACACAACTGTATGATCTGACAGACCTCTACATCGTCCTCTCACGGCCCTTGTATCAGCAACCATTCCAATCATCGACCTCTCTGTGCGCACGTTATCAATCAGGCTTCTTTCACCACAATCCCCATTCTCTGTATACCAAGTATACAGTATTTATGTGCATCTTTGTGTTTGAAATACAAGTTTCAAATGCACAACCTCGTCTCCTGACACACATCCTTTAGTCGCTTCCCATTATCATTTTCCTCTGGTATTCCATTACAACCCATTATGGTATCCTCAGGACCAGTGCCTACTCCTCTATTCATATCCCCCATTATGATCACTTTATAGCCCCTGGGCATTTCTCCAACTACTTCATCCAGCTGATCCCCAAACATGTCATTCTCACTCCTATCCTCACACGGTGCATACGCTACAATCACCTCCACTTTCACCTTCTCAATCTTGAATTTGACATACATACACCTCGAGCTGACAAATTTGTAGTCTCTCTTTCCACTCTGCCACACCACATTCATCAACAAAGCAACTTCTTCCTTACATCTTCCTTGCCCATTCATGCCCGATCTCACACATTTCACACCCTCCCACCCCACCACTTCACACTCTTTCATCTTTGTTTCATACAATGCCATCACTGCATATCTTGCACCCTTGAACACATTTACCACTTCCATCCTCTTGCTCTCCTCATTTACACCTCTCACATTCCACATGGCCATGCGAATCTGCCCATCTGGTTGGGGCCCTGGGCAGGTATTTGGCCCTCCGAGGCTCTCTGAAACAACTGCCATGATTAAGTGATTTTGGATAGGGGAATCGGGAGGACACTTAACCCTGCCCGAAACCCCAGTTGTATGGTTACCACCCAGCATAGTAACTGGTTTCCTGGGTACAGGAAACCATTTGACTTGTCACTCAGTGTAGAGATCATATAGATCATATGGCATCTCTACATTGAGTGAGTGGATGATGGGTGCCCCCATCCACGACTAAGGAAAATACAAACTATATTAAAAGTTCGCATAATTTGAGTGCTGGACAATAAATTATTATTCAGTATGCAAAAGGAAAACAACTAGCAAAATAACATTAAAGTGTCTGAAATTTCCCTACAACTCAATGTGATATGTGGGGTTCATGTTCACTTACGATTTTTGCCATTCTGGGCAGTAAACAAGGTACTGCATTGATCTTTTTTTTTTCCAGGTTTACTTTCAGTTTGTTTCTCTGCTTTGACTTGATAATGCTCATTGCAGAGAAAAAGGCCTCACAAAGATTGGTAGACCCAAAGGGCCGCAGATATTCCAAAGCCTTCTCTCCTAGGTAAGGGTGCTCCTTCTTTGCACAGCTCCATAACAGTGTAAGGGTTGAGCTTTCAAATACCAATTTGAGGCCACGGTGTGAACACACTTCTAACAGTGTTTCCTAAAGGCAAATGGGAAGCTTCCTCATATTATTTTCAGATATGAGGAATGGATTTCTAATGCACTCCAGCTCTACAAATCTCTCATATGTGTCAGGAAAGAAAGATTTAAAGCACCAATTAGGTTGGTCAAATGTATCACAATAACTGGTTTCACAGTTCCTCTCTCATCATTGTTACTGGAAAAATAAGCATTGGGCAGAGGAAAACATCTAAAATCTCCCCTTGAGCATACAGTACCTCCTTCCGCAACTGTATTTTCTTTTGAAAACGACCAACTTTATCATATTAGTTGAGCATGTTTTATCACTGACCAACCCTATCATAATAAGTTGAGAATGTTTGTATCATTGCCCTGCAGAGACAAACTTAGCTAATTCAGTGTGCTAAATATGTTTGCAAGATATGTCCATTGTGAAGGACAAGTAGTGTCTTCAAAATATGTGGCCTAAGGACTTCCATGTTCTGATAAAAATGAACCTACCTCATCTCACAACTCGTACAACCTGGCGAGTACCCTGCCTCTCAAGAGCCAGCGCATCACTGTGTGCAGTTATAGCTTTGTGTGCTTAGACCCTATGTTTTCGCACAGTCTGTGAAACAGGCAAGCATTAAGCAGCCTTGACTTTGTAAAGTTGATTACTTTGATGCCATAATTCAATATCCCATGCAACCCTAAACTCCTTTCTTTGGATGCTAATGATTTTCTGTTATTGATGCAGTGAGTCCACTCCACATCAGGATTTTCGTTTTTAATCCATGGGACGAGTCTCTTCACTTTCCCAGTCATGGTTGCAGCAGCGACTGTACACAAGCTAATGCAAAATTTCCAACTAATACCTTGATCAGAGAAGAACTGATTAACGACATTGAAAATCTTGTCCCCAGTTGTATTTTCTTTCATTTTTTTGCAAAAAGTACATGTTCATTTATATCATCTCCATCTGTATATCTCACAAATAAGAAAAGTTGAGCCTGTCCACTGTCGTTGGTCAAATCATCAAGTTTAAGTGAATAAGACTGGCCTGTTTTCAAATTATTCTCAACTTGATCAATAATATCTCTATTCATTTCATTTACCCTTCGAGAAACAGTTTAGTGTGACAAAGAAACCGCCTTTAGTTGGTTAGCTACTTTTTTATCTAGCATGTTTTTCAGCCATCAAAACTGCAGCTGGGAATATCAGTTCTCCAGCTATATTAAATGGCATTTTAGCTCTAGCAACTAATAAACATACAGCTAATGATGCATCCAGAGTTTGCTTAATGTTATGAAGGCTTTCTTAATTGTTGTCTGGGAACACTTAATATAAGAAAGTTATTACTATTTTTTTTTTTTACTCTGCCGCTTTGCCAACATGACACTGATGTTTTGTGTTATGACGGCGTGGGAGGTGAGCTGGTTTCAAACTGCTCTCGGCCAACTTCGCCCCAGCAAAGAAGTACAAAGCTTCCAGAGAATCAGAATTCACAGAAGTATATTTAAAAAGCACATAGTCTTCCTGGAATCACCAATACTTAAGTAGGTTTGTTTTCGCTTTTTTCATAGCTACTTGATTTCCTTCTCTTGCGTTGCTGCTGCATCTGCTACAGCCATCATGTTTTAATCATCTATCCATAATTTCTTGCGGTTAAATGTATAATTGTGCCTATAAGATTACATGTGAATTTGAAAGAGATGGTCACATTGGTGTTCACGTGGTGTTATCTGAGGATGAATGTGTGTGTGTGTGTGTGTGTTATGATATGGTGTTGTACAATGGTGATCTGTGTTGATTGTGGTTGCCATGTAATGTCAGTGTTGTGTGTTGACAGGGCGTACAAGTGCGGATGCTTGTAGCCGTAACATTTCACGCAAGAAGAGTAACATTGCCAAAATACGGTAGGAGAGGAGTCTGTATTCCGTTTCACTTTCTACTGTATAAGCAGTATGCTTTAGTCCCACCAGGAATTGCTGAAAAAAAAAAAAAAAACACTCACTGTCCTCTGTTATAAGACTGCCATCCCACCAGTTCACCCCTCCCTCATTCATATACGGTATTTCTACAGTTCCTCATACAAGCACAATATTACCTAAGAAAACATTTGGATGCTTGGATGGAAAGAAAGTATATTTTCTTTTTTCTTTTCACACTTTCTTCATTTTTTTTTTCTGCCTTTTCTGCTTCAATTTAGCCCAATAAAAATATTGAGTGCCTCCCTAGCCAGCTTCGCCCACTACTATCCACTCACCTCTTTTTTTTTTTTTTTTTTTTTACGTGATTTCAGTTGCATAAAGATTGCCGTAAGGCAATAAAATACAGTATTTTCAAATAAACTTCAACAGTATTCGGAAAAAAAATATTTATCATTGGTTTCTTGGTAAAAACTTACCCTCATTTTAGGGTCATAGTATTAAAACAGATAACTCGAATGTATGATCATACCCCTAAAATTTATAAACCACATGCTTTATTACAACATTCTCTTTATTTCATTCATTATTCCTTTGCTTGAAAAAAGACCCAGTCAGTTTCTCTGACGACCTCTAGAATGGGTTCCAGATAATAGTAAAAATATGCCATTTCTTCAAGGGAGAACTTACTAAACATTGTTTTTAAATAATAAAACAGGGGAAGGAAAAACAATCTATCTATCTATATACCTAGGCTGCTTCCCCCAAGGAAAGGGAGGTAGCCGAGACAGGACGACACACTCTCCATTTACTCATCCATTCAAACACATTCATTCACATCTTAGCCCCAAAGGGGAGAACGGACAGATCCTCACCGCACCACACCGCACAAGGGTCAACTGCGCAATGCAATCAGTGACATCCGCAGCAGGGCCCGACAGCAGAACTGGTTTACCCCTGCCACATCATAACAGACCCATCCCCTTACCCGCACCTGACCTGACCAGCTGATCAGACCAAATGCGGGAGAATATCCCCTCAGGGCTGCGTCATCACTTATTCATTCACAACTTCTCTCCATTTATTTCTGTCACGCACAGCCACTCTTCCTTGCTCAACAGACATCCCTCTCGCATCCAGCGCTCTCTTCACACTCTCCATCCATCCTATTCGTGGTCTTCCTTTCAGCCTTACACCTCTCACATCAGATCTAGTTATCTTTTTCAAATGATAACTAGAATGAATGATAACAAATGAATTATAAATAAAATAATCCCTATTACACCAGATTACTGGTGTCCTCCATTCATAAAATATATGTAACAGTTGGACTTGAACAGCTGTAGGTTGAAATTTGGGGGGAAAGAACTCCGGGGAAGCGAGTTCCAGAGAGATGCAGTTCGGGGAATAAAAGAATTCTGATAGTTAAAAGTTCTGCAATATGGCTGTGTGACATTCCAGTCATGGGCACTACCAGATGCCTGTGTAGCACGAAGGAAGGCGTGGAGAGGTGGCACAATGGACGCAACTTCGCCTGAGTATTTGCTACAAAAATATCTGTAAAATAATGCAAGGGAGGCAACATTCCTTCTTACTTGTAGGGGAGGTATTTATAATACAGGATTTTTAATAATTCCAACAGCTTTGTTCTGAATTTTGTCTACTGCAGTTGTTTTAGTGCAACCCCTCCACAAGAGTGAGCAATATTGTTGCTGAGAGTGTACATGACTCTTAAAAATTAGAGCTAACTGCTCGTCAGTGAAGAAGTTACGGACTCTGTACAATAATCCAAGTTTCTTTGAGGCGGGTTTAGCAAGTGACCTGACATGAGAGGTTCAGCTGAGCATACTGTTAACCCCTTAACCGCGGGGCATCACTTTCGTGACGCTCGGCCACAATGGATCATACCGCGGGGCGTCACTTTTGTGATTCTGTGTTATTTTGAATTATCCCGGGCTCTCAAGTGGTGGCTTGTATCATCTATCAGTACTGCCAATGTCCAACACTAGTCAGCACTCCAAATCTCATCTGTACTCCCATCCATTGTTGACAATTTAGCGATTTTACCCCCTTCGTGACTCCCCTCCCTACCTGCCCTCCATTACCCTGTCCTCTCACCTCCCACGCCGTGCTGTGCTACGCAAATTTCCCCCTGATTTTTCCACAGATTTCATCCATTGAAATAAGCCCTATGCCCTATACTTATACAAAATAATATATACCAAAAAAAAAAAACAGGTAAGTGATAGTGTTATACACCAGAAATTGGCTAATTATCACCTGACAAAACCTCAAGTGCATTCAATCGCTACATTACCACGGTAATTTCCCCTTTGATTTATGCCTTGTAATCGATGTCTGTAATAAAAATATATATCAGAAAGGAAGGGAGAATCCTAACTGACTTTTGCATTCACCTGGAACTACCTATTTCTTTATTTATTGCAGAGATTTTCTACCTACAAAAAATTAGCCTGTAAGTTAGCAGCAGTCAGCCTAAAGTGTCATTGTCAACCCTTCCCTGCTCAGATAAGCCGCGGCATTTAGTTCCTTGTCCTCCGCTGTAGAGAAACCATGTCGCACTCGCTCCCTGCCATTCCTGCCGCTTCTGCGCCCATTGCAAAGGGTCCCGTGACCTCTACTCCTAAGAAAAGTGGTGAGGCAAGCAGGAAAGGCCTTAGTGACTCTGCAGTGGCATGTGAACTGGCAGAATTGTCCATGATAATGATGGACAGTGACTATGACGATTCGGGTGAATCGTGTGATGAACCGGGTGAGGTTATCACGCCAGAAACAGCAACAACGAGTGCTACAGTAAGTGAATCAGTGTCTAGCTCCAAGGGAAAGGAGCCTTTAGTGCAGCAAGGACAAGAATTTGGGAAGGGAGTGAAAAGGCGGCGTGTTAGCCCCAGAACAATGCCCCCACGTGACCCAGCCCGCCATGAGTCATGAGTGCATTCACCACCCGTTCCCCAAGCCCCACTATTTATCATCGTCGGCTGAGTTATCTCCGGAGTCTTCGTCGTCGGAGTCACCACGAGCATCAACAGTGAAGGCAGGCCGTAGAGGTAGAGGTAAATCAAGGAGAGTGAAAAGTAGTGTAGCTAGTAGGGTAAGGGCTTCTAGTGCTGTACGGCAACCTAGGGTCAGTGCGAGTGACCTTGAGCGAGATAAACCTCCCTCACAGCCAACCTCCACCACCACCACCCGCCCTACACCGCCACGACAGGGAATCCTGGACGCCTTCGCGTGGACGGAAGGGTCAGATTTTGTCCCCGAAAATCTAGTTTTTGATGAGAGCTCCTCAGGAGTTCAGCCTGCCTTCACTATGGACGAAAATGCTGAGTGTGTCGACTACCTTTTGGCCTTCCTAGATGACGAAGTCATGCAGCACATATGTGATGAAACCAACAGGTTTGAATCACAACGTGCTGCAAGTGGTACAGGTGCAGCCAAGATGCAACAGTGGTCCATGCTGGGAGTGCAGGAGCTGTATGTGTTCTTTGCCCTCATGCTTCTCATGCCACACTCCAAGAAGCATGAGTTGGAAGAATACTGGTCCATGGACCCCTTACTACCCTCACCCACCTTCAATAAGTACATGGCCAGAGATCGCTTCCAGAACATCATGGGAAACTTGCACTTTGCCGACAATGATGTACCTTCCCAAACCGACCCAGTCTGGAAGATCCGGGAGATTCTGAGCATAATGAAGGATAAGTTTATGTCATTCTTCCACCCCTTTCAGAAGGTTGTCATTGATGAATCCTTGGTTTTGTTCAGAGGACGTCTTTGGTTTGTTCAGTACATTCCAAGCAAACGCCATCGCTTTGGAATTAATTTCTTTGTACTGTGCGACTGTAAGACGGGGTACATCCTTGACTTCGTCATATATTCAGCCAGCACTGTCGATCTCGATAAAACACACCCCCTTGGCTTCTCAGGCTGTGTAGTGAAAGTGCTCCTAGAAATGTATTTTGGTGGGAATCATGTGCTGTATACAGACAACTACTATACAGCACCGAAACTTGCCAAATACCTTTCTGAGCACGGCATTGGCTCCTGCGGCACTGTGAAAAGTAATCGTGCCAACTTCCCCAAATTCCCAGAGGCGGGAACCTCGCACCGAGGAGACATGCACCTACGCAAGTGTGAGAAGATGCTGGCAATACAGTGGCATGACAAGAGGGTCGTGCACATGCTCACCACCGTACATAAGGGGGAGATGAGAGACAGTGGGAAGGTCGACCGTAGGACAGGCGAACCTGTGATGAAACCTGATGCTGTGTTGGACTATAATATAAACATGCTGCTGGTGGACAAGTCCGACATGATGATTGGTGAGATCGACTGCCTCAGGAAGAATACTAGGTGGTACAGGAAAGTTTTTCTGCATCTGATAGATATGACGATGCTGAACGCCTTCATCCTGTACAAGATGAAGGTCAAGCCACCCAAGTCCTTCTCCCTGAGGTTGTTCGCCAGGACTTGTGTCCAGCAGCTGCTGGAAAGATATGGTAGGGTGACAGCAGCAACTCCAAGGCGCCATCCAGTAACACTTCCTGACTGACTTGAGCAGAGGGCGTATATGGATCGGCACAGACTTGAGCTAATGCCTGCCACAGGGAAAAGGAAGGCTGCGATTCGCAGGTGTCAGGTATGTGCGCATACCACACGCCACACACCTGAGCATAAATGCACCTCTTGGCAGTGCGCTGAGTGCCAGGTTCCCCTCTGTGTTACCTGCTTCTTCGATTACCACAGCCAGAAGCAGTTCTAACAGTGCAAGTGTGGAAGCAGAATTATTTGGAAATAATGTGTAAATAATGTGTAAATAGCAGGTGAAAGCAATGGATGTTCAGTTCATATGATTGAACAGTGTATTATAGTTTTATCTTACTGAAAGTGACAGTGAATAACATAGTGTAAGTAAAACAGCAGGGTAAATATTGAAAATAGAATAGAAAATGTAAATAGTAATGTAAGTAATTAGAAATATAAGAATATGAGTACAAATAATTTATGTTATAACAGTGAAAGTGAATCCGTGGCTCTCTACGTATTTTACTGAATGAAAAATTGAATGACTTCAGTGACAATAAACTAATACGACTGAAGGAAACTTATGGAGAAAGACTCCAGATATATATAAGTGTGATATAGTAATAGAAATATAAAGTGTGAGGGGTTTTATGAATAATAAATGACAGAGTGCCTAGAGCGAACCAGTGCAAGTGCGACGATCAGACGTGCTCGTAATTTCCATTGCTTTCACATTTTTTTTTTTTTTTTAGTATGGATCCCAAACTACTTGAAAATTGTAGAATAGTGTTTATAGTGTTTGTATCTGGCTGTGGTAATCATATTACGGGTTGTCGGGAAGTGTAAAGTGGAGACTTCGTTACCCTACTTCAGAGGTCTCCACAAGTCCTACGGTAACGACGAAGGCTCAACAATCATTCCAGGAGAAAGCTGAAGATATTTGCCATAAGCATATTTAATTTTATTATTCTAGGACTTATAACTGATTTTTGGCAAATATTTTTTGAGAGTCTGTCGGAGCCCGAATAACCCCGCGGGACACGCAAGTCATTGGTAAACAAGCCCGCGGTGTAGGGGTTAAGTGAGACCCCGAGAATTTCAATACTTTTGGAGAAGGGAATATTAATAGCACTGAATATACGAATCTGTCAATATCTGTCTATTATTAAATTGTCTGTAATTGGTTTTTACTAGTATTAAATGAGACAAGGTTATTTTGTCCCCATTCATTGATCATAGATAAGTCTTGCTTTATGGAGATTGCTGTACTGAGTTGCGAGTTAGAGATATTAGACTGTAAATGACTGTTTGAGTGTGAATGAACTGTGAAGTTTTGAATCATCTACATGTGAATACGATGGAATTGTGGGTGAGAGATAAGAGATCATTAATATGAACCAGGAACAGGGTTGGCACCAGAATTGATCCTTGTGGCACGCCAGTATTAATTGAGTGGAAATTGGAATATACATTATCTAATTTTACTCTAATTTTTCTGTTGCTGAGATATGAGAAAAGCAGAAGAACAAGAGATATTAGTCCATAACAAGGTGGAGTTTGGACAGAAGTGGATGGGGCCACACTCTGTCAAAAGCTTTAGAAATATCAAGAGCTACTGCATAAGTTTCTCCATGTTGGTCAATTGATTGATGCATGGTATGAGTCAGGAGACTGAGTATGTTAGTAGTGGATCTTTCGCGGCAAAAACAATATTGTCTGTCGGTAATTAAGTTGTTGGATTCAAGATGTTTAACTCTGAGCTTATTAATTAAATTTTCAAATACTTCACCAATTGAAAATGTGACAGCTATTGGTCTGTAATCAGAAGGGTGAGAGGAACTTCCTTTGTTTGGAATTAGGTGGATATTGGCTTTTTTCCATAAATCAGGGAATGAAGAAGTACATATGCATAGTCTGAATAATTTAGCTAGAACAGAGGCAAGTTCTGGGGAACACTTTTTCAAAACAATTGGAAGAATTCCATCTGGGCCTGGAGCTTTGTTGGTTGGTTTAATTATCTTGTCTGTATTTTAAGTGAAACAATTTCGGGAGTGTCAAGTTCTAGTACTGGGACCTTCTGGCTGACTTCCTCGGTGGTAGAATTTCTGGCAAATATGCTGGCAAAGATATTCGCTTTCCCAAGTGGGTCATTTGTAATGTTGCCATCCAGAAGATTTTATTGGGGGAATGGATGATGATTTGTTAAAGTTCTTATTGACAGAACTGAGAGTTGACAAGAATATTCTATTGTCATTAGGGTTAAGTAGTTTTGATGTTTGATTTTGAAGAAAGTTTGATTTAACGAGATTTATTACAGTTTTTGCATGGTTCCTAGCAATTTTAAATTGACAGAGTGATTCAGAGGTTTTTTATTTTAAGTAAGTTATATGCTAATGACTTTTGGGCCGTTGCTCTGGCACAGTTGCTATCAAACTCTTTTGGATCATTCGATCTTTTAGTGAACTGTTGACTTGGTATGAATAAATCCATACCAGTTAGTATTAAGTCGCAAATGTGGGACTGGGTAGAATTGGGATCACTAGAGAAGAAAGGCTGCCAAGGAATGTCAGCAAGATAATTTCTGAATCAATCCCAGTTTGCCCTATCAAAGTGCCATCGGGTCACCCTGACAGGTTCAGAATGGGGAGGTTTGGGGGGGTTGACTAATGAGGCTTTGATGAGATTGTGGTCAGAGGATCCAAGTGGTACTATACTTCTATCCTGTACTGAACTGGATTATTTGTCAGAAACAGGTCCAAGACATGGGCATATTGGCCAGGATTATATGGTATTCTGGTTGGTTGCTTTCCCAACTGCGTGAGATTAATCGATTCTGCAAACAGTTCACACTTTAGACCAGCATCATCAGTCCTGGCAGAATGCAATAACCATTCAACATTATGTACATTAAAATCACCCAAAATGTTAATTTCTGTGCTAAGGGCAAGGTTAAGATTACTCAGCTGTGTGGATATGGAGTTACACTGGGTTCTAAAGAAGCATTAGGGGAGCAGTGAACTACACAGATATATTTGGTAATACTGAGATAATTTAGTTTATACATTGAGTAATCAAAATTAGTTGGAGTGGAGTTTAAAACAGTGTCAACTGCATATTCAGATCTGATATAACAACAGATGCCACCCTTGTTACGGAAGTCCGTGAGGAATTGGTAACCAGGAAAACAAAATGGGGATATTTCGGTACAGGGAGAGATTTGTGGTTCTGTTAGGAACAGGGCCAGAGAGGATATGGACTGTAGGAAAAAATGAACTGCATTCAGATTGATGCTGAGACAACGGATATTAGTGAAGAATAAGACCACACCTGCAGGTCTCCGCTATACAGCATGAATGGAATTTGCAACAGTCACAGCTGGCACAGTCGCTTGATGGCGACCGGGAGGATCCTGTGCCGCCAGCTCTTCCTTACCGGTGGTGGTAATCCGAGATACCACCTCGTTTGCTTGTAATAATACGGCTGCCATTGCTACTGTAAATGAGTGGAAATAGAAGGAGTGATACTGTATCTTATGTGCATGTAATGAGGTGTAGACAGATGAAGGTAGAGGTATTAAGAGAGTACTCTGTGCATAAATGAAAGCAATGAAAATGTTCAGCAAAGGGAGATGGTCAGGATCAAGTCCTGAGGGCTGGTGAAACGGGAACTCCAGCGCTCCCTGTCACCACCTTGCCATCCACCTCAGGAGTACTGCCCTGTTTGACTGGTGCTAGTCTACTCCTTTGACTAAAACGTACTGGCAAACCCGTAAATTACGGCTTTATCATACGACTATAACTCTTAATGGACGGGAAGCAAAAAAAAAAGTCTGGTGATTGCATTAATTAAGTAGCTAAGGTTTTTATATTATGAAAAAGAAAGTGAGACATTTAAGAAGGAGCGAAAAAAGTGAGGAAAATGATGATGATGATGATGATGATGATGATGAGGAGGAGGAGGAGGAGGAGGAGGAAAACATGCAAACGGAGACAAGAAAGAGACGAGAAAGAGGAAGGGAAACATAAAAAAGTACGTTCAAAGATGAGAAAAATGTAGAAAGGGAGACAAGGAAGAGATGGAAAAGGGATGGCAACAGACCGAGGGGGAGAAGAAGGAAGTGAGACACTGAAGATAGACGGAAAGAAGTGAGAGGAATAAGAATGATGATTGTCATTAGGAGGGGGAGGAGGATAAGGAGTAGGATGATGATAACAAAAACACCAGAATGGAGAAGTAATTCAGGAAAAGAAAGTGTGAACAAGAGAAAAAAAAGGAGGAAGAAGGGGCAATAAAGGAACAAAGGGGAATTAAAACGAAAGAAGATGATCAGAGGAGGAGGAGACAAATTGACAACTCGAGAAAGCAAAAGAAGGAAAAAGAACAGAGAAAGAGAATGAGGGATGAAATTCGAGGAAAAATAAATAAATAAGGAGGAAATGATGGAGAGAAAGAAAACAAATAATAAAGGGAATAAATATGAAGGATGATTAAGGATGATGGAAAATGAGAGGAAGAGCTGGAAGAAAGAAGAAAGGAGTTTCTGGAGAAGGTGAAGGAGGCACGAAGCAAAAGCACCGGAAAAAAAAAAGAATGGAGGAAGGGGGATGAGAAAATCGACTGTTTCCCGGCATTCGTAGTTTTACGTGAGCTGTTGTTGTGATGATAAGGTGAAGGCAGAGACGAAAGTAAAGATGTGCTCATGAGAGAGAGAGAGAGAGAGAGAGAGAGAGAGAGAGAGAGAGAGAGAGAGAGAGAGATCATGGGTGAAGGGGAATAACATTAGGAAAAGGAGGGGGTATCGAAGGTAATGAAATGGATTAACAATTGATTGAGGTAATCTGAAAGGATGATGATGACAAAATTGAGTAATGATTCGTATACGTTTCGCCCGGCCTAACTGACCGAGATTTTTGTCTATAGGAAGCTTCTTTTCCTTATCTCTTCGGCATAATACGGTAATACTACGGCTCCATATACTATCCATAGTGCTTGTTCGTGGCCAACAGTACACTTTAGTGTTATTTCTTTTATGGCTCAGAAATCAAAAGGAAGACATGATAATTTTATATCAAGTAAACAGAAGGTAGTTGAATGGGATATATCCACCTTTTTGTGTTTTATCATTTAACTCACATTTTCAAAGGAAGTTTCTGTAACATACTACACATTCATCATCCAGTTTATTAAATTCCCATTACTTTTTGTTTATTGTGAAAACATACTCCATTTCCGATGCCTTCAAATCTCCAGTGTGTAATTTGTTGGTTTTGACTGCATCTTTCATTATATATATTCTCCCTCATACCCCAGTCCTGGCATTCCTAACAGACTTTTCTCATTGTCTGAATCAACTTTCCTTTACTTCACGCGTATGAGAAAGGCACATTCCATCTCCCAAGCATTCAGTGCATACTTTCTTTTGCACTGGCTTCATCCTCCCTTATATATTTTCTTCCTTCACACCCCATGTCTCACATACCGTGCAGGTTCCTCGTGGCCATTTTAAGATTTTTCCACTCTTCCATGTGTATAATGTAGGCACACTCAATTCACAAATTTCCAATGTATATTTTTTTGTGTGTTGTGAGCTTCCCTCATTTTACATCATGGCCGCCTCTCACACCTCAGTTCAGACACCCATACCATCACATATTTTTTAAGAGTTGTTAATTGCTTTATGTGTTTCATGTAGGCAAACCTTACCTCTGAAGCTCCAAATGCATCGACTAATTTTTGTGTCAACATCTTAATATCGCAGGAGTTGGTCTTTTTGTAGTTAATTTTTACTCAATCCAGACTCAGGGGTCGCATTCAATTGGATTCATAATCAGTATAGGATAAAAAAGTCAAAACAGAAGCTACTATTATCACTGACTCATTTGCAGATTCAGTTTAATGTTCACTCAAATTTTACTGTGAACTATTTCTTGTAGCTCTGTGAGGGAAGACAAGCGAATTAACTAGGAATACTATTTAAAGCTTAACCCTTAAATCTGAGGGATCAAGCGCACTGGGTCGTTCCTTTTTTTTTTTTTTTTTTTTTTTTTTTTTTTTTTTTTTTTGTCGAAGCAACCAGTTTTCAATCGATCATTGGTCAGTAATTACAGTAATTAGAACTTTCAATTAAACATCATAATACTCTCCAATCCTCCTTGTCTTTATTGCAGGAGTCCCCACGTCTAGAGGTAGAAACCCTCCCCCCCCCCTCAGGCTTTGTTCCAAGGAGTGGACGAGTTGGTGGCTACAGCTTGTGAGTCGCGTGCCTGCCTTTCCCAGATGGCATTCCATGTTTGCACTCGTTCACTTTGCCTCTTGCCCCATTTGACATTGACACTTCATTCCACCAGCTGCTGCCACTGCCACATGAATGAATCACCACCTCTTGTATGTGTAGAAAAGGGAGAAAATAAATTCCAAGGTTCAATACTCATTACTTGCTGTGAAAGATCAGTTTCATTTTCCTGCGAACAAATAATCTCTTTTGTGTAAGATCACTTTAGTCATCTCTGAAGTCGTTATCTTTTCTTACACCTATAGTTTTCTACATTTTCAAAGCACTTATTTAGCTAATTTCTTACTTCAAACCAGGCTTATCACAAATATATAAATTGTTGGGAACTGTAACACTTATTTGTACTTTGAATGTGAGTTCACTTTTGTTGTCAAAAGAGTTCGTTTTCTTATACTTGTATTTTTCCTTATTTTCAAAAGTCTTATGTGGAAAAGTCACCTGCATGCTTAACTTCTTACTGCTTTACAGAACCTGCACAAAATTATTACAGTATTAGTTTACAATCACAACAGAACCAATCTGCATGTATATTGAACTATAATTACCTAAGGGGTGCCAAGGATGAGGTGAAAGAGAAAGATATTGTCCAGGTGCTTGAGGGTGCAAAAGTGGATGTACGAAGTATGTGGATTAACTGTAACTAAATGGTTAGGTGAATGTGAGAGAATGGGAGTACGGATGGGGTATACTGTAGATGTGGGAGTGGGTGAGAATGAGAAGGCAAAAGAAGGAGTGTGCATTGTTGTTTGTAAGAGATGGAAGGAAAATATGAGAGAATAAGGATCAGTTGGCTCAAGGATTGTGGGGGTAAGATTGAAAGTTGGACTACAAATGTGGTTGATTGTGTGTGTCTATGCACCAACACAAGATCATGCAAGCAGAGTGGATGAAGAGTTCTGGACAAATGTGGAAGTGTGCATGGAAAAATTTGAAAAGAATGAGAGTGTTTTGATTCGAGATATAAATGGAAAAGTAGGCAATGTGAAGGTGGATGGAGTAGTTGGTGAGTGGGGTGTGCCTGTAGATGTGGATAAGAATGGTAGTGCTCTAGTGGACATTTGTGCCGGGAGGGGGTTTGTGATAACCAACGCCCTCTTCAGACACAAAATGATCCAGGGGTATACACGGCGAGTGATGAGAAGGGTGATGAACTGAATGAACGGAAGGCAACGATTGATTATGTGTGTGTGGATGATAGGATGAGAAGGTGTGTAATGGATGCAAGAGCATACTGTATAGAGACAGGGAAAGTGGACATTTTGGCCACCACTTGGTGGTGGTGAGAATGAAGGTTCAAATGAAATGGAGAAATGAGAGAAGGGAAAGACAGGAGGAAGGAGTGGATACAAGGAGGTTGGAAAGGATACAAGAGGATGGAAAAAAGAATATAAGTGAGAAGTAGAGGAACAATTGGGTAAATATGGATTGGAGCAGATGAGGGACGTGGAAGGTGTGTGCAAGATATTCACAGAAGAAATCTGTGCAGCATGTGAGATGGTCTTTAGGGTGAAGAGAAGACGAAAGGGGGTGCAAGGAACAGCATGGTGGAATGAAGAGGTGAGACAGGCTGTGGGGCAAAAGAAGAAAGCATACAATGAATGGATGAGAAACAGGGATGTGGAAGATGTTGAGAGACGGAAGAGAGAATTATATGTAGAGATGTAGAGGGGTGAAAAGATCAGTAAGAGAGAGTAAGAGGAGACTGGATAACGAATTTGGAAGGAATTTGAGTGTAAAGTGAAGGGAATGTAAGAAAATGTTCTGGAAAGAGATAAAGAGAATTAGACAGGGTGTCAAAGAAGTTAGTTGGGGAGTGAAAGACAAAAATGGTAGATTACTAGTGGAGAAGGGAGAAAAAGTGAGCCGATGGAGAGAATACTTTAAGGAATTGTTGAACGTAGAGAAAGAAAGAAATGTGAGTATAAGTGGCTGGGGAATGGCTGGGAGACAGAAGGATGTGAGAAGGTAGGAAGAGATCAGTAGGATGGAAGTACTGGAAGCAATGAAGAAAGTCAAAATGGGGGAAGCCCCAGGAATTGATGAAATGTGTCGTTAAATGTTGAATCATGGAGGAGAGATAGTGGTAGAATGGATGTGGAAGATGTACAGAGTGACATGAGAGGAAGGTAGAGTCCCAGAAGATTGGAAGTCAGATATAATATTCTCTTGTACAAAGGAAAAGGGGAAAAGACGTGTATGGTATTCATAGAGCAATTTGTCTTCTTCGTGTAATAGGAAAAGGATGTGGTAAGATACTTATTGTCAGAGTTAGGGAAATATCAGAGGAATTAATTGGAGAAGAACAGGGAGGCTTTGGGAAGGGAAGAGGTTGTGTAGATCAGGTATTCATTCTTAGGTCTTTAGTGGAAAAGTTTCTAGAGATGAGAAGAAGTTGTATGCGGCCTTCATGGATGTGGAGAAAGCATATGACAGAATGGATAGACACGGGTTGTGGAAAGTGTTAAGAATATAATTATAGAGTAAATGGGAAGGTGTTGAATGCCGTTATGAGTATGTATGAGGGTACTAAGGCTGCAGTGAGTGTGGATAGTGAACTGAGTGAACTTATTCTGTTTGAAGGTTGGATTGAAACAGGGATGTGTCATGGTTCCATGGTTGTTCAATCTATTATAAAAGAGATACAAGGCAGGGCAGTGGATGTTGAAGTGGCCCTAATGAGAGAGGGCAGTGTATGGAAACTCCTTGTAGTGTTGCTTGCAGCTACTGTATTGTTAAGTGAAGATGAAGGGGGGCTGCAAGGCTTGGTGGATGAGTTTGGGAGAGAAACGGAATCTAAAGGTGAATGTAGGGAAGAGTAAAGTTATGGTCTTCGAAAGAAATGAAGTCAGTGAATGTACAGCGAGGTTGGATAAGGAGGAAATGGAAAATGTAAGTGCGTTTAAGTACTTGGGTAGCGTGATGAGTAAGGATGGAAGTTTAGACGGTGAAGTGCTTGAAAGGATACAACAAGGAAGACAGGTTCCTGGTTCCTTGAAGGCAATGATAAGAAACAGGGAAGTGAGTATGGATGTGAAAAAGTTACTGCTTGACAGTATTGTGATACCAACTCAAACATACGGAAGTGAAACTTGGACCTTGTTAGAGGGACACAAGAGTGAGTGCAGTGGAATTGCGTTATTTGAGAGGAGCATGTGGAGTCACGTGAAGAGACAGACTGATAAACGAGGAAGTGAAGGAATGTTGTGGTGTGGATGTGGATGTGATAGGAAGCATTAGGAGAAACACATTGAGGTGGTTTGGCCATGTGTAGAGGATGGAGGCGATTTGTTTGTGGCCACCCCTTACGGGATTGAGGCATCTGGCGATAGATAGATAGATAGATTAACCATAGTTATCCTTATCTTCTATATCTTACATATTTTTTCTAGTCTTATGACACTAAATGTCTATCAGTCCTTACATTCGTAAATACTTATTCTCTACACTGAGCTTTTCCCTGTTTCTCCTTACCACTTATTTTTTTCTTTTTATCATGTGCAAATTTACACTATAAACAGCTATATTACACTGTCCCACACACCCATGAAGTGACGGGCTGGGGCAATATGGAAGGTGGTGAGAGGATGGTGATGCGTAGATGCCATGAAGGCGATGGAAAAGAGGCTGTGAGGCCATAAAGGGTGGCCAGGAGACTAACTTTACACTCTGTGATAAACATTTCCCTACACGGGATGGAGGTAGGGCAGAGGTGGCAGGCGGCAGGGGCTGGGTGGCCGTTCACGGCGATAAGTGAACTGGACTACAGTATGTGGAATCAGAAATCACAGTTCCTATCGCTCCCAATTCCCGAGGAAGATTGTCAGAGCAGCTCACCCGCCTCTTATGTGCATACATCACGCACTGGGTTCCATAGAAAATAGGTAACGCTTCAATCGCCTGTTGTAGGAAACGCAAAAAGTTCATGTCTATTATCTGAACCTCTCTGAACACCTATTTTTATGACAGCTTCATCTGTCATCGGAGCTTTAAGGGTTAAGAGTTTATAAATACGGCCTTTGATCACCATTTTCACCAGTGTTCCATTACCTATTTCCTGTGTCACTAGTTCAATCTTACACACAGAGTTTGGAAAAGTCTACAGCACATGTATAGCTTAAGCTAAGAAAAGGTCCATGATCGTCATTTTATTCATTTTTCAGTAATTCTTCAATATGATGGAGTCACACTCCACTTTTCAGGACCCCAGTGACTCTTATCTTCTGCCATGACTTTACAAATCCTTCCTCACTTCCTCAACACTGCCTCCCAGATGTGAATCTCATTATCTCCATTTCCTATCGACTGCACGTACCTTGAAGTCCCAGTATCGAATCCTACCCCTACTTCTCCGTTCTCCAGGCTTTCCTGTCAGTTCAACCCCCTCCCCCCTTCGTCTGGCCTTTCCCACAATCCAATGCCCCAACTCTTTCCTTCCCTCTGTTTTGTCTCCCTTCCTAACGCCCTTCGACCTTGTCCCCTCCCCCCTTCTCTCTCTCTCTCTCTCCTCAGATCTATCCCCTTCTCTCGCTTAAGACCAAGTCTCCCCTTCACTTCCCTCTGGCAAGTCCTCTTCCATTTCCTTTCTCCGTTCCTATCTCCTTCTCTCTTTTTCATTTTCATCCCTTCCTCCCTTCTTTTCTTCTCTCAGAGTCGTCCCCCATCTCACTCTTGGAGCATGCAGCCCTCACGAAATTTCTCTCTTCTCCCATTAGTCTCCTTCCATTTTCCTCCTTTTCCTTGTCTCTCCTTATAGTCGTGGCCCCGCTTCCTGCCATCATGTCTATCGCATTTCCCTCCTCTCTTCCCTTTCCTCTCCCCGTCTCCTATTCTTTCTTCGTTCCCCTAAGCATCATATCACCTTCTATCACTTCGATCACGAGCTCCTTTCCTAAAATCCTCTTCTCCCCTAAGCTACTTTTCCGTTGTTTCTCTCCTCACCTCTTGTCTTTCCTTCCCCTCCAGCATCTCCCATCTCCCTCTCTTGCTGTTCCTCTCCATTCAGCCTCATCTCTCCTTCCCTCTTTTTTCACTCATCTCCCTCGTCTCTTCTTTCAGTCCTATCTCTCCTCTTTTCCTTCAGTCCTCTCCCCCTTTCACTCCTCTCGAAAATTCCCCCTCTCTTTTTTAAAGCCTCCATAGTCCCCTCCTCTCTTCCCTCTCCCCCTGTCTACTCTCTCTCTCTCTCTCTCCCCCAACCACGGTCCTACAGACACCATCTCTTGCTTTAGTTCTATTCCTTCTCCTTTCTCTCCCACTCTCACAGTCCTTCTCTCTTTCAACTCTTTCTTTCTCTTCCCCCTCCCACAGTTCCTCTCTATTTTTCCCCTTCTCTCTCCCCTCTCCCACAATCCTGCTTTTCATCTTATCATCTACGTTCTTACCTCCCTCCCCACCTTTCTCTCTCTCTCTCTCTCTCTCTCTCTCTCTCTCTCTCTCTCTCCAATCATCCTTCTGTTCTTCCTCCCACTCCTCAGCATCATCTTACATGTACTCTCTCTCGCCTCGTTTGCTTCCGCTCTTCTTCTGTCCCTTTCCCCCCATCCTCTTCTTTTCCTCCCTCCCCTCCGCCTTGCCCTTCTCTCCCCATCATAGTAATCCCTTCCCCTTTCTTTTATTCTCTCTCTCTCCCGTCTTCTCGCTTCTATCCCATCATCATTCCCATTGTGTATTCTTGGGCAGCCCGGCTTGTCTTGGTGTGGTTTCTGCCGCTGAGGAGATGCAACACCAGCCAACATTTAATTTCCTGTGTAGAAAAGCCCAGAGATGACTCCACCACTCCTCCCACGTCGCCTCCTTCCTGAAAGGCGCTCGCTCCCACTATCCCTCCGGTTATGTGGTTTCCTTGCCGTGCTGCTGCTTTTTCTGGTGTTGATTCTGGTGTTACTTTTTATGTTGCTTTTGAAGTTGCCGTTGATATTTTTTTTCTTTTACGATGCTATTGGTGATTTTTTTGGCATTTCTTCTGGCGTTGATTCCGATGTTACATTTGTTGTTGCTTTTAGTGATAATTGGTGTCGCCATTGGTGTTTTACCTGTCTATCGTGCATTATTTTTTCCTCCCATCAGGAGCGTAGGGATATCGCTAAAGCTAGGACACTCAGCCCCGTCATTTAATGCAAAGATAACTATGCTCGCAGGCCCGGAGTGGTAATATGTGAGCAATACACTCAACCATCCCCCAGATAAAAACCTTTACAAGTCGCATATGATTGGAATGCCATAACTCACTAGACCACCTGGTGTACATTTGGCTATTGTGTTACCATCCAACGTAGTAAATGGTTTCCTAGACTGCTGGAAACCGTTTTGCTTGCCACTCAGGGTCGAGTCGCCTGAAGATTGCACCACATTGAGAGAAGTGAAAGAATTTTTTCTGTTGTATATGGGGTTACTTTTGGTACTTCTTCCTGTATTTGTATTGATAATTTAGCCTCTGACGTGGGTTTTCTATCTGACTATTCAGTTCCGTGGATGTGGTGTTTTTCCAGTTATATTTTCTGGTTATATTCTGGTTTTGATTCTGGAACTGGGTGTTATTTTTAAAGTGGTATAAGTGTTATTTTTAAAGTGGTATAAGTTCTGGTGTTACTTCTGGTGTTCATGTCTCCCTGGTTCTTCACTTTGTAAATTGATGAGGTTATAAAACAGATGCAATGTAGGCCAGTGAATGTGGTTTGTCTCTGATGACAGAGGGAAGGGTGTGGAATTGTCCAGCACCAATCCTTGCTGACAATATTTTACCGCTAGGTAAAGAAGAATGTGATCTACAGTGCTTGGTGAATAAGTCTGGAAGTGTATGCAAGAAATGGAAAATAAATGTGAATATCTATAAGAGTAAAGGTATTGTCTTTGAGATAACTGAGGTCATAGAATACACAGTGAGGCTGGTTGGTGAGGAAATGGAGACTGTGAGTACACTCAAGTACTGTACTTAGGTGGTGTGATAAGCAAACTTAGAAGTTTAGAGGATGAGGTGCTTGAAATGGTACAGCAGGGAAAGGTCGTTGTTTCACAGAAAATAGTATTAAGGAATAGGAAAATGAGCTTTGAAATAAAAAATCGCAGCATAACAGTATTGTGAGCCCCATTCTAACATACGTAAGTGAAGCTTGGACCCTGTTGGAAGGACATAAGTCGAAAGTGAGAAGAGTGGAAATAAGTTGCTTGTGAGGAGCATGTGGAGTTAGATATAGAGACAATAAACAAGTGAGGAAGTCAAGGAGCGATATAATGTTGACGTGGATATGATTGAGAGTGCTAAGATAAATACTCTTAAATTTTCTACCATTGTGGTAGAGGCTGAAGAATGACAGCCTGACCTGAAGAGTTTACAAGTATGTGAGTGAGGTGGAGGGCAGGGGGAGACCAAGGATGAGATGGTGGGATGAAGCGGAGATTTATATGAGAGAAGTACTGTGAATTGGAGGGAAGACAACAAAAGGCAGAGGAGAGGACAAAGTGGAGGAGATTTGTTTTTGTCCACCCACGGGGGATTAAGGCACGTGGCAAGAGATAGATTTCTTCTTCCGGAGTGGTTTTTAAGAGACATAGGTATTAGCCTACTCCTGGTGTTGGTTTTGGTACTGGTATGGTATTGCTTGTGGTGTTGATTTTGACCTTGCTTTTGGTACTTGCTTTAACGTTGTTTGGTACTGCTTCTGTTGCTGGATTCGGTGCTGACTAGGTGTTGCTTTTGGTGTTTACTTTGGTACTGGTTTTTGTGATATTTTTTCTGGTATTTCTGGTATTTTCTTCGTGGTAATGAGGGATATTTCTTGCAACTGTTCAGTATTGTGACAGGCGGAGCCAGTACAATTTAAATATTGTACCTAGTGTTTTGTAGGTTTCATACTATTGTTTCTTCTTCATTATACCCGTACTCACAGGGCGAGAGTTAGTGTTATGTTTTATTTTGCGCATGTGCTTCTGTGTTTGAACAAAATAAATGAATAGTTTTTATCAGGTTTTAATTAATCTTGGTGGAGAGGTTGACGGCCTGCCATGGGGGTGACCAATTGTTTATGCCAAAAGTAGGTTAGATTTCATGGTCACAGGAAAAGGCCAAATTTTTACCTACCAGTGCCAACTTAACATTTGTATGTGACTGACACCATTTTCAGAGAACCGGTTGAGAGTATGGAAAGAATGAAAAGCTTCAGTTTTCAGAATCGGTCAACGTCAAGACCACAGGACAAGATCAAAATTCTTCCCGTGTGTCACTGTGTGAAAAAATAACCAACAATGTCTTCATCCGAGTTGAATAAATCTTAGTGGCAGGGCTGATGATCAACCATGGGATTGACCTAATCGTTTTTAGAACTGCAGATGAAAATCAAAGGTCATAAAACGGAAAATTTAACTCCAACAGATTTTATTCATCTGGGTTAAATTCGCAGAAGACTTTAAGGTAAGGCAAGGTTAAAGGGCCTCGGTATTGGGCACAATGAGTCAAAGATCTAGGTCACAGACAATGTCATCTCAACAGTTTTGATCCTTTGGACCAAACATGGTTGAGGGAATAATGATTGGGCAAAAATGAAGCAACAAGATTTTGAGAGCAGTCTGCCGAAGGTCAAAGTCACAGGAAAAAGTCACATATTAGGCGCTTAGGTCAGTTGATAGTTGTGGATATTACACTCCCTGCATGCTCCTCTCCTGTTTACTTGCATTACTTCCGATATTTTCCTGGTCTGTGTATGGTGCTGCTTGTGTCCATAGTTTGCTGTTGGTGTTCCCTGTAATAGTACTTTCAAACTTTGGGTTGGTTGAGGTTCTTTGGTGTTAAGAAATGGCTCTTACTTTGCCTGTGGTTCTGGCTGAAAGTTGCTGGAAGCTGTGGCGGTGGGAGGATGAAACCTGAGTATTTCTTCAAAAACTGCTTCTGGCCTTCATGATGGGTTTTTGTTTGGGACTGGGCCGTATGGATTCTTTGGTTGTTTCTTCTTGTTTTCCACTAGGATTTCTTGGTATTTATTCTGGAGCTGCATTTGGTACTTCCACTGATATTCCTTATGGCAGTATTGTTCGTGGTATTTCGGTAATCCTTAGGAAGAGTACATTCATGGGTTTTGCCATTTTCAGCGAATGATATGAAAATTACTCTCCACCATAGTATTGTCTTTCTCCTGTAGATCGTTAACCCAACATCACCAAATGCTGCCCATGAGGGTACTGAGGAGCTAATAGCGTTTCCGTGAAGGACTCCAATGTAAACAAATATTTTAAGGGAAATGAAGTTACAAAAGATGCTTACAGAAGAAAGGAGTGATAACTTTGTTAAACAAACACATTGCCCAGTATTAAAATGAAACCCATGACTATGTTGTTTACATTTTCTGTATTTCTTGTCGGTTACCTGTGGTATAGAGGGGTAATTTCTTGGTACTGGGGGAAGTCTCTTTTTTCCCTCCTATTTTCTGGTTGGCTGTTGCCGGAAGCAGAAAGAGCGGGTAGGAAACAGAATCCTTCGTGGGTAAAGGTATGACTTTAGATATCGCCTATGGATTTTCACATTCGCATTGTTTTGCTTTTGACATTACCTGTGTTGTTGTTTTTGTTGCTTGATGTTGTTTTTGTTATTTCTTCTGGTTTGCTTCTAGCATTATTTTGTGATACTTGGGTATTTCTTCTTCTTTTGTTTCTGATATTTATAGATTGCATTAATTTACAGGTATTTTTTTATGGTAAATGCTCAGACAAAGTTGCATCCATTGTGCCACCTCTCCATGCCTTTCCTCGTGCTACACGGGCATCTGGCAGCCCTCATGACTGGAACGTCACTCAGTCATATTGCAGAACTCCTGCCTATCAGAATTCTTTCATTCCCCGAATTGCATCTCTCTGGAACTCGCTTCCCCAGAGTTGTTTCCCTCCAAACTTCAACCTACAGCAGTTGAAGTCCAACTGTTACAGACATTTTATGATTGGAGGACACCAGTAATCTGGTGTATGGATTATTTATTTTTTTTACTCATTTGTTTTTCCTTCTTCTGTTCTGTTATTTAAAAAAGAAGTCATTAGCCTAGTATTGCTTCTGATATTTCTTTTAGGTTTTCTTTATGGATTTTGCCTTACTGGATGGGTGTTGCGGAAAGTGGAGGTAGCGGGCAGGAAACCTAATCCTTTGGGGGGATGAAAGCTGGGAAAGTTAAGCCAACTCTTGCGGTGTAAACGTTAATGGGATTTTCTGAGGAAAGTGGAGGAGAAGTGCAATTAGTTGCTTCACTTGCCTCACCCTCACGCTGTTTTGTGCTTTTGTGACAGTGAGACTCCACTGGGTTAAATCGTCTCATGGGTTTAGGAGTAAATGAAATATATCGTTGTAGGGTTATAGAAGAATTCCCATAGAAGGCCTTTTTTTTTCTCTGGGAATTTCTCCACTGAGAAGTTTTTTATTGAAGTTTTTTTTTTTTTTTTTGATACCTTACCACTGAATGTTATTTTTTACTGATGATGTTTATTCTGGAAACTTTACCACTGAAGACTTTTTTGATCAATTTTTCTAGAGACTACCACTGATTTTTTTTTTTTTTTTTTTTTCTAAAAACATGTTTTTGATCAGCAACTTTGTTTTACTGGGTACTTTACCACCAATGGCATATATTTAGTAAGGACATTTTTGGTGGAAACCTTACCACTGAGTATTTTTCAGTGAGGACTGTTATTCCAGAGATTTTATCTTAAAACATTTTATTCTGAAGAGTATTCTGGAGATTTGACCACTGAAAGCTTTTTTTTTTTTTTTTTTTTTTTTTTTTTACTGGAGACTGTTTTAACCCTCAGACGACGAGACCAGAAAAAAGAAAGGAAAAAGAATCGCCTGCCTGACGTAATAATGTGACCGTATATGTGTCGTAGTTACTGAGGTGACGTGAGGAAATAGTGAGTGAAGGAGTGTAATTGGTGGCTGCAATTGGCGCACCCTTGATCCGTTACAATGAGATTCCACTGAGTAAAATCGTCTGCCGCCGGTAGCACAAATTACGCAAAAAAGATATAATCATATTCTAGAGGCTTATAGGGTTTTCTGAAAAAAATTTGAAACACGAATTGGAATATACTCTTGTCACTTAAGCTTGGCCTAAAACTGCCATTACATCAGTTTGAATGTTGAGTTGTTCAACACAAACATGATGCTACTTATGGAGGACTGCAACGGAAAGGCTGTAGAACAGCCTCTGTATAATCTTTGTCGCCACTAAGCTACGGGATATAAGCTGCAAAAAGACGACAGTATTGAACAGGTATTGGAATACGAACTATAGTCGCTTCACTTTCCTCACCCTGTCATTATTTATGCCTCTGTTGGACAACTTGAGGCGGACTGAAATCGGCTGATGATAACAGGAATGAATAATGCAAGATTTATCTCCTTTCTAACCTATTCAGTCCGATGACTTTGTTTCCAGCTTAAAGGTAACCTTACCAACGCGTGGTTACACACAACCTTCACTGGACAATTCAGTACTAGAAGCTTTTCCAACATGAATACAGTAAATTCGCCTTAGAAATATGTGAGAGAGAGTGCCGTTTTACTCCATTATAACTTGGCTTGATACGGTCATCGCTCTTTGAAATGTGAGTTGTCTAAAGAGATTAACACAAGAATCATCTCCATCGATGTCGAATGTTATGGAAAGGACGGCGAGCTGTTACATTATCTTATTCTACCACTGGGCTACTTAAAACAGGCTCCATAAAGACAAAACCTCATCCGTTTAAAGGTAAAAGAACCATAAACGCTTTACATGATTCATCCAACGGACGTTTTATGACTCTTTGGAAATCGACTACAAGGTAATGGAATCGTCTGCCAGTTAGCGTTCTTGCAGCCGCAGCCTCATCTGGTTGTGAACAGAGTGGACTGCAAGAAACCGGCCGCTTCAACCTGTCACTTGAAGATCTATTTAGTTGAGCTCTGTTACAAAATCATCAGTGTTGTGGTAGTGGGGTGTTTGGTATGAATGTGTTGTGTTGTGGTGTGGCGGCTACCACGATGTGGCTGAAGGGGTCAAACTGTTACCAATCTTTCTAAAATTTCGCACGGCTAGTTGCCTCTGTTACATTAAATCATTCCTACGTAGTTCAGATTACTGTCATGAATGAAACACTTCTAGCATATAATCAGTATGAACGTTGACCATTAGCTCCGAAGTAGTATCATGTGAAGGTGTATCAGCTCCCTTCAGTGTTCAGACAACTAGGCCTCAGGGAGCGGGCTGTTTATTCATTATCCTGAGTTGGGAACGTAAACACATACCACACACACACATATTATTCATTATCCTGAGTTGGGAACGTAAACACACACCACACACACACACACACACACACACACACACACACACACACACACACACACACACACACACACACACACACACACATTATTCATTATCCTGAGTTGGGAACGTAAACACACACCACACACACGCATATTATTCATCATCCTGAGTTGGGAACGTAAACACACCACACACACACACACACACACACACACACACACACACACACACACACACACACACACACACACACACACACACACACACACACACACACACACGTCCTGAATAAAACATACATCCAGCATATTTTGACAGAAAGATGTATTTGTTAAAAATATTATCAACAGGGAGAAAACATACAATAAATAAAAGGGCATTACTTTAAGGAACTTTTCGCCTGTGCTGTAACCTGTTTTTACTTTTTGGCTCTCATAACTCGTGCCAAGTGCCCGAATCGGTGGAGAGGTTGCTTGCACCCCTAACAGACCCAAGTTCAAATTCCGGCTATGGCAGGGAACAGTTTAAAAATCTGAATTTCATTAAACCAGACTTTACCGACCTACCATAAGGCCCACCGACATGTCATGAAAATGCCCCTGCTAGTAACAATAAACCAGTCTTTTATGAGACAGTCCTAGCATGTATTCATTGTGGATAATGGCTGTTAGCACCGAAGTGATGACGTGGGAGAGTGTAGTATGTAGGAGTGCTGGACCATGTGAATGGGTTGTGAAGCCTATGCCCAGAGTCGAATATATTAAACACCAACTATGTCAGGTACTGTACCGTCAAATTATTGGTGCGTAGATAGATAGATAGATAGGTAAATAGGTAGGTAGGTAGGTATGTAGAGAGAGAGAGAGAGAGAAAGAGAGAGAGAGAGAGAGAGAGAGAGAGAGAGAGAGAGAGAGTTTGGTCCCTCTAAGATGTAAAAGGGATGTAACAACATGGTGAACAAAGCAGAACCCAGTCACTGTTGGCCCTGTCGTTGAAGCACACACTTTCTTTCCTCACCTTCTCATTCCTCTTCGCTCTGCCGTCTTATCTCCTCACTCCTCACTCTCTCTCGCTTCCTTCACCTCCTTCCTTTCGTTTCCTTTGTCATCACCTTCCCTCTACCTTCCTCTCCTCCATCCCCTCGTCTCCCCACTCCCCTCCCTTCATTTTACTCCCACCCTTCCTATACCTTCGTCTTCATATTTCACCTTCTCCCTTCCTTTTAACTTTTCCTCTATACCCTCCTATCCCACTTACTTTCTCTTTCTCCGCCCCTTCTTTTCCCGACAGGCTGTTAACAGCTGTTGATGATAGAGACATACCACAGTTATTGAACAATATTATCGAACTGAAGGGGTTCATGAGGTTAGTTATCTATAGCCTGACTAACGTGGCCTCATATACTTTCTTTAAAATAATGTGAGAATGAGATAAGCCCCCATCAGCAAAACATAATAAATGAAATATGAGAATATATCTCAGTGACTTCACGATGGACGGAACTGATTAAGTGAGACTCAAAGCTTGGTTACCGCTGACTCAACAAATATATATATATATATATATATATATATATATATATATATATATATATATATATATATATATATATATATATATATATATATATATATATATATATATATATATATATATATATATAATGTAAAGTTCTCGGCCTGGTGCCGATGTGCAGGCAGAGAGGCGGAGCTGGTTTTACAGGACGTTCGTACGTGTTCTAATATATCAGTCCGTGGCACGGATCCGTAGGCCATTTTCAGATGAAATCATGACCAAGTGTAGTCAGAATGGATGGTAGGTTTGACAAATAACCAAGGAGACTTATTCCTGCGTCCTCATTGATATATCAGATCTGATGCAGTTACGACCTTCTCCTCGAGCTGGGGTTGTCTTAGTTCCATCACACAAGAATATTAGGCTGTAGCACCAACACAGACTATTGCTGTTCCATTATTGTTATTTTGTTGGTGTAAGATAAAATATCATGACATCAAGAAGGAGCACTTACAGAGTCCAACACCCAACCCCTACATGTTTGATCTTGCCCAATGACCTTCATTTTTCATTTAGTGTACTCAGATAAAATAACTTCATCATTTTCTGTTCCATAATAATTCAGATTTGATTCTGATTGACTCAGACTTTGATCTTGACTTTTATTAGGCCCAAAATTGAATCAACTCATCCTTCCCTGACGGCCAACACTGGCACCAGGTTTGGTCCAATTTAGATATACTCTTTGAGATATATTGTTCACACACACACACACACACACACTCAGAGAGAGAGAGAGGGGGGGGGGACATAAAACAATTCAACCGAATGCGTGTGTAAATATAGAAACAAATAAATAATGCAAAAAGTAAATATGTAAATTCAGTTATTCCAAGAAAAGCATTGCTTCAGCAATTGGGTGAGACCATCCCAGCTTGTTTAGAGAAATTCAGAAGGACTTCAAAGTAACTCACAGTAACACCAAATGGCCTTTTGACAAGTGGAGGATGAAGAAGAGGAAGACCAAGACGAGAAAGATGACTAAGAAGACAAAGGATAATAATAATAATAATAATAATAATAATAATAATAAAAATAATAGTAATAATAATAATAATATGAAGAAGAATCAGGTCTACATTTCCCACCCACAGATGGTGTGAGACAGTCCAGAGAGAGAGAGAGAGAGAGGAAAACTGCAGTAGGCCGGTTGACACATGCTAGGCAGCTCCAGCAAGAGTGATTAATCTAATAGAACAAGACAATGATATCAAACAAGAATGTTCTCCCCCACCCGCCAAACGCTCCAGCCGAAACTGGCAAGAAAAGTCAGAAGGAATACCATGCAGTATAGAAAAACTAGCTTGGACATTTTATATGAAACTGCTGAAGGAGAAAAGAGCCTATCGTGGTGAAACCTAAAAAGGGAAAGTAATGAATTAGTACAGGTTAATAACTTTTTTTCTTTTTTTAATCCAACCATTACTTATCATATGGTTATCTAGCTTATGCTTGAAGCAATTAATGGAAAGGACACCAACTGCTTTACTAGGAAGATTATTCCATTCTTCCACTATGCTTTTGTCAAACCAATTTATACTTATTTCCTTACTAAAGCGGAATTTATCTAGTTTGAAACCATTACTTCTAGTTCTATCCTGTATGCTCATTTTAAATTCCTTGAACGTATCTCCCTTACTTACTCCTTTCATTCACTTAAATACCTCTGTTGTCTCCCCATACTCTGCGCCTTTCTAGTGAGTGCAAATTTAGTTTTTTCAATATGTCTTGATATGTAGGGTTCCGAATATCATGTTTCCTTTTTGTCATTCTCCTCTGTACATCTTCTAGCCAATAAATACTCATTCTATAGTACGGACACCAAAATTACACTGCATAGGCTAAATGTGGCTGCACTATATATATATATATATATATATATATATATATATATATATATATATATATATATATATATATATATATATATATATATATATATATATATATATATATATATATACACTCACCAGGAATCCATTTACTACGCTACGTGGTAACCATATAACAAAATTTGGCGCCTGGTGGTTTAGTGGGTAATCGCGGCGCTCCAATCGGATTGAGCCGGTGATGGTTTATATCCAAGGAATAGTTGCGGTTTATTGCTTACATAATGCCACTCAGGGATGAGTGAGGCTGGTCACTGTCATCTGAAATGTCAGGACCAACTTGCCTAGCCCCGGGCTCCTACGCTTCCCATGGGGCAATATAGAATTGAATGATGGATGGATGAATGGATGGATATATATACATTACATACATACATACATACATACATACATATATATATATATATATATATATATATATATATATATATATATATATATATATATATATATATATATATATATATATATATATATATATATATATATATATATATATATATATATATATATATATATATATATATATATGAAACGAAATGGAGAGGTGAGAGTGTGAGTGAATGGGAGTATGGATGGGGAATATGTGCAGGAGTAGGTGAGAATGAGAGGGCGAAAGAAGGAGTATGTATAGTTGTGAGTAAAAGATGGAAGAAAAGCATAAGAGAGTATAGATCAGTTGGGTCAAGGATTGTGTGGGTAAGACTGAAAGTTGGAATATAAATGTGTGTGTGTATGCGCCAACGCAAGATCGTGCAAGCAGAGTGAGAGAAGAGTTCTGGACAAATGTGAAAGTGTGCATGGAAAACTTTAGAAGGAATGAGAGAGCGGTTTTGATCGGTAATATGAATGGGAAAGTAGGGAATGTGAAGGTGGATGGAATAGTTGGTGAGTGGGGTGTGCCTGCTGAGATAAATGAGAATGGCAGTGCGTTAGTGGACATTTGTGCTGGGAAGGGGTTGGTGATAGCCAATACCCTCTTCAGGCACAAAATGATCCACAGGTATACATGGCGAGTGATGAGAAGGGTGGGTGGTGAACTGAATGAAAGGAAGGCAATGATTGATTATGTGTGTGTGGATGAAATGATGCGAAAATGAGTAATGGGTGCAAGAGCTTATAGAGGTTGGGGGAGTGGACTTTCTGACCACTACTTGGTGGTGGCCCTAATCAAGGTCCAACCAGGTTGGAGAAATAGGAGAAGGCAGGGACGGGAAGAAGGAGTATTTGTAAGGAGAGTGGAAAGGTTACAAGAGGATGAGAAAAAGGCAGAGTATAAGAGAGAAGTGAAGGAACGATTGGGCAAATATGAATTGGAGCAGATGGGGGACGTGGAAGGTGTGTGCAGGATATTTACAAAAGAAATATGTGCAGCATGTGATGTGGTGTGTGGGATGAAGAGAAGACAGAGGGGGGTGCAAGGAACAGCGTGGTGGAATGAAGAGGTGAGACAGGCTGTGGCACAAAAGAAGAAAGCATACAATGAATGGATGAGAAATAGGGGCGTGGAAGAAGTTGAGAGATGGAAGAGAAAGTTATATGTAGAAAGAAAGAGAGAGGTGAAAAGATTAGTAAGAGAGAGTAAGAAGAAAGTGGATGGGGAATTTGGAAGGAACTTGAGTGTAAAGTGGAGAGACTGTAAGAAAATGTTCTGGAAAGAGGTGAAGAGAGTAAGACAGGGTGGAAATGAAGTTAGCAGGGGAGTGAAAGATAAAAATGGTAGATTACTAGTGGAGAAGGGAGAAAAAGTGAGCAGATGGAGAGAACACTTCAAGGAATTGTTGAACAGAGAGGATGGAAGGAATGCGAGTATAAGTGGTTGGGGAATGGCTGGGAGAAGGAGGGAGGTGAGAAGACAGGAAGAAATCAGTAGGATAGAAGTTGTGGAAGCAATGAAGAAAGTTAAATTGGGGAAAGCACCAGGAATTGATGGAGTGTGTGGTGAAATGCTGAAGTATGGGGGAGAGATAATAGTAGAATGGATGTGGAAAATGTGCAGATTGGCCTGGGATGAAGGTAGAGTCCCGGAGAATTGGAAGTCAGGTATAATTATTCCCTTGTACAAAGGAAAAGGTGAAAAAGAAGTGTGTGGTAATCATAGGGGCATCTGTCTTCTTAGTATAATAGGAAAAGTGTATGGTAGGATACTTACTGACAGAGTTAGAGAAAAAACAGAGGAATTAGTTAGAGAAGAACAGGGAGGCTTTAGGAAGGAAAGAGGTTGTGTAGATCAGTTATTCATTCTTAGATCTTTAGTGGAAAAGTTTCTAGAGAAGGGAAAGAAGTTGTATGTGGCTTTAATGGATTTGGAGAAAGCATATGACAGAGTGGATAGACAAGGATTGTGGAAAGTATTAAGAATATATGGAGTAGATGGGAAGTTGTTGAATGCTGTGAAGTGTATGTATGATGGTGCTAAGGCTGCAGTGCATGTGAATGGTGAACTGAGTGAACTTTTCTCTTTGAAGGTTGGGTTGAAACAGGGATGTGTCATGTCTCCATGCTTGTTCAATATGTACATGGATGGCGTAATTAAAGAGGTGCAAAGTAGGGTAGTGGATGCTGGAGTAGCCCTGGTGAGAGAGGGTAGTGTTTGGAAACTCCCTGTACTGTTGTTTGCAGATGATACTGTGTTGTTGAGTGAAGACGAAGGAGAGCTGCAAGGCTTGGTGGATGAGTTTGGGCGAGTGTGTAAGAAACGGAATCTAAAGGTGAATGTAGGGAGGAGTAAAGTGATGGTCTTTGAGAGAGGTGAAGTCAGTGAATGTACAGCGAGGTTGGATGGTGAGGAATTGGAAAATGTGAGTACGTTTAAGTACTTGGGTAATGTGATCAGTAAGGATGGAGGTTTGGAGGGTGAAGTGCTTGAAAGGGTACAGCAGGGAAGAAAGGTTGCTGGCTCCTTGAAAGCAGTGATAAGAAGCAGGAAAGTGAGCATGGAAGTGAAAAAGTTACTGCATGACAGTATTGTGATACCAACTCTAACGTATGGATGTGAAGCTTGGACGTTGCTGGAAGGACACAAGTCAAGAGTGAGAGCAGTGGAAATGAGTTATTTAAGAGGAGCCTGTGGAGTCACATGGAGAGATAGGCAGACAAATGAGGATATAAAGGAGCGTTGTGGTGTGGATGTGGATGTGATAGGAAGCATTAGGAGGAATACACTGAGGTGGTTTGGCCAAGTGGAGAGGATGGAGGGTGAAAGACTGACGAAGAGAGTGTATGTGAGTGAGGTGGAGGGGGGAAGAGGGAGGGGGAGGCCGAGGATGAGATGGAGGGATGGGGTGGAGAGGTATATGAGAGAGAGGGGTGTGAGTTGGGAGCGGGGCAGTGAAATGGCGGGGGACAGGGCGACGTGGAGGCGATTTGTTTGTGGCCACCCCGAACGGGATTGAGGCGTCTGGCTATATATATATATATATATATATATATATATATATACATATATATATATATATATATATACATATATATATATTCATTCATTCATCCATTCCTTCATTGCCCCATGAGAAGCGTAAGAGCCCAGGGCTAGGCATTTGGTCCCGACAATTAAGGTGAGAGTGACCAGCGTCACTCATCCCTGAGTGGCATTACATGAGCAGTCAACCCCAACCATCCCTTGGATATAAACCTTCACTGGCTCAATCCGACTGGAGCGCAATAATTACCCACTAAACCACCAGGCACCAAAATTTGGTTATATGGTTACCACCCAGCGTAGTAAATGGTTTCCTTTTGTACAGGAAACCTTTTGGCATGTTACTCAGTGTAGAGTCACCCACAGGCAGAAGGAAGAGGAAAGAATGAAGGAAAGAAAGACAGAAGAGGAAGTGTAAAGTCACCCGTAGGCAGAAGGACAAAGAAAGAATGAAGGAAAGAAAGACAGATGAGGATGGAAGGAAAGAAGGATGGAGGAGAGGAAAGGGCAAACACCCGACAGCAGCACTACATCGAGTGAGTGGATGGTGAGCGCCCCCGCCTACCACAATATATATATATATATATATATATATATATATATATATATATATATATATATACGTATGTATGTATATACATACAGAGAGAGAGAGAGAGAGAGATAATGAATATCATTTCCATTGGAAACGGGTCGCACACTCATTTATTCACCATTCAAACCTCTGAAATCCTGATTCCAGCTCACAGGCTTATCTTCCACATATATGCTCTTCATATTACCTCTCATAATTATAGTCAACCACTCGACTGTGAAGTTAAAAATGGGATGCCAAATCATTGTCGTGCACAATTCAATAAAAAATTCTTGCTACACACTTCCTCTCATTCATTTCCCTAAATTTATCAACCAACATAGTTTGCTTTCTCACACACTTAGTTTCCTCGCCTATCCACATTCCTGGGTCACCATATCTCCCTCCGCTTTAAACCTCGTTTGCATATACCATTTTCATCACACAGTTTTAGATCTATTCTCTTCATATGCGTATACCACCAAAGCACACACTCATCAGCTGCATCGTCCTCAGACGCACGGCCTACTCAGACAAGCGTCGGACGGCGCGCAGGTAGAGCGAGTGAGTGATGACGTCAGCTGTACCACACTGCCCGCTTCTCCCTGTCCTTGACTCCAGTCTGACCCAGGTCGTTTTTGTGTGTACACCTTCTGTTTATTCTGACATATTTCCACTAAACTCTCATCAGCGTTGCAGATATGCCAAGCAATTGCTCAGTATATGGCTGCTACAATACACGAAGAAATACAGCAGGATCAAATGTACGATACTTCCGCTTTCCAAGGGCAAAAGAACTTAGACAAAGGTGGATTCATTCCTGTTGTCGTGCTGATGAAATAAACGCTGATAATTCATTGATATGCTCAGTACATTTTGCGGACAGTGATTACAGACCTGAAATCCCGACTCCTTGGAATTGATGCTCCTAAGAAACAGCGGACATTAGAGGATGATGCAATCCCATCTCTCTTTATGCCTCGAGGTAATTACACTATAATGCAATTGTGTGTGTGTGTGTGTGTGTGTGTGTGTGTGTGTGTGTGTGATACTTCTAAGAGACAGCGGACATTAGAGGATGATGCAATCCCATCTCTCTTTATGCCTCAAGGTAATTACACTATAATGCAATTGTGTGTGTGTGTGTGTGTGTGTGTGTGTGTGTGTGTGTGTGTGTGTGATACTCCTAAGAGACAGTGGACATTAAAGGATGATGCAATCCCATCTCTCTTTATGCCTCGAGGTAATTACACTATAATGCAATTGTGTGTGTGTGTGTGTGTGTGTGTGTGTGTGTGTGTGTGTGTGTGTGTGTGTGTGTGTGTGTGTGTGTGTGTGTGTGTGTGTGTGTGTGTGTGTGTGTGTGTGTGTGTGTGTGATACTCCTAAGAGACAGCGGACATTAAAGGATGATGCAATCCCATCTCTCTTTATGCCTCAAGGTAATTACAATATAATGCAATTGTGTGTGTGTGTGTGTGTGTGTGTGTGTGTGTGTGTGTGTGTGTGTGTGTGTGTGTGTGTTGCTCTAGTTCATGATTTAGGGCCCAGTAATCTTAAGCTGTGGAAGGAATTGGGCATCGATCCTGTGGGAACTAAGAAAATATCTTTTAGGAACCCTGTCGCTGCTCGGGATTTATATGTGTTTGCAGATGTTCCACATTTAATTAAATTGATTAGAAATAATTTTATTGATTCTTGCTTTTATCTGAAGGATGGCAATGTTATATCTGGTTCCTGCATCAGGGAAATGTTAACAGCAACAAAGACCGAGTATGGCTTAGCATATAAACTCAGTGAAATGCATTTAAATGTTTCAGGTCAGCAACGACAAAGAGTTAAATATGCAACCCAACTTTTGTCAAATACATGCTCTAGTTCAATAACATATCTTGGAAAAAGAGGACTATTGGTGAGTAGATACTGGAAGGAAACTGCTGACTTCATCAACATTGTGTTGATGTAATGAATTCTTCTCACAAGTTTGGTGACAAGCAATCACGAAATGCATTTGGAGTAAATTTTTCTGACCAAATAAATGTTCTACATAGAATGACTGAAGTAATTACAACAATGAGAGTAAAAAATCCACTATATAAAGGGCTATGTATGTTTCAGAAAGGTGTAATCTTATCTTCTCACTCACTAATAGGCTTGTATAATATGCTTCATGAGTTTTTTAATGTTGAATACATTCTTGCTAGGAAATTAAATCAAGATGGCCTGGAACATTTATTTGGGTGCATACGACAAATGCACGGATCCTATGACCACCCAAATGCTCTCAATGTAAAATTCAGGTTAAAGAAGTTACTCCTAGGAAAAGATGTTGTGCTACTATCTGAGAGTTCTAACACAGCTACTGATAATTTTGACTGTCTACAAGTGATGGCCTGATGAAAACAATAAAGGTACAACTTTCTGTGAAAGAGATCTAGCAGTCGAACTTTACATTACTAGTAACTGTTTCAGAGATTTGGATATGAGCTAGGAAATGATGTAAATGATGAGAGTAATGAATATCTGTGCCTTGAAAAATGTATAACCCCTAGTGAACAAGAATGTAAATCAATTGATGTTGTTATAGAAGAAAAATCTCTTAGATACATTGGTAGATATATTGCAAGGAAGTTTTGTGTAAAATACCCTCACTTAGGTCAGAAAGCTAGTGAGTGCACCACCAACAATAAGACATGGACTGACGAAGTAAACAGAGGTGGATTGCATGTTCCCTCAGAGTTATTTTACTCTCAGTTATCTACAATGAGGGAAGTATTTCAAACCGTACATGGAGACAGTCTAAAGGAGGGGAAAGATTGCTTCAAGCGAATTGTGTCTGAAATTGAAATTGTAGGAGTTGATTTGCCGAAGGATCTCATAGTCTTCTTTGCCAAAATATCTGTGTTTTTTAGAATCAGAAAGTTAAATAGTGTTATTAGGATAAATAAGAAAAAAGGAAAGACCTGCAGGAGTGAAAATAGGAAATTTATGAAGATAACAACGTGACAGTATGCAGAATAAACTTGGCTATGTTAACCTTTGTTTATCATATATATAAATTGTGTAAATAAATCCTGTAGCAAGGTAATGGTCACACATTTATTCCCCTTTCAGAATTAAAAAAATACTACAAACATGGTAAATATGCTGTGAGTCAATCTTAGACAGACAAATCATTTAAGAGAGAGAGAGAGGAGCGAGCGTGTGGTACACGTGACGTCACTGCGCAGTGGGAGAGTAAACTGGTCCGTGGGCCGTCCGACCTTGTCTGAGTAGGCCGTGCTCAGACGCTCCTCTTCCACGTCTTCACAGACCGCATCATTTCTTATCCTATCTTTCTTCACCACTCCGCACACATTTCTCGGTATTTCCACCTCCACTTCTCTACCCTTAACTATTTGCATGACGCACTACGGTATCATGCCTATATAATTCTATGAGCTCAAAAACTCCTTCATGCAATCTTCTTGCAGCTGCAGCACTCAGACCTGTTTTGTAACAAGGCCCTTCATACCACCAACTAATTTCCTTCCTTATGCCGCTCTGCTTTCCTCTTATACACATTTACCTCTCTTTTCTTTCATTGCACATACTGTAGGTAGTTATATCCTCTCGTCAGCTCAACTCCCTCATCAGTTTAAGTTTCTCTCTCCACCTACCAGAACATCACACTGAGAATCGCCTTGTTCCTTAACAACCATCACTTCAATCACACCTACATTTACTTTCTAAGCATGAGGCCCTAAAATGTCCAGAAAACTGCAGCAGTCTGTTAAGCTCTTGTTTTCTTTAACCCGTCACGTCCCGAGGTTTTCCGCACCCCCAATCCCGAGGTATTTTCGAAAAAAATTTTTTGGGCTAAAACCTCCGCTTTTGGTGAGAAACATCGAAAATTCATAGAGAAATTGCTCACCTGAGGTTTAAAATACTCGATCCAGGTAGGAGTTCCTCCTTACCTGACTGGGTTTTCTAACAGGCTGGCACCAAAGAAAACGAGTTCTATGGGAGGGTAACTATTTCACACAACTCATAAACGGTATTTATTTATTTACTTGTACGAATTTATATGTAGCATGAGAGTATATTGGTTTTCAAGCATTTATATAGGCATTATAAGCATTGTTTCACTCACTAACTAATCACCATACCTGACCTTTTTTTGCCACATTACCTGATCATTATTTCTGACTGTTTCTTCTTCTAATGCTATGTAAACTTTGTCCTCCACATTGTCATCGATTGGGGAATCACTCTGGCCCTGAATATCTTTACTGGCCAGGTCACTGGTAACCGGTGAATTGCCGAGACAATGGCGTGAGGGGGGGAGGGGGGAGGTTATGCGGTGTAAGGCATTGTCCCTGCTTGGCATCTTGTAGAGGAATAGTGGAAGGTGTCTCTTGTATACGTACGAAAAATCACGCGCGAAAATTGAAAATTGTGCAAATTAGGGACCTTGCAACTGCACGACGTACCAGTACGTCGCCGGGACTGGCAAATGCAAAACGTTGCAACATACCCATACGTCAATGGGACGGGGCGGGTTAAACAAATAGCACAGCTTCATCTGCATAAATCAGATTTGAGATGTTTCACTTTCCACCACTCAGTACAATAATGATCCTTTTCTCTGTAACTCAAGCCTTTTATTCTCTCTTAACTCCATCCATGTACAGTAGGTATACTGTATATTGCACTGTAATGGTGCATCAGGAAGCCTTGTCTCACCTCTACCCTGATATTAAACAACTCTAATTTGCTCTTATACAGGTCTCACTGCCTTCATAAAAACCTTTAACAATGTGCACTAGTATTACAGCTACACAATACATTCGCAACACCTTCCACAGTCTCTCTGTTTACCTTGTGTGCTTTTTTCCAGATCCAAGAATACTTTAAACAGGTTACCTTCCAGTCCTTTTCATAAGTTTTCTCCACTGCTATTTCACTACAGTTGTTTTATATACACATTCGCAACCGTTTTAAAACCTTCGTGTTCATTAATCACCAGGTCTTCTTATATATTCTGTACTTTTTATGGTATTATTTTTCTACAATACTTTCCTTCAACTCTCAGAGTTATGCCATAGTAATTTTTGCACTCACTTCGATCACATTTACTTTTGTACCAGGACAAAATTGGTTTTATTCCACTCAACCAGCAGCCTACTTTTCCACTCATTCAAGCTTTTTCCATATTTCCAACACACACTTTATTCCTAGCCCTCTGTTACCCTTGATCTCAACCCATCAGCGCATGACTTCACATTTTCAAGAGTTTCAGAGCATTCAAAAGAGAAAGCAGTTTCTAAAATAAAACTACAATGTGAACCTACAGTTATGGAGACCTGGCAACGAGGGTAACATTCTTTGCAAGAGAAGCCAAAATTCCTGGGCGGCCTCGCCACCAATAAAAAAGCCCGCAAGTTTTACGGAGCCTAAATTTTAGAACGTGAGGATTGCTGCATATAGAAATCCTTTATCTTGAGGGTTCCTGTTTGCCCCAAAGTATGAGTGCACTGTAATGGTCTCTCTCTTATAGGTACAGTAAGTTTGTCCCCAGTCATCTGCAATATACTTCACAGCATTGAGATTCATAAAAAATTATTAGTAGCCCACAAATACTTTTTCCCAGAAGAGTTTCCTCTGACCAGAGGTATGGATAAGATGTTCAGGTCTCAGCCTTCTCGATACGACCATGATTATATATCCCTTTCTACTCCTTCTCAGTTTATTTTTTAGCGTTTAGACAAGTGCTCGTGGTCCCTTCGGGCCCCTCGCACTTGCTCCTGTGGAGGGCTCTCGCGTTTATGCGCTGTTCTAGTATAACTTTGTCACTTGGATTTTTTGCAGCTAACCAATTGATCGTGTTATTTGCAGCTTCGGGAATGGGACCCAAGTTGTCCGAACGCAAGTCCGAAGTAAACACACAGACACACAGCTACTACTAGTTTATTTTAGTTCTACCTCCAGGCAAAAAAAATCTACGGAGATCCTATTCTGGGCTTCGGGAGCAGCGTTTTTTGGTCAAAATGTGATAGCTCATTAAATATAATAAAAGTTTTTCAATTGTAATGGGACCAAGTTTTTTTTTTTTTTTCATATCAGCGGTTTTTTGTGATTTTTGTGCCATTTTTTATGCAATTTCAATGTGTAGTTTGGGCTGCCCAAATAACACACACACACACACACACGGCTATTGCTATAGTATATTAGATATCAGAGATATGAGGAAAGACATAAGGGGGTGCAAGACACAGCGTGGAGGAATGAAGAGGTGAGATAACCTGTTATGCAAAAGTAGAAGACATATAGTGAGTGGATGAGAAGCAGAGGCATATAGGAAGTTGAGAGACGTAAGAGAGAGTTATATTTAGAGAGGAAGAGAGAGGTGAAAAGATTATTGAGAGTAAGAAGAGAATGGATGAGGAATTTGGAAGGAATTTGAGTGTAAAGTGGAGGGAATGTAAGAAAATGTTCTAGAAGGAGGTAAAGAGATTTAGACAGGGTGATAAAGATGTCAGTTGGGGAGTGAACGATAAAAATGACAGACTGGTAGTGAAGAAGGGAAAAAAAGGGGGCAGACGGAGAGAACATTTTAAGGAACTGTTAAACATGGAGAATGAAAGTTATGCGAGTATACTGAAAGTGGCAGGGGAGTGCTTGGGAGGGGGAGGGAGGTGAGAAGGGAGGAAGAGATCAGTAGGATGGAAGTAGTGGATGCAGTGATAAAAGTTAAAATGGGGAAAGCCCCAGGAACTGAAGGAGTGTGTGGTGAAATGAAGCATGATGAAGAGATAGTAGTAGAATGGATATGGAAGACGTGTAGATTGGCCAGTGAGGAAGGTAGAGTCCCAGAGGACTGGAAGTCAGGTGTAATTATTCCCCTGCACAAAGAAAAAGGGGAAAAAGAAGTGTGTGTAATCATAGGGGCATTTGTCTTCTTAGTGCAATAGGAAAAGTATATGGTATGATACTGGTTTTCTTTTATAACTACCACCAACCGGCTTCGATTATATAATGTGGAGTCTGCTTGATAACTCAAGGTAGCAGACTCGGCTCTGTTTTCTTTTAATTTATGAATGTGTAAATTGTTTATTTTGAGCTAAGTAAAACTTTGAATTTGAATCTGAACTTGAATACTTAAGAGAGTTAGGGAAATAACAGAGGAAAGAACAGGATATTTTAGGAAGGGAAGAAGTTGTGTAGATCAGATACTCAGTTTTACGTCTTTAGTAGAAAAGTTTTTAGAGGAGGAAAAAAAGTTGTATGCGGCCTTCATGGACTTGGCAGAGTACTGGTAGTTAGACAAGGAATGTGGAAAATATTAAGAATATATGGAGTAAGTTTAAGAATCTGAACTTCATTGAAACGGACGTTACTAATCTACCAGGTGCCCCGCCGCCATGTCATAAAAATACCTCCATTGAAGCAGACTTTATTGATCTACTAGATGACTGGTCGACATGTAAAAATACTCACACTAATATCAATACACCAGTCCTGTAACAGACAACCCTAGCATATATTCAATGTGGACTGTGTATGTTAGTGCCGAAGTGGTGCCATGTGTAAGTGTATAGACGTAGGAGGACTAATGGTCCGTGGTAATTGGCTGTGAAGCCTACGGCCAGAGTCGGACACATAAAAAAAAAAAAAGGATGTTCTTAATTACGGTGAAGAGTACGTATGAGGGTGCTAAGCTGCAGTGCGTGTGGATAGTGAACTGAGTGAATTTTCCTGTCTGAATGTTGGACTGAAATAGTGTTGTCATGTCGGCAGGGTTGTTCGATCTGTATATGGATGGGGTTATAAAAGAGATACAAGGTAGGGCAGTGGATGTTGGAGCAGCCATAATGAGAGGGTGCAGCATTTGGAAATTCCTGTACTGCTGTCTGCAGATTATACTGTATTGTTAAGTGAAAAAGAAGGGAAACTGCAAGGCTTAGTGGATGAGTCTGGGAGAGTGTGTAACAAACGGAATCTAAAGGTGAAGGTAGAGAAGAATAACTTTATGGTCTCTGAGAGAAATAAAGTCATTGAATGTACAGTGAGTTTGGGTGATGTGGATATGGAAAACGTGAGTGCATTTAAGTACTTGGGTAGTGTGATGAGTAAGGATGGAAGTTTGGAGGATGAAGTGCTTGAATGAGTGTAACAAGGAAGAAAGGTTGCTGGTTCTTTGAAAGCAGTGATAAGATATGGGGAAGTGAGTATGGAAGTAAAAAAGTTGCTGGATGATATTATTGTGATACCAAATTTAACGTATGGAAGTGAAGCTTGAACCTTAAGTGAAGCTTGGGCCTTGTTGGAAGGACACAAGTCGAGAGTGAGAGCAGTGGGAATGAGTTTTTTTTTTTTTTTTGCGAGAAAGAAGGAACCAAAGGCCATGAGCCCGCAGTAACAGTTCCCTCCAAGCGAAAAACAAAATACAATAGAGAGCCAAATTCAAGATCCGATCATTTTGAGATGCCTGGACACACTGTGTTTGAAAGACTGGAGATCATAGGCAGCAGGAAATACAGACAGAGGGAGACAGTTCCAGAGCTGACCTGTTGCATAAATGAAAGACTGGGAGTAACGGTTAGCTCTTGCATTAAAGAGTTGGACAGAAAAGGGATGAGAGTTTGCTGCCAGACGGGTGCTACGCGCCCGTCGTAGAGGTGGAGGAATGCAAGCAGACAGTTCAGAGGAGCAGTGACCATTAAAGTAGCGATAGAAAAGAGATAAAGATGCAACAGTGCGGCGAAGAGACAGAGGTTGAAGGAAGTCATTAAGAGGAGGAGAGTTAATGAGACGAAAAGCCTTTGACTCCACCCTATTGAGAAGAGGTGTATGTGGGGAGCCTCCCCACACATAAGAGTTGTACTCCACACAGGGGCGGATAAAACCCCTGTATAGAGTCAACAGTTGTGCAGGGGTAAAGAAAGAGCGGAGTCGGCTTAGCACACCCAATCTCTTGGAAGCAGATTTTACAAGAGATGTAATATGATCTTTCCAAGATAAGTCCCGAGTAAATGAAACCCCAAGCATGTTCAAGGATGATGCAGGATGAAGCTGAATATTATTAAACATTAGTGGGTATACCTGTGGAAGATTTTGTCGGGTTGATAGGTGTAAGAACTGAGTCTTAGATGCATTAAAAACAACCATATTATTTTTACCCCAGTCAGAGATACGAGCCAAGTCAGACATTAGGTGTGCCATAGCCTCATCCCTTGTTTGTTGAAGTAACTGTTGAGATGGGCGTTGCGGGAACCGAATGGAAAGGTGAAGGGTGGAGTCATCAGCGTATGAGTGGATAGGGTTAGATGTACAGTTTAGAAGATCATTGATGAATAAAAGGAAGAGAGTCGGTGATAGGACAGAGCCCTGAGGAACACCACTGTTGATAGATCTAGGAGAAGAACGATGGCCGTCTACAACAGCGGCTATAGAACAACCAGAAAGGAAGCTAGCGATGAAGGCACAGATAGAAGGATAGAAACTGTAGGAGGGCAGTTTGGAAATTAAAGATTTATGCCAGACTCGATCGAAAGCCTTTGAGATGTCAAGTGCAATGGCAAAGCTTTCGCCAAAGTCCCGAAAGGAGGATGACCAGGAGTCTGAAAGGTAGGTGAGAAGATCGCCAGTGGAGCGTCCCTGACGGAACCCGTACTGACGAGCAGAAAGAAGGTTGTGATAGGAAAGATGCCTTAAAATTTTTCTATTGAGAATTGACTCGAAAACTTTTGAAATACAGGACGTTAAAGCAATTGGACGATAGTTGGAGGGTTGGGAGTGGTCACCCTTCTTTGGGACTGGCTGAATGAGAGCAAACTTCCAGCAAGAAGGAGAGGTACAAGTTGACAGACAAAGGCGAAAGAGTTTGCCTAGGCAGGGTATAAGCACTGAAGCACAGTTCTTGAGAACAACAGGAGGGACCCCATCCGGCCCATATGCCTTCTTAGTACTGAGGCCAGTAATGGCAGAAAATACATCAACTGAAGAAATTTTAATGTCAGCCATGAGGAAGTCAGAGGGGGGTAGTGATGGAGAAACAGAACAGGAATTGTCTAAGGTGGAATTGGAGAAGAAAGTCTGTGCGAAGAGATTTGCTTTATCAGTAGAAGAAATAGCTACAGAACCATCAGAGTAGAAAAGAGGAGGGAAGGATGATGAGGTAAAGTTATTAGAAAGATTTCTGGCAAGGTGCCAGAAGGAGCGGGAAGAATTCGAGATGGAGAGTTGAGAGCATTTAGTATGGATGAAATTATTCTTAGTAGAGCGAAGAACAGATTTAGCACAATTCCGGGCAGAAAGGAAAAGATGATGTGATTCAGGGGTGGGTTGGCTCCGGTACCTTTTGTAGGCCCTCTCCTTGTTGCGGACAGCATTAGAACAAGCGTGATTAAACCAAGGCTTTCTTGCGTTAGTCGAAGGGTATGAGAAAGGAATGTATGCTTCCATGCCAGAGAGAATAACCTCCGTAATGCGCAAGGCACACTCAGATGGCTCCCGGCCATGGAAGCAATAATCATTTCAGGGAAAATCAAAGTAGTACTGCCTGAGGGCCTCCCAGTCCGCGGCTCCAAAATGCCACAGACGACGTTTCCCTGGAGGGTCCACAGGCCGCACCGGAGTGATAGGACAGGTTAAGGTAATAAGGTTGTGATCGGAGGAGCCCAACGGAGAGAAAAGATTAACAGAGTAAGCAGAAGGATTAGTTGTGAGGAAGAGGTCAAGTATGTTGGAGCTCTCTCCAAGGCGGTCAGGGATACGGGTAGGGTGCTGTACAAGCTGCTCTAGGTCATTAAGGATAGAAAAGATGTAGGCTTGTTCACCAGGTGTATCCGTGAAAGGAGAGGAGAGCCAAAGGTGGTGGTGAACATTGAAATCTCCTAGAATGGAGATTTCAGAGAAAGGAGAAATGGATAGAATGTGTTCCATTGTAGAAGTAAGATAGTCGAAGAATTTTTGTTAGTCAGTAGAACTAGGGGATAAGTAAACAGCACAGATATATTTAGTCAGAGAATGACAGGAAAGCCGAAGCCAGAGTGTAGAGAATTCAGAAGTCAGTGAGTGACTGCATCTTGGAGTCACTCACTGAGAGGAACATGTGGAGTTACATGGTGACACACTGACAAATAAGGAAGTGAAGGAGCGTTGTGGTGAGCATGTGGATGTGATAGAAAACGTTAGGAGAAATACACTGAGGTCGTTTAGCCATGTACAGAGGATGGAGAGCGAGAGACCGATGAGGAGAGTTAGATATGTGAGTGAGGTGGAGGAGGAGGGATAGGGAGGGGGAGGGCAAGGATGAGATGAGGAATAGAGTTTTGAGGAATATGGGAGAGGGGTGTGTGGGCTGGGGGGAGGGCAGTGAAATGGCGAGGGGCAGAGCGATATTAAGGCAATTTGTTTGCTCCCACCCCTTACCAGACTGAGGCGTTTGGCAATAGATAGATGTATCAGATTTTGTATATTGAAGATTATGAATTATTTTTTCCCAGTGGATTTCTAGGTATCAAAAGTGTGGATGTAATAGTCTCGCTTTGTTGGTACGCTCATGTTTAAAATTTTATCCTTGCTCATTTATACAGTAAATCAAGAAGATCAGGGGTAAGGAAATCCTTTTTCTGTAAGAATTTGTTTTGGATGTTGTGGATAGGGTGTAACGGCTTCTTTGTTGCCACATCTACAGGGGTGGACAAATATTGCGATTATCCTTGAATATGTTCCTGCCTCCTTCCCTCCCTTCCTCTCTCCAAGATGCAGTAACTCACTGAGATACTGTACTTTCTTGAAGAATGGGGTCCAAGTCTTATGGGAGGAGTATTAGGGGCACAACATTTTGCACAGTGTTAGACCTCCTGCATGGCCAGGTTTCAGGCCTGAGGGAACCCCCAAGGGTCGCACACCAAGGGGTCGGAAGCCCGTGGGAGTCATGCAAAACCCTTGCTCATGGCCATATATCTCTTTAGGAACAAGAATTTATTGCACATCTGTAGAGCATCATTCACACCAGGTAATAATCATGGATGGACCCCTAGTTGTAGGTTGGTTTCCCTTGGTCTCGTAGAAAGTCAGTATGCATAACCAAAGTTTTTAAGAGGAACACATGAAATTTTGCATCTTGATAGACCTGCATCCTAGCCACGCATTGAGGAGGATGGAGCAACTAAGGGTCACCCCTGATGATGGAAGAGGGGACCTCAGAGAGTCCTGGCAAAGGAATTATGCACGACCATTATTTTTCAACTAGGAACACAAAATTCCGCATAATAGTAGGTGCTTAACCAGGCTATAATTTAGAAACAATGGAACCCCAGTGATCTCCCTTTATGGGTAGGGGGTTTCACTCAAGGGGAAAAAGCCATTTTTCTTTCTAACATCATAAAATTTTGTACACTGGTATATCTATACTGGGGCCACATTTTAAGCAGATGAGGCTCCCAAATGCCCTCCCCCACGGGGAGGGAGGAAGGGGGAAGCTGCCCAGGGGAGTCTTGGTCAAAGTCTTTAGCCATGGTCATGGTTTTTAGTCTAGGCACGACATTTTGTGTACTGGTAGACGTTCACCCCTACTGGCTACATCCCACGGAGGGACTGCCCCCAGCTGTGGACAGCACTATAGCTCTTAGTAGGCAAATGAAATTTTGTACAGACGTAAACCCTCATTCGGACCAGAATTTCTAAAAGTGGTACCCCAGGATTCGTCCCTCCATCTCACTCATGGACAACTATATTTCCCCCTTATAATAGTGAAAGGGATGGTGCTGCTGTCATAGATGCCTTTGTCTTATTATTATGTTCTTACCACCCAGCAGTATGTTTGGGAATCTAGATGTTGTTGATGTTGTTGTTGTTGTTATTGTTGTTGTTGCTAATGATGATGATGAGGATGATGATGATGATGGAGGTGGTGGTGTTGACTGGAGCACTATAGAAGGCCTTATATCAACCCTTTATTTGGTTACCACCCAACACTATAAATTGTTTCCTGTGCTACAGGAATCCATTAATCTTCTCGCACAATGTAAAGCCACCTAAAGTAATGAGAAGAGTTATTAAAAGTGATAGGAAGGATGGGAGAAATAGAAGATGAGGCAGACGCAGTAAAAGAATGATAAATGGGAAAGAAGAAATAGGTAGCATTTTATCAAGTGGGCGGGTGATGGTCACCACCATCTACCATCATGGAAATCTGGATGTAACATCGGCTATCGTGGGTCTTATTCTTGGGGAAGACTGTGACTTAAAAAATAATAATAATAAAATAAAATAAAAAGCTTGCTCTAATGATCATCAGATAGTACAGACACTGATCACAGACTCTCCGTTTCATCATCTGGAATCCAAACTTATGCAATGTGATTCCAGCCCGTCCCTTATGCCGCTTTACACACGCAAGGCTTTTGATTGTGACACTCTTTGTGCTTGCGGGGTGCGAGACTACCATAAGATTCCTTCTTTTTTCATTGCTGTTTTATTTTAACAAGATCTCACAAGGTTTGTCACGGTCCTGAAACGATTATTTTTAACTTCCTTTTTGAGATCTTGTTCAATTCCTTGAATCCGTTGTTGCACTTTGTTTTTCCCTCTACCTACAGATTGCAAGTAGGCTTTATAACAAAATACCAAACAGTTTTCATCCATTTCTAACCAAGCTTTGTGAATAATTTGAGGGTCAGCTAATGAACGAATCTGTTGTTGGTGGATAAGTTGAGAATTAGCAAACAGGTTGCCTAATTGTTTCATTGTTTCTGAGTACAAAAGGTGAAAGGTCAAAGTCATATAGCAAGGTCAATTTAAAGTTTTCATCCGATGTAGACTGAAACTTAAGGAAGAGTGCAGGTTAAAAATGAGGATAATGATTCAGTTTTGAGAACCGTGAGTAAAAGGCCAAGATCACAGGGAACAGTCTAAGGTCAAGGTCACTGGGTGAAGTCAACTAACCAAACTTGGTGTATGAGTTAAGGGATATGTAAAAATGAAGTATTTTGATTTTAAGAGTAATCTGTGGAAGGTCAAGGTCACAGGGTGCTTCTTCTCCTTTGCTTATTTTAAGGATGAATTTAGTAATGGAAGGGTTAGTAATTACGTAACATCTCTATTTCTTTGTGTCTCTCTGAAACTAAATGCAATCTGGAGATTATAAGAATAAGATATAGATGCTGACCTCGGTTCAATGGGTTCCGTCGTGACAATGTTTGAGAATGAATTTTTATTCATTTGCCAACAACTTATCATTATCTTACAAGTTCGAAGTGGCTGCATGATATTCTATTTGACAAGCAAAGTCTTGTCTTAGTTTTTACTGTTTCGAATCTGTAAGGACAAAAGCGCCTATGGTACTGACATAGTTCGTGTACAATATTGTAACTTCTTATACTTTACTAGACTGTCCAGGTTTTGTTGGTTCTGGCACTGTTTTGATACTATTCTTTACTAGTTTAGCAAAATCTGTGTTAACCCTTTTGCGCGCAGATAAGTTAACAAGTTTTGTGGGATATGACAAGCCGGCTTTTCTCCCTTCCCCCCGCCCACCGCGTGCTCCGAAAATGTATATTCTCGGCTTATTTTCACCACCCAAACATATTTATTTTGCCACAAAACCCACATATTTCTATTCGTTGATGTTTGTTCTACACGATAAGCAAAAATAAACACAAAAAAAACACTATATATACATTAGGGCAGCGTGAATAAACATTTAGTAGCATACATCTCACTTCCCAACATCATAAGTTGAATGTTTACTAATCAATCTCTACATGTTATACAATCATTGAAAAGAAAACTTTATTAGCTATCGAATGCTGGAGGTCCCAGTTTGATACGAGGTATGATGTTCGAGTAATAAGTGAAAAGGTAAAACCCATTTCTGACAGACAACAGATTTTATTATTCGGGGAGCTCTAGCAAAAAAACTTTTCTTACCACTGTTATGCTTTTATTTTATCATCCTATGCAGAATTTCATTGGCTTTCATTTGAGCCCAAACAGTGATCCTAAGCCTCATAGTTTTCAAGAAAAATGCAAAAACTACGGTGTACCCACGCCATGTCGTGACTGTAGGGCGGTTTCCTGCCTTCCTCTAAGCCAGGGGTTCTTAACCTGGGGTCCATGGACCCCCAAGGGGTCCATGGATGAGCTTCAGGGGGTCCGTGAAGGTCAGAATAATTGAGAACAATTTCGTGATGCCGTTTGGCATCATTAACTGTCAAAAAAAAAAAAAATCAAGAGTCTTGAAGAATTCTGGTGTTCATTGACACAACCCTACCCCCGTCTGGCAAAGCGAGCTATGGGTGCTGTGATTCCGTTTGCCACTACATACCTTTATGCGTCAGGGTTTTCAGCGCTTATTTCTATCAAAACGAAAAGTCGAACTCAACTGAATGTCAACGATGACATGCGTATTTCCTTGCCAAAGACCACTCCACAATTTCATTTTATTCAAGCCAAACAACAACCCTGTCACTGAAATGAACTTTTGAGCAGAATTAATGTTTTGTTTTGTTTAATTTGCACAAGTTGGATGTATTTCATTTTTTCACTGAGTGGCCATTAGCTTTTCCAAGAAAGAGTGGGAAACAGTTCTTTGTAAAGACAATTTTATACTTTGTGTATGTCATACTCTGCGTGAGGCAGTTTTCAGCAAAATAAAGTACATTAGTTGCATGCAAAATCCTGTGTTTGTGCTTACGTGCATTTTTGTAGAGAAGGAGTTCATAGCTTTCACTAGATTCGCAAAGGGGTCCGTGACTCAAAAAAGGTTAAGAACCACTGCTCTAAGCTATTGCACGTATTTCACCAATTCTTTGTACACTAGATATGCACACTATATTCACATGATTCACTGTCGCTATTTTTATAACTAAATACTCACATTTAGTGCAGGGTAGAGGCAGTGTAGCTGATTAGAAACAGTAGCACTAAAATGCAGTATAATGTCACGGAGGGCAACCTAACACCCCCAGAAGGAGCCCACCGAGGAGCATATACAATGCGCCTGGACCCCGGGCGACAAGGACATAAGTCCGCCCAGGCCAGCACCCCTACGATCCGGAGCTTGCCCGCCACCACCATAGCAGGAATACGAGACTACCTTCTGGGCGAGCCAACCGCCAACAACCACGGGCTGGAGCTATTACTCCAGCTCTAGTCAGCACTGCTGAGATGGCCAGTAGCCGCTCAACCCTCCTACAGGAGATGGCCTGCAGCCACTCTGGAGGCAAACAGGAGACGGCCTGTAGCTGCTCTTGCCTTCATCAGGAGACAGTCAGAAGCTGCTCTGAAGGTGCCTCTAACGAGACAGCCTGTAGCTGCTCGACCCTCCTACAGGATACGGCCTGCAGCCGCTCTGGAGGCAAACAGGAGACGGCCTGTAGCCGCTCCCACCTTTGTCAGGAGACAGCCAGTAGCCGCTCCCACCTTTGTCAGGAGACAGCCGGTAGCCGCTCTGAAGGTGCCCCTCGAGAGACGGCCTGTAGCCGCTTGACCCTCCTACAGGAGATGGCCTGCAACCACTCCAGAGGGAACCAGGAGATGGCCTGCAACCACTCCAGAGGGAACCAGGAGATGGCCTGCAACCGCTCCAGAGGGAACCAGGAGATGGCCGGTAGCCGCTCCCATCTTCATCAGGAGATGGCTTGTAGCCGCTCTGAAGGTACCCCTGAGTCAGCCTGAAGCCGCTCCCTCCTCCAGGCCACGGCCAGTAGCCGTGCCTTAGCGACGGCCTGTAGCCGCGCCCCCAGAAGGCCACAGCCAGTAGCCAGGCCCTATGGCAGGAGACAGCTGGTAGCCACTCCTCCATCAGGTGCTGACTCCTTTTCCCCAATCTATGACCCAGAGGGAGCCCTCAGCCTGGAGGAGTACTGGAGAGGCCCCGTGACTACCACTGGGCTCTTCTCCCTGCAGCCGGATCCTGAGAGGACTTGCCTGAGGGACCCCGATGTAGGCCGACGCCGTAGCCCCCTCCCGACGGCATCTCTGAACATTGGGGACTGCAGCCCATAGGACCTCCAGACCACCCCCAGGACCCTCGGGCGGGATCTCCCTCACCCAGACCCCGGAGATCTTTGTCCTCCATCAGGCGCCTGAGCAAGAAGTTCAGGCAGCTGTTCAGTCCCAGCCCCGAGGGCCAGACTCCCGCCCCAAGCCCTGAAAGCACGGGATCCTTTGCCACCAGCAGCCCCGGACAAGAGAGGACGCCCCTACGCATGATCCCCTGGCCCCTGAACACAGAGGCCCCCAACGGAACCCAGACCTGTCAGTAGTGAGGCTGAGTCACCCCCGCCGCCCTTGTACCTGACCACCATGATGCCCAGACCCGAAAGGAGTGACAATGAAAGCACAGTGTCCGTGACGTAGTGAAGTAAAGGCAGAACAGTGAATTAACAGTATAAAGCAAGTCATTGAGAAAAGCATCAGTGACAATATAAAAGAACAGTGGAATAAGCAAGGTTACAGTGAAACAGTAAACACGGCCAGGCAGTGAAATACGGGTCTGTCACAGTGAATACGCTACCAAATAATAATAATGCCGCACCACACTAAGATCATACGCGGGCCCCAGTGTTAAAGTAATAATTACCCACGGTGGAATAGTACCACCAATTCCACCAATATATAAAACTTGGACTTCTTACAATAATAGTGCATAACCCCTCTGCCATAAGTGCTATTCACCTTACCCGACCTTGACCTCAGTAGTATCCTGCGCAATACTAACAACTCATATCTAGGCCTAAGAATTATAATTGTTCAGTATATCTGTATATCTGTGGAGTGACACGTATGGATCGAGTGCAAAATGATGAAGTGTGAAGGAAAACTGTTGTTTGGGAGATGGCACGTAGAGCTGGGCAGAGGGTGTTGCAATGGTTTGGGCATATGGAGAGAATGGATAATGAGCGATTGGTGAAAAAGATAACTAGATCTGATGTGAGAGGTGTAAGGCTGAAAGGGAGACCACGAATAGGATGGATGGACAGTGTGAAGAGAGTGCTGGATGCGAGAGAGATGTCTGTTGAGCAAGGAAGAGTGGCTGTGCATGACAGAAATAAATGAAGAGAATAAATGATGACGCAGCCCTGAGAGGATATTCTCCCGCATTTGGTCTGATCAGCTAGTCAGGTCAGGTGCGGGTAAGGGGATGGGTCTATTATGATGTGGCAGGGGTAAACCGCTCTGCTGTCGGGCCCTGCTGCGGATGTCATTGATTGCACTGCCAGTTGACCCTTGTGCGGTGTGGTACGGTGAGGTTCTGTCCCTTCTTCCCTTTGGGGTTAAGATGCAAATGAATGTGTTTGAATGGATGAGTAAATGGGGAGTGTGTCGTCCTGTCTCGTCTACCTCCCTTTCCTTGGGGAAAGCAGCCTAGGTATACAGATAGATAGATATCTGTATTCGCGACATCTACCAGTTCTGCTGTAGAATTTAGTAATACACATGTAAGGTTGTTGCCTTGAGATTTTGTGTCCTGCCTCTTCCCTATTTGTCTAAGCTCCAGTCTAGAAAGAAAACCTAGCTACACACTAGGTGTTAGAGGAATGGGAAGCCGACCCTAAAACACCTAACATTACAAGCACAATCTTCGTTGGGCCAACAGCTGATAACAACCAGGATTGCTTCACAAACATCAAACTTCCTATTGCAAACACCAAATCTAATCATAATAGTGCCCAAACACTATAGACAAGCATACTGGTATAGTGAAATATGTTGCATGGCCAGGACGGGGGTAAGAATGGTAATTTATAGGAACAGAACAGCACAGTACCTTCCTCACTCACAGCTCATTTGGTACAAAATAACCTGTCTGCTCTCTTGCTGGTATTGGGACCCACAGTTGCCAACTCATTACTTTTGACGAAGAGCAGGGAAGCTATAACACCTCCAAAAATTATGCCGATCAACCGAAAACTTTTCCTCTGACAAAATTTTTATGTTTTAATCATGCCAAAAGCGTCAACGAGTATAGTCGCAGCCAAACCCATATGACAACAAATGCATCATCGTGTGCAGAGGGGTTAAGATGTGTAAAAAAAGTATTGACTGCAACTGTTCAAACATGGTTTGCCTGAAGTTGCAAACAGCTGATACTTTCATGTCGTTGTGTGCAGAGATGCCTTCAATCCAGCAGTTTCTGTGCACTTGTACTTCCTCCACCTCCCACAAACACACCTTTTGTTAGTATTGTCCTTTAATAAAAGTTCTTTTGGTTCAAAGATTCTCTTAACCCCTACACCGCGGGCTTGTTTACCAATTACTTGCGTGTGCCGCGGGGTTATTTGGGCTCCGACAGACTCTCAAAAAATATTTGCCAAAAATCAGTTATTAGTCCTAGAATAATAAAATTACATATGCTTATGGCACATACCTTCAGCTTTCTCCTGGAATGATTGTTGAGCCTTCATCGGTTACCGTAGGACTTGTGGAGACCTCTGAAGTAGGGTAACGAAGTCTCCACTTTACACTTCCCGACAACCCGTAATATGATTACCACAGCCAGATACAAACACTATAAACACTATTCTACAATTTTGAAGTAGTTTGGGATCCATACTCAAAAAAAAAAACACTGTGAAAGCAATGGAAATTACGAGCGCGTCTGATCGTCGCACTGGCACTAGTTCGCTCATGGTAGTCTGTCATTTATTATTCATAAAACCCCTCACACTTTATATTTCTATTACTATATAACACTTACATATATCTACAGTCTTTATCCATAAGTTTCCTTCAGTAGTATTAGTTTATTGTCACTGTAGGGATTCAATTTCTTTCAGTAAAATACGTAGCATTCACTTTCTCGTCCTGTATACTGGCATTGAGAGTGAATGTCACTTTCATCTTCACTCTCATAACTCATAGCATTCAGACATGCTAGAGTGAAACTTTCACTTTCATTACTCCTAGGGTATATACTCGTATTCTTATAATACTACTCATTTACATTTCTATTTACGTTCTCTATTTTATTTACGTTATTTACATTTCTATTTTATTTACAGTGTTATGCACTGTCACTTGAAATAACTTATAAAACTATTTTCCATTGTTCACGTATATTTACATTCATTACTTTCACTTGCTGTTTACACATTATTTACACATTATTTACAATTCCACTTGCACTGTTTTACTCAATAGAAAGATCGTAGTCACTCTTTTATCAATTGTCAGCCCTTTACCTCTTTCCACACGAGGTTTAGTAGGGGGTAAAGGTCACAGAGCCATTTGCATGGGGGTGAAAAAAGGCCTTGAAGTCAGCAAGATGAAACATTCGTCCTCTCACTTCGGAAGATGAGAGTACACTGCTAACGCAGGGGCCAGGCCAGCTAGCCTAGAGGCCTGCTTTAGGGGTTATTCAGAGTTACCAATATTACTTCTTGAAACAGCTAAGTCTAGCACTGATATGATTGGCAGGAAATCTAGACAATACATTATAAATTTGGTAGTTCCAGGTGAATGTAAATATCATTTAGGCTTCTCCCATCCCTTCTTACATGTATATTTATTACGAAAATAGATTAGAGGCCTACTTAGGAGATATATAATCAGAGCTACCAATGTTAAATCTTGAAACAGCTTTGTGTAGCACTGATATGATTGGCAGGAAATCTAGACAATACATTATAAATTAGGTAGTTCCAGGTGAATGTAAATATCACTTAGGCTTCTCCCTTCTCTCCTTACATGTATATTTATTACGAAAATAGATTATACGGCATATTTCAAGGGGAAAAAAACAGCGAAAATTAGCGAACGAGTGCACGTGAGGTGTTGTCAGGTGATAATTAGCCAATTCCAGGTGTATGGCACTCTCACTTACCTGATTTCTTTCTTGTATATATTATTTGGTATAAGAATACGACATAGGGCTTATTTCAATGGATGAAATCAGTGAAAAATTCCAGGGAAGATTTACTTAGCGTAGCATGGCCGGGCAGGCGAGAGGATAGGGTAATGGAGGGGGGGTAGGGAGGGGAGTCCAGAACGGGGAGAAATGGCTAAATTGTCAACAATGGATGGGAGTACAGATGAGATTAGGAGTACTGACTAGTGTTGGACATTGTCAGTACTGATAGATGATACAAGCCCCCACTTGAAAGCCCGGGTGAATTCAAAATAACACAGAATCACAAAAGCGACGCCCCGCGGTATGATCCCTTGCTCCCAAGCGTCACGAAAGTGATGCCCCGCGGTTAAGGGGTTAATCTAAGTAAAATTATCTGATGGTTGCAACAGTAAAATGAATATCAAATTCTGTGTCTGAATGTGTAAACCCCTACACCGCGGGCTTGTTTACTAATGACTTGCTTGTCCCGCGGGGTTATTTGGGCTCCGACAGACTCTCAAAAAATATTTGCTAAAAATCAGTTATTAGTCCTAGAATAATAAAATTATATATGCTTATTGCACATACCTTCAGCTTTCTCCTGGAATGATTGTTGAGCCTTCGTCAGTTTCCGTAGGACTTGTGGAGACCTCTGAAGTAGGGTAACTAAGTCTCCACTTTACACTTCCCGACAACCCGTTATATGATTACCACAGCCAGATACAAACACTATAAACACTATTCTACCATTTTCAAGTAGTTTGGGATCCATACTAAAAAAAAAAAACACTGTGAAAGCAATGGAAATTACGAGCGCGTCTGATCGCCGCAATTGCGCTAGTTCGCTCTAGGCACTCTGTCATTTATTATTCATAAAACCCCTCACACTTTATATTTCTATTACTATATCACACTTATATATATCTGGAGTCTTTCTCCATAAGTTTCCTTCAGTCATATTATTTTATTGTCACTGAAGTCATTCAATTTTTCAGTCAGTAAAATACGTAGAGAGCCACGGATTCACTCTCACTGTTATAACATAAATTATTTGTACTCATATTCTTATATTACTAATTACTTACATTACTATTTACATTTTCTATTCTATTTTCAATATTTACCCTTCTATTTTACTTACAATATGTTATTCACAGTCACTTTCAGTAAGATAAAACTATAATACACTGTTCAATCATATGAACTGAACATCCATTGCTTTCACCTGCTATTTACACGTTATTTACACATTATTTACACATTATTTCCAAATAATTCTGCTTCCACACTTGCACTGTTAGAACTGCTTCTGGCTGTGATAATCGAAGAAGCAGGTTACACAGAGGGGAACCTGGCATTCAGCGCACTGCCAAGAGGTGCGTTTATGCTCAGGTGTGCGGCGTGTGGTATGCGCACATACCTGACACCTGCGAATCGCAGCCTTCCTTTTCCCTGTGGCAGGCATTAGCTCAAGTCTGTGCCGATCCATATACGCCCTCTGCTCAAGTCGGTCGGGAAGTGTAACTGGATGGCGCCTTGGAGTTGCTGCTTGCACCTTACCATATTTTTCCAGCAGCTGCTGGACACAAGTCCTGGCGAACTACCTCAGGGAGAAGGACTTGGGTGGCTTTACCTTCATTTTGTACAGGATGAAGGTGTTCAGCATCGTCATATCTATGAGATGCAGAAAAACTTTCCTGTACTACCTAGTATTCTTCCTGAGGCAGTCGATCTCACCAATCATCATGTCGGACTTGTCAACCAGCCGCATGTTTATATTATAGTCCAACACAGCATCAGGTTTCATCACAGGTTCGCCTGTCCTACGGTCGACCTTCCCACTGTCTCTCATCTCCCCCTTATGTACGGTGGTGAGCATGTGCACGACTCTCTTGTCATGCCACCGTATTGCCAGCATCTTCTCAGACTTGCGTAGGTGCACGTCTGCTCGCTGCGAGTTTCCCGCCTCTGGGAATTTGGGGAAGTTGGCACGATTGCTTTTCACAGTGCCGCAGGAGCCAATGCCGTGCTCAGAAAGGTATTTGGCAAGTTTCGGTGCTGTATAGTAGTTGTCTGTATACAGCACATGATTCCCACCAAAATACTTTTCTAGGAGCACTTTCACTACACAGCCTGAGAAGCCAAGGGGGTGTGTTTTATCGAGATCGACAGTGCTGGCTGAATATATGACGAAGTCAAAGATCTACGCCGTCTTACAGTCGCACAGTACAAAGAACTTAATTCCAAAGCGATGGCGTTTGCTTGGACTGTACTGAACAAACCGAAGACGTCCTCTGAACAGAACCAAGGACTCATCAATGACAACCTTCTGAAATGGGTGGAAGAATGACATGAACTTATCCTTCATTCTGTTCAGAATCTCCCGGATCTTCCAGAGTGGGTCGGTTTGGGAAGGTACATCATTATTGGCAAAGTGCAGGTTTCCCATGATGTTCCGGAAGCGATCTCTGGCCATGTACTTGTTGAAGGTCGGTGAGGGTAGTAAGGAGTCCATGGACCAGTATTCTTCTAACTCAAGCTTCTCGGAGTGTGGCATAAGAAGCATGAGGGCAAAGAACACATACAGCTCCTGCACTCCCAGCATGGTCCACTGTTGCATCTTGGCTGCACCTGTACCACTAGCAGCACGTTGTGATTCGAACCTGTTGGTCTCATCACATACGTGCTGCATGACTTTGTCATCTAGGAAGGCCAAAAGGTAGTCGACACACTCAGCATTTTCGTCCATAGTGAAGGATGGCTGAACTCCTGAGGAGCTCTCATCGAAAACCAGGTTTTCGGGGACAAAATCTGACCCTTCTGTCCACGCGAAGGCGTCCAGGATTCCCTGGCATGGCGGTGGAGGGCTGGTGGTGGTGGTGGTGGTGGAGGTTGGCTGAGAGGGAGGCTTATCTCTGTCAAGGTCACTCGCACTGACCCTAGGTTGCCGTACAGCACTAGCAGCCCTTACCCTACTAGCTACACTACTTCTCACTCTCTTAGATCTACCTCTACCTCTACGGCCGGCCTTCACTGTTGATGCTCGTGGTGACTCCGACGACGAAGACTCCGGAGATAACTCAGCCGACGATGATGACGAGATGAGTAAAGCGGGGCTTGGGGAACGGGGAGGTGAATGCTCTCGTGACTCATGGCGGGCTGGGTCACGTGGGGGCATTGTTCTGGGGCTAACACGCCGCCTTTTCACTCCCTTCCCAAATTCTTGTCCTTGCTGCACTAAAGGCTCCTTTCCCTTGGAGCTAGATACTGATTCACTGGTGAAGCACTTGTTGTCGCTGTTTCTGGCTCGATAAATTCACCCGGCTCATCACACGATTCACCGGAATCATCAAAATCGCTGTCCATTATTATCATGGACAATTCAGCAAGTTCTTGTGCCACTGCAGAGTCACTGAGGCCTTTCCTGCTTGCCTCAACACTTTTCTTTGGCGTAGAGGTCACGGGGCCCTTTGCAATGGGCGCAGAAGCGGCAGGAATGGCGGGGCACGAGTGCGACATGTTGTCTCTGCAGTGGAGGACAAGGAACTAAATGCCGCGGCTTATCTGAGAAGGGAAGGGTTGACAATGACACTTTAGGCTGACTGCTGCTAACTTACAGGCTAATTTTTTATAGGTAGAAAATCTCGGCAATAAATAAAGAAATAGGTAGTTCCAGGTGAATGTAAATGTCAATTAGGAATCTCCCTTCCTTTCTGATATATATTTTTATTACAGATATCGATTACAAGGCATAAATCAAAGGGGAAATTATCGTGGTAATGTAGCGAATCAATGCACGTGAGGTTTTGTCAGGTGATAATTAGGCAATTTCTGGAGTATAACAGTATCACTTACCTGTTTTTTTTTTTGGTATATATTATTGGGTAAAAATATAGGGCATAGGGCTTATTTCAATGGATGAAATCTGTGGAAAAAGAAGGGGGAAATTTCCGTAGCGCAGCGCGGCATGGGAGGTGAGAGGAGAGGGTAATGGAGGGCAGGTAGGGAGGGGAGTCACGAAGGGGGTAAATTATCTGAGAAGGGAAGGGTTGACAATGACACTTTAGGCTTACTGCTGTTAACTTACATGCTAATTTTTTATAGGTAGAAAATCTCGGCAATAAATAAAGAAATAGGTAGTTCCAGGTGAATGTAAATGTCAATTAGGATTCTCCCTTCCTTTCTGATATATATTTTTATTACAGACATTGATTACAAGGCATAAATCAAATGGGAAATTACCGTGGTAATGTAGCGAATGAATGCATGTGAGGTGTTGTCAGGTGATAATTAGCCAATTTATGGAGTATAACACTATCACTTACCTTTTTTTTTTTGGTATATATTATTGGGTAAAAATATAGGGCATAGGGCTTATTTCAATGGATGAAATCTGTGGAAAGAGAAGGGGGAAATTTCCGTAGCGCAGCGCGGCGTGGGAGGTGAGAGGAGAGGGTAATGGAGGGCAGGTAGGGAGGGGAGTCACGAAGGGGGTAAAATAGCTAAAATGTCGACAATGGATGGGAGTACAGATGAGATTTGGAGTGCTGACTAGTGTTGGACATTGGCAGTACTGATAGATGATACAAGCCACCACTTGAGAGCCCGGGATAATTCAAAATAACACAGAATCACAAAAGTGACGCCCCGCGGTATGATCCATTGTAGCCGAGCGTCACGAAAGTGACGCCCCGCGGTTAAGGGGTTAAGAGTGTGAGGTTGTATTAACTCTTTCCAACTGTGTGATGGTAATTTAAGCTGTAGTCTTGTTAACTTTACAAAAATTTATTTACCTTATGAATGGCATTCCAGCCAGAGAGATTATATACAACCTTAACCCGCCTCATCCCAGCAGATTTTTAACCCACCGCGTCCCGGAGACGTGAATTCACGTCCTCACATGATGTGCACTCATATCCCGGAGACGTGAATTAACGCGGCAACATTGCAAGGTCCCTAATTTGCACAATTCTCAATTTTCGTGAGTGATTTTGCGAGTGATTTTTGGCACGTATACACGGGACACCTTCCTCTATTCCCCTACAAGATGCCAAGCAAGGACAATGCCTTACACCGCATAACCTCTCCCCCCCCTGCACGCCATTGTCTCGGCAATTCACCTGTTACCAGTGACCTGGCCAATAAAGACATTCAGGGCCAGAGTGATTCCCCAATCGATGACAATGTGGAGGACAAAGTTTACATAGCAAGAAACAGTCAGAAATGATGATCAGGTAATGTGGGAAAAAAAGGTCATGAGTGGTGATGAGTTAGTGAGTGAAACAATGCTGATAATGCCTATATTACTGTTTGAAAAACAATAAACTCTTGTACTACATATAAATTCGTACCAAGTAAATAAATAAATACTGTTTATGAGTGGATAAAATAGTTACCCTCCCATAGAACTCGTTTTCTTTGGTGCCAGCCTGTTAGAAAACCCAATCAGGTAAGGAGGTACTCATACCTGGACCGAGTATTTTAAACTTCAGGTGAGCGATTTCTCTATGAATTTTCGATGTTTCTCACCAAAAGCGGATGTTTGAGCAAAAAAAAAAAAAAAAGGTCCAAAAAGGTCGAGACTGGGGCGTACCACTGCCCAGAAAACGTCGGGATGGGGAGAGTTAACCAATGACCTCCCCAATCCCGGCAGATTTTCTTTTCTTTTTTTTTTTCCCTAAATCCTCTGCTTTTTATGAGAAACATCGAAAATTTATAGAGAAATCGCTCACCTGAGCTTTAAAATGCTGGCACAGGTAACATACCCTCACCTGGCTGTGTTTTCTATGGGGCCCAATTCCAGAGAAAACGTGTTCTGTGGGAGGGGTAACTATTCCAAACCACTCATAATAGGTATTTATTTATTTATTTGGTACGAATTTATATGTAGTACAATAGTATATTGGTTTTCACACAGTAATATAGGCGATATAAACACTGTTTCACTCACCAGACACATCAACATACTTCACCTTTTTTGGCGACATTCCCTGCTCATCTAATGCTATGTAAACTTTGTCCTCCACATTGTCATCGATTGGGGAATCACTCTGGCCTTGAATTTCATACTGTGTCGCAACATGTCATTACTGGCCAGGTCACTGGTTACAGTTGAGTTGCCAAGACAATGGTGTGCAGGGGGGGAGGTCACGTGGGGTAAGGCATTGTCCCTGCCTGGCATCGGGTAGAGGAAGGTGTCCTGTGTATACGTACCAAAAATCACGTGTGAAATTTGAAAATTGTGCAAACGATGGACCTTGCAATTGCGGTGCGTTTATATACATCAATGGGAGTCACAGTGACAAAACATTCAGACATATATACAGTGATCCCTTAATTCACGCGACCTTTTTCACGTGATTTTGGTTATCCACAAATTTTTTCATACAGTAATTAAAATATAAAATTATAGTATTCAAATAAATAATTCTAGTATATGAGAGAAATAAATAAAATATAAAAATACCTACCCACTGCCCATGTGCATACGTGTGTGTGTGTGTGTGTGCACGTGGGTGGGAGGTCGGTCTACCACACACCATACAGTCAGTTTTAATCCGACGGTCGAACTGTGCGTGACTCGCGAATCGTTATTTGTCGCTTATTTTTTTTGCCTTCCAGTGATTGCTTGCCTTGTCTGCCAACATAGGGCCTAAGCGTAATGCTAGTGATACATGTGGTAACACACCAAAGCGGGCTCGTAAAGTGATGTCGCTGGCAGAGAAAGTTAAAGTGTTGGAGAAACTTAGGGAAGGAATGTCGGCAAGTGCTGTTGGTCGTATGTTTGGTTTTGGGACAATTCGCCGTCAAGTCAGTTCGCCGTCACAACAATAACAAGACAATTCGTTGTCAGGAGGATTCCCCATCATTTATTTAGATACCAGTTTATTTAGCATGTACACTAGTTTTTTACTTATATGAGTTATAAAATCCACCTGATAATTAGGTCTTAAAGTATTAATTAATCAATAATAAGTATATTTATAGAATGATGGGGAATTTGTCCAGGGTGCGAATTGTCCTGACAGGGAATCATCCGTGTTTTGACGGCTAATTGTCTGACAGCGAATTGACTTGACGGCAAATTGTCTCGGAACCGTATGTTTGGGGTGAATGAGTCAACTATTTGTACAATAAAGAAGGCAGAACGTAGCATACGGGAGGCAGTGAGGGCTAGTGCACCAAACTGTGCTAAAGTGTCTCCACCTATGCCTGTGCTTGTCAGCTTTCAGTAAGTGTTAGATTGCTTACATTTTTGTCGTTTTTCATATTTTATGCTAGTTTCTTAGGTGTATCTAGTGCATAAACAGTATTATTCAGATGTAATACACTTAAAACACATGCGTAATTACGTGCACACATGCACAGAATGTATACGGGAATTTACCACATACGCGATGGGTCTGGGAACGTAACCCTCGCTTAAATTAAGGGATTACTGTATACATCAATGGGAGTCGGCAGGTTAAGAAATCCCTTCAGTACAGGAGGCCTTCCCTGATATCAATCATCTTTCTGATAACAAAATGAGAGAGAAATATGTTAGGTTGCTCTGTTTCATTTGGTTAATGCTGCCATCAGTGAACCTCATTTTCTATCCTTGCTACCCTCAGATGATTATATTGAACTTTAGAGGATGTTTTGTTAGTGATGAGAATATGAGTCTCTAGTTAGCTTCACTGGTTCAAAAAATTCTCCTAACCTTTCTTAACTTGACTGGTGGCAGCAAGAGTATAGATAATAAGTCACAGTATTAAAGGGATTGATGCTGTGCTTAACGATCGTATCATTCGCTGTCATATAGTTTATAAACGCTCCAACATGATTCTATGCATTGGCCATGGTCCCCTAATAGCAGCTATGCATGCCACTCATCTCAGGCAGCCTCCCTATTCAGTCCCGTATCCCTAAGGTTACACAGACTCTATGACCTCGTCCTCGGTCTTTGTTGGCCCGCTTCTCACAACCCTACCCATGACATTAACACTTCTCACCTGTACCCACAACCTCTGTCCTCTCAACATGTCCAAACTATCTCAATCTATCCATTCTCAGCACAACACCAATACAGTTCAGTTCCATCCTTCCTCTCAACTCTTCAATCATACTTTTATCCTACTCAGGACGTGCTTTCAAGGACGCACTTCACATCCATCGAATTAGTGTCATTTCAGTACATTTGTGTCTACGAATATCCTCTTCCTTTACCGTCCAGTTCTTATTGCCATACAGCATTACTCTCCTGACACATGCCACATACAAACATCCCTTTGCACAGAGAGAGAGCCCTCTCAGTGTCAGGAGAGGCAACAGCTTCCTGAATTTCCTCAAACCACTCCTTATCCTAGCCACATAGCTAGCTGCAGCCCCACCTCCAGCATATAACATGTCTCCCTAATTTAAAAACAAAAAAAAATCTAAACACTGAAGAAACTCGTTGGCAAGATCAGTCCTTTCACTCCTTGCAGTCTCTATATGCTCTCCACAACACACTGGGTGCACGAAATCAGCATTATCTTGCTGTCTGTCTCTAACATCTTCATACATCTCTTATGTGTCCACTTATCACGACTACTGCACAATATGTAGTTGCCTGCCACACTTTTGTGGCAAAACGCACATGGCCATACTCCCTTTAATTTGACAGTGCCATCACCAGCCCTAAATATCATCACTTATGTATTATCTACATTTACTCTCAGACCCTTGTACCCAATTCCATCTCTCCATTTCCTAAATCTTTCCTCCACTTCCCTTTCATTCTCTGCAATCAGCATCATGTCATCAGCATATATCTCCCACGGAAGTCCATTTCTGAAGTCACCTGAGAGAGCTCAAGCATCATGTCAAACAATAAGAGGCTCAAGATTGACCCCTGGAGCACACCAACATTCACGGAAAACTCGTCGTTCAAAACTCCATTCACTCTCACCTGGATGCAAGAACCCACATACACAGCCATAACCACTGCCTTGTATAGACAGAGCTTCAACAACTGTGTTCTAGCCCACCCAAGTCATGTCACTCACAGGTGCCATGTTGTCTCCCAGTGGTGCAGGTAGCAGGGGGAGGCAAACTGAATGTTCAGCACAGATTTTGCTTTTAACTGTGGTTACCTGGAATTCTTCATTAAATATGCCTCGTCATGTTGCCTAGGGATGCTCTAACTGACCTGGATAAGGGAAGATATTGCAAAGATATCCCAGAAATCCTCAGAGAAGAAAATAATGACAATTAATATTCTGGTGGGAAAATTGTAGAACAAGTGATGTCATTTGTGTTCAGTAAGTTTAAATATGTACTTTATGAAAGATATTACTTATAATACTAACATTAGACCCCTGAAACACTTCTTTATCATTCTATTAAATAATCTTTAGGATATCCTGGATATCTTGTAACTTATGGTCACCTGCTTAAACAAAAAGTGCCATGCCACAGCTTCAGGCTCCACTATTGTGGCACAGGATTTGACTGGTAAGCTTAGCAATTCAATAACATCTGTTTTATAGATCAGCAATAATTCATATTATTTGTGCTTTTGAAACACTGCCAAGAACTTGCTTACAGTTCATATGTTTTCCCAGCAATGGTATTCAAAAATCGCACAAATGTGGTATTCGAGAAATGAGTTGTTAACTGTGCGAATCTTTAAAAATGTTTATAATATGATGAAAGACTGAATATCGTCTTCCACTGCTTTGGGGAGATTATTATGAGTTCCTTCATAAGTAACTGTTGAACAGAAAAATAAAAATGTTTACCACATAGAAAATGAAATGGAGAACAAAAAATGAGGGTAAGCCTACAAATAAACAGATTGCCGCATCCATGCAATCATCCTCTTATGTTTTCATATAAGGTGAAAAGCACTGCAGCAAACATTGCTGGTTATGCATGCTCTGCGTTATGAGGATATCACAGTGGGATAAAATTCAGAACATAATCGTACAGAGCAATTTCCTTTCGATAGTGATATAAACCAAACCATTCTCTATATATCTTCGTATTGTTAAGCACCGTCTGTAACAAGAGATGTAGACATAAAAAATGAAATGTATATAATGCCAAAAATGACTAAACTCATCAAATCATGATATAATGAAAAAGAAACTAAAATTATGTAAATAAAAGCAGGGGACAACAGTGCGAAGATGTGTAAAGGAGGCAAGAGTGTATAGAGGTTGGGGGAGTGGACTTTGTGACCACTACTTGGTGGTGGCCAGAATTAGAATGCAAGTAAGATGGAGGAATAGAAGAAGGGAAAGACGAGAGGAAGGAGTAGTTGCAAGGAGAGTGGAAAGGTTACAAGAGGATGAAAAAAAGGCAGAGTATAAGAGAGAAGTGGAGGAATGATTGGGCAAATATGAAATGGAGCAGATGGGAGACGTGGAAGGTGTGTGTAAGATATTTACAGAAGAAATATGTGCAGCATGTGATGTGGTGTGTGGAAGGAAGAGAAGACGGAGGGGAGTGCAAGGAACAGCGTGGTGGACTGAAGAGGTGAAACAGGCTGTGGCACAAAAGAAGAAAGCATACAATGAATGGATGAGAAATAGAGGCGTGGAAGAAGTTGAGAGGCGGAAGAGAGAGTTATATGTAGAAAGAAAGAGAGAGGTGAAAAGATTAGTAAGAGAGGGTAAGAAGAGAGTGGATGAGGAATTTGGAAGGAATTTGAGTGTAAAGTGGAGGGACTGTAAGAAAATGTTCTGGAGAGAAGTGAAAAGAGTAAGATAGGGTGGAAGTGAAGTTAGCAGGGGAGTGAAAGATAAAAATGGTAGATTACTAGTGGAGAGGGGAGAAAAAGAGAACAGATGGAGAGAACATTTAAGGAATTGTTGAACGTAGAGGATGGAAGTAATGCGAGTATAAGTGGCTGGGGAATGGCTGGGAGAAGGAGGGAGGTGAGAAGACAGGAAGAAATCAGTAGGATAGAAGTTGTGGAAGCAATGAAGAAAGTTAAATCGGGGAAAGCCCCAGGAATTGATGGAGTGTGTGGTGAAATGCTGAAGCATGGGGGAGAGATAGTAGTAGAATGGATGTGGATGATGTGCAGATTAGCCTGGGAGGAAGGTAGAGTCCCGGAGGATTGGAAGTCAGGTATAATTATTCCCTTGTACAAAGGAAAAGGGGAAAAAGAAGTGTGTGGTAATCATAGGGGCATTTGTCTTCTTAGTATAATAGTAAAAGTGTATGGTAGGATACTTATAGACAGAGTTAGAGAAAGAACAGAGAAATTAGTTGGAGAAGAACAGGGAGGCTTTAGGAAAGGAAGAGGTTGTGTAGATCAGATATTCATTTTTAGATCTTTAGTGGAAAAGTTTCTAGAGAAGGGAAAGAAGTTGTATGCGGCTTTCATGGATTTGGAGAAAGCATATGACAGGGTGGATAGACAAGGATTGTGGAAAGTGTTAAGAATATATGGAGTAGATGGGAAGTTGTTGAATGCTGTGAAGAGTATGTACGATGGTGCGAAGGCTACAGTGCGTGTGGATGGTGAACTAAGTGAATTTTTCTCTTTGAAAGTTGGTTTGAAACAGGGATGTGTCATGTCTCCATGCTTGTTCAATCTGTACATGGATGGGGTAATAAAAAAGGTACAAGGTAGGGTAGTGGATGTTGGAGTGGCCCTGGTGAGAGAGGATAGTGTTTGGAAACTCCCTGTACTGTTGTTTGCAGATGATACTGTGTTGTTGAGTGAAGACGAAGGGGAGCTGCAAGGCTTGGTGGATGAGTTTGAGAGAGTGTGTAAGAAACAGAATCTAAAGGTGAATGTAGGGAAGAGTAAAGTGTTGGTCTTTGAGAGAGGTGAAGTTAGTGAATGTACAGGGAGGTTGGATGGTGAGGAATTGGAAAATGTGAGTACGTTTAAGTACTTGGGTAGTGTGATGAGTAAGGATGGAGGTTTGGAGAGTGAAGTGCTTGAAAGGGTACAGCAGGGAAGAAAGGTTGCTGGTTCTTTGAAAGCAGTGATAAGAAACAGGGAAGTGAGCATGGAAGTGAAAAAGTTACTACATGACAGTATTGTGATACCAACTCTAACGTACGGAAGTGAAGCTTGGACATTGTTGGAAGGACACAAGTCAAGAGTTAGAGCAGTGGAAATGAGTTATTTAAGAGGAGCCTGTGGAGTCACGTGGAGAGACAGGCTGACGAATGAGGATATAAAGGAGCGTTGTGGTGTGGATGTGGATGTGATAGGAAGCGTTATGAGGAACACACTGAGGTGGTTTGGCCATGTGGAGAGGATGGAGGGTGAAAGACTGACGAAGAGAGTGTATGTGAGTGAGGTGGAGGGGGGAAGAGGGAGGGGGAGGCCGAGGATGAGATGGAGGGATGGGGTGGAGAGGTACCGTATATGAGAGAGGGGGGTGTGAGTTGGGAGCAGGACAGTGAAATGGCGGGAGACAGGGCGACTTGGAGGCGATTTGTTTGTGGCCACCCCAAACGGGATTGAGGCGTCTGGCAATAGATAGATAGATAGACAACAGTGCAGTTGAGTGGAGTAGGGAGTAGGTGGGTGGCAACATGGCGCCTAGTCGCCAGTTATAGCAATTCTCTCTTTAGAAGGTGCTGACCATAACAACGCTGAACAGTTACTCCTGGATTCCAAGCTTTGTCACTGCCCACTTCACCACCTCCACAGGGACTTTATGAAAGGCCCAATGCAGATCAGCCATAACAAAGTACTGTTCCCTTTTCTTTCCTATATAGTTTTCCCAAAGCTATTGGAAAATGAATATGACATCATTGGTCCCTTTGCCGGGCATAAACCCAAACAGCATCTCATCAATATTCGCTCCTTTCCTAATCAAACAGTACCTTCTAGAACTTTCTCCATTTCCTTCATCATCTGGTTCAAGGTTTTATGCCTCTATAATTTCCTCTTTCTAGGACATCATCCATCTCCTAGCATACATTGACAATCACACTCCTCAGCCAGTCACCAGGGACAACACACGCATATATAATCGTATTTATCAAATCAGTAACTAAACCCAATTCATTATTTCCTGAAGCCCTTAGCATTTCAACACTCAACTCACTGTTCGCAGACAGATTGGAGAAAGAAACACCGTTGTGGGACTTAGTGTATATTGAGGTTTCGCCTCACGGGTTCCTCAGAATACAATTGCTGAATATACACCATATCCCCTGTATAAATAGCAGAAGGCAGTGAGGGTGTGAAGAGGTTAGAACTGGTTGGAAGCAGGTGGGCCAATCAAAGCGGTTGCTGAGACCTATTTACAGGTGAGGTATTCCTATAAAGGAAAACAGTTTGCAGCAACAAACACTGCCCTAAAAGCTGTTAAAAGTGGAAGTGCTATGTATAAGTTAGTGCTGTTTTGTGGCATATAAATATGTAAGTAAAGAAACATCCGTGAATTGGTGGTAGCCCATATAAACCTTGTAATGTCTCTACATTGGTTTCTGTATCCTTTAAGTATGCAGAAAAATATAAGTAAAATATTAGTTATTTACGAAATAAATCTACCGCATCAGTAAGTGTAAACAATAAACAATACCATCATTATGGGCAAGGAGTGTCCTGGAGGTAGTAACAAAGGTGGTAGGCGTGGGCTGTCACCTGGGCATCCTCCATATTGAAGGCGTCCGGATGACATCAGCGGCTTCAGTCAGGTCTTGAGGTCGTCTCCACCTCTTTCCTACCTGATCAACAACCCCTTTCCCCTGAGACCTCAGTTTCCTTACTTGAACCATTCCTTCTCTCTCCCATAGGACATCCCTCTTCGTAAGGTCCTTGTTTCTTTCTTTCTTCTGGTCCTTGTACCGTGGTCTACAATCCCTTTCTCCCTGTGATCTTACCTTCCTTACCGTACCTGCCCTCTACCACCCCCCTACCAGTACCTCCACCCTCCCCACACCCCCAGTGCCTTCTGCTATATACACGGGAAATATGGTGCATATTCAGCAAATGTATTCTGAGGAAGCCGTGAGGCGAAACGTCAATACACAGTAAGTTCCACATCGATGATTCTTTCTCCAATTTTTGCACTCAGCCCAGACACACCTGCCGCCTTCCCCATCTACATCATGCCTATTGCTCTGCTCACAGTAGGAACATCAACCAAAATCCAAAGCCAAACACTGGATCCGCTGACTCCAAACCTTCTCTCCCACAATAAGATTCCTCATTCAGCAGCCGGTTATAATGCTCTCTCCAGGCGTCTATAATATTCTTACTTTCCACCACTAACTTTCCTTCAACATTCTGCACACACCGTTCCCATGATGTCTCTGTTTTACCCTCTTTATCTGATTTACCGCCTTAAATACCTGATGCTTCCTTTCAACGCTATTTAGGTTTCTAGTGAAAGTCTCCGAGACTCAGATTTTGCGTTGTGAACTTCCTTTCCAGCCCAACGCTAGGCAGCCAAGTATTCCTCTGTTACCACTCCTTTTCCATTCCCGGAAAAGACTTCTCTTCTCCTTAGCTGCAGCACCTACACCCCCATCATTTTTATTCTTGGTAACTGTAAGACATTCCTTCATCATAGGTGAACATCCCGGTAGTGAACGAGATGAAAACTTTACTCCAGTGAAATACTACTTTATATTCTCGCACCCATCAGACGATTTATTTAACTCGAGTCTTTTCGAAATGGAAAGATTAGTTATAACCGTCATAAACTATACCAGAAAAAACGCCTCCCCAAACCTGAATAAATTCCTCCAGTGGCGGTAAGAAGAACAGAAAAGTCCCCAGTGTTAAGGGTTACTGTTGCCCTCAAAAATTTACATTTCTATACATTCTTAATTTCTTGGTACCTCAGTCTAGATGATATCTCATAGTTTTAGGAGCACCGTGGTAGGGACGAGTGAATCACATAACTTTGATGACGTACTTTTGATTTATTCGGAGAGATGGGGTTAGGTATAAGCTTTACCAGTCCCTTCGCCATGATAGATCTCAACTTATTTGAACGCAATCATTTGGAGGAAGAAAGAATTGCATGAAAACCATCGTCCTCGGGCAGCAACAGATGGACAACTATTACAGTCATATAAATCCAAGAAAAAATAAGTGTTATCAAAGGATGTGAAGCCATTACATGCGAAAGTATTCCGGAAGGCACGCATGAGACCCCCACCCCACCGCCGTCCTTCCCACCCACTCCCCTTCCCCTTCCGTGCCCCATGGTCAAAAGGTGTGGTAAAAAGTGGGTGTGGCAGGTGTGATGAATTAGCTGACCAGTTCCTGAATGAGATATACAGCAGGGAGGAGTTTGCCGTCCTCCTTAGTTCCCCTCATACTTGGTTTTAGAGAGAGAGAGAGAGAGAGAGAGAGAGAGAGGGAGACGGAGTTTATTATGTAAATTCCGTGTTTGAATGCAAACTTTAGTACATGAACGTTAGTGCTTCTTTGTGTTGCCGTGTGTGTGTGTGTGTGTGTGTGTGTGTGTGTGTGTGTGTGTGTGTGTGTGTGTGTGTGTGTGTTCCTTGGGACTTGTTTTTTTAATGCAAATAAGAAATAACTAAAGGTTGGAAGTCTGCAACCATCTAGAAAAAATAAATAATTAAACTCAGGAGAGGCAATTTAAGGTCTGTACTTTTCCAGATGTCTAGATACTTTGAGTTTAAAGAACTTCATGTCGTAGGCAGAGGGAAATACAGACCTGGGAAGACTGTTTCAGAGTTGAGCTGTTCCATGCATGAATAACTGAGGGTATCGGTTAACTCTGGTATTTGAGAGTTGGACGCAGTAGGGGTTAGGGTGTGTTTCAGCCTTCAGGTTTGTGTTGTGCGCCTGTTATAATGCAAGAGGGATGTGGGCTGACAATTTTAGAAGAGCACTGACCACTGAACCAGCTATGGGAAAATTAAAGGTGTAACACAATGGGGACGAGAGAGAGAGAGAGAGAGAGAGAGAGAGAGAGAGAGAGAGAGAGAGAGAGAGAGAGAGAGAGAGAGAGAGAGAGAGAGAGAGAGAAATTAAAAAAGAAGAAAAACTGAAACGTAAAAAAGTTATGAGAAAGAGAGAATTGAGAAAGGAGATAGGCAAGGAATTTTTCAAAAGATTCTTAAGATATAACATGAAAAAAAAATGTGTAATGGTAAAAGAAGAGGACATCCTGCGAAGACAAAAGTCTTAGAGAAAATAAGGCAAGAAATCCGGTAGAAAGCAAAAGGAAAGGAGTAAAAATATAAATGATTATAAATTTTTATGAAAAATGAACGCCAAATATTGCGGGGGAACAACAGAAAAGAAAATATTTGTCACGAGAAGGATATATATATTTTTTTCCCATGCTTTCCAGTTGTGTGGAGGACGGTGCGGCTCTCAGTGTGAGTTCTAGGAAGTAGGTCTCTCACTCTCTCTCTCTCTCTCTCTCTCTCTTTGTGTGTGTGTGTGTGTGTGTGTGTGTGTGTGTGTGTGTGTGTGTGTGTGTGTGTGTGTGTGTGTGTGTGTCCCTTGGGAATTGTTTTTTAATGCAAAAAAGTTGTAACCAAAGGTTGGAAGTCTGCAACCATTTGGGTAAAAAAAACAAAAACAAAAAAAACAGAAGAGGCTGTTTAAGATCCGTACTTTTCCAGATGTCTAGATACTTTGAGTTTAAAGAACTTCATGTCGTAGGCAAAGGGAAATACAGACCTGGGAAGTCTGTTTCAGAGTTGAGCTGTTCCATGCATGAATAACTGAGGGTATCGGTTAACTCTGGCATTAGAGAGTTGGACACAAAAGGGGTGGGTGTGTTTTTAAGCCTTCAGGTTTGTGCTGTGCGCCTGTTATAATGGAAGAGGGATGTGGGCGGACAGTTTTAGAAGAGCACTGTCCACTGAACTAGCGATGTGAAAGTTAAAGGTGAAACACTGCAGGGACGAGAGAGAGAGAGAGAGAGAGAGAGAGAGAGAGAGAGAGAGAGAGAGAGAGAGTGAAAAAAAGAAGAAAAATTGAGACGTAAAGAAGTTGAGAGTAAGAGACAACTGAGAAGGGAGAAAAGCAAGGAATTATTCAAAAGATTCTTAAGATATAACATGAAAAAAAAATAGTGTACAGTGGCCAAAGAAGAGGACATCCTCTTCAAGAAATCAGGTAGAAAGCAAAAGGAAAGGAGTAAAAATATAATTGATAATAAAAATAAGGAAAGTATTGCTCTCCTTTAAATGAACGCCAAATATTGCGAGGTATCAAGAGAAAAAAGAAAATACTTCTCATGGGGAGGATATATATATATATATATATATATATATATATATATATATATATATATATCTATTGCCAGACGCCTCAATCCCGTTTGGGGTGGCCACAAACAAATCGCCTCCAAGTCGCCCTGTCCCCCGCCATTTCACTCCCCTGCTCCCAACTCACACCTCCCTCTCTCATATACCTCTCTACCCCATCTCTCCATCCCATCCTCGGCCTCCCCCTCCCTCTTTCCCCCTCCACCTCACTCACATACACTCTCTTCGTCAGTCTTTCACCCTCCATCCTCTCCACATGGCCAAACCACCTCAGTGTGTTCCTCATAACGCTTCCTATCACATCCACATCAACACCACAACGCTTCTTTATATATATATATATATATATATATTTCCATGATTTCCACTTGTGTGGAGGACTATGTGACTCTCAATGTGAGCGAGTTCTAGGAAGTAGGTCTGTGTGTGTGTGTGTGTGTGTGTGGTGAATTCTTGATAGCCACAAAGGAAGTATTAACCCTTTCATGAATCTAGTTAGGTGTTTGACCATTTGTTTGTCTTCTTGATTGTTTCTTTTATTTTCGAGGTTCTACCTTTTTTTGCCTGACACCTTTCCGTCTGCCTGCATGCCTGCTTTCCTGCATGTCTTCCTGCCTGCTTGATAGCTTGCCTCCTCCTCTCCTCCTTCTGTTTGCTATCCCTCACTCTATACTTATCTGGCAGCGTGCCTCCCTTTAACTCCTTCCCCGAATACTTTCTAGGCTTTACTCACTAATCCTTCTGCCTTCCTACTCTGTCATTTTTATTGCCTCTACCTCCTCATTAATTCTCTATCCTTCATTTTTTTTTTGTATCACTTGCCTCTCCATGTTCCTTGTCTCTTCCTCTTTTCTCATTCTTTCCTCCCCCCATCTTTCTTTCCCTTCCTTACCACCTCCTTCTCCTGCCTGTCTCCCTCTACTGTCTGCCTCCATCTCCAGCCAACCTCTCTATTTCCCCCGCCTTCCTCTCCTGTATACTCCATCTCCTGCCTACCTCCATCTCCTACTTACCTCCCTCTCCTGCCTACGTAACTCTCCTGCCTACCTTCCTCTCCAGCCTCCCTACCTCTCCTGCCTACCTCCCTCTCATGCATGCCTCCCTTTCCTGCCTACCTCCTCCTGCATACCTCTCTCTTCTGCCTACCTTCCTCTCCTTCCCACCTCCATCCCCTGCCTACCACCGTCTCCTACCTCCTTCTCTCTCCTTCCCACCCGCCTCCCCTGCCTACCTCCATCTCCTGCCTACCTCACTTCCCTGCCTCCCTCCCTCCATTGCCTACCTACTTCTTCAGCTTACCTCCCCCCCTGCCTAATCCCGTCTCCTGGCTGCTTCTTTCTCTTTCCCTCCTCCCACTTCATCCATCCATCTCTCTTCCTTACCTCTGCCACCTGCATTCCTTCTTTTCTCACTGTGATCCTCGCTTCCCATACCTGTACGAGTATTGTTGCCTGCCTCTCCCTCCCTCCTGTTCTCCTTTCTTGTTTCTTGTGTTTATCTCTTCCGACTAGCTTTCTCTCTCTCTCTCTCTCTCTCTCTCTCTCTCTCTCTCTCTCTCTCTCTCTCTCTCTCTCTCTCTCTCTCTCTCTCTCTCTATCTATATATATATATATATATATATATATATATATATATATATATATATATATATATATATCCCATTGGAGCCCAGTGTCCCCAGTACTTGACAGAACTGGAAATTTTCAAATTTTAATAAAGCAGGGAACCCCCGGGTAGGGACCTATGAGCTTCGCGACTATGAGCCAAGAGCCGGAGGGCGGTACGCCTAGGGCCCTCCCGGAACCGTGCCTCTCCCAGCAGACCTGGGATCCAATGGGATATATAAATGAATAAATATATATATATATATATATATATATATATATATATATATATATATATATATATATATATATATATATATATATATATATATATATATATATATATATATATATATATATATATATATATATATATATGTATATATATATAATATATATATATATATATATATATATATATATATATATATATATAAATTGTTACATACCCTATGATTTCATCATCCTTTGTATAATTATAATGTACAGTATGCTGCATGTTTGATCACGATTCGCCACGTGGCTTCCATAGTGACCAGGCTTGCGTGTTCTACCTCACTCCCCCCTTTTCCCCCTTATAGTAGAGTAAGTCGTTCTTTCTGTTGTTCAGAGCAGGATTGTCAACTCTTTGTCCCCTATGGCTTCATTTGCGCGTCCTTCTTACAAGTTGTATCAAGCTCTGCCGGCCCCCTATATAATGAGCTCAGTCTCTGCATTAATTGCCACCTAGATCTACTCCTCATTTTGTTCACATCTCTGTCCTCGCCTGTATAGTGTATTATTATTTTTGTGAGTGCTCAGGAAGTCTCCAGCCATCTAGCTGTTGTATAATTTGAGTATAAGTGTTGTTACCATTTTTCTTGTACTGTATGACCTAAGGCATTAATTCGTAGGCCTGATGAGGTTTTTGTGATTCATGTGGAGTTTTTAATGTCAGCCATTATTAATAATATTATGTATCTGTAATAATATATCTTGCTTTAACTTAGCATTATCCGGTTTTCTCATTTATCAGGGCTGACTTAGGTAAATTTGCTCTTGCTCAATTCATGTTAATAGAGGCTATTGCAGTTAACCATATATGTAACCTGTTTTGCCATTACATTATCCTTATGAGTCCTGAATGTTTAGTTGTTAGTTTGAGCATTAAACTTTAACTTGTAATTTTACCTAAGTCTTTTGTTTTGAACCTGGAACTTTGCGGGACAGTAGTGATTTTAGTATTCTCACTTGAAGTGTTCATTATCTCTCTCTGTTCCGTAACATAAATTTGGCGACCTCTTATCAGGATATTCAGGATATTATCATAAGGATATTGCTTGATATTTTGTGACTGTGATTTATTCATGATGTCTACTATTACTACTCTTGATGAAGCCAAAGATTTTTTGTCAAGTGTGCAAACAGTGCGTGATGTAGAAAACAGAACAAAGAATGAACTTAAGCTTGTTGCTCAACAATTGGGAATTGCTGTTCGCTCTCATCAGTCTAAAGATCAAATTGTTGACATGATTAATAAAAGCTTGTTTAATGTAACTCCTCCAGATGAGCAAACGCAGATTGAAATAGCTAAGTTACAGCTAGCCCTGCAGGAGGCTCGTGCTAAGGAGGCTGAGTCTCAGGCTCGTATTCAGGAGGCACAGGCACAAATTGAGATTGCTAGTATTCAGGCAGACCATGAGTATCGCATGAAACAAAGTGGAACTGGATCATCTAGCTCTGATGATTTTGATGTGGCTAAAAATGTTAAACTTGTCCCTCCATTTAATGAATCTGATTTAACAAAGTATTTTCAGTTGTTTGAGAGGGTAGCTACAGGTTTTAATTAGCCCAAAAAGTATTGGCCAGTACTCCTACAGAGTGTTCCCACAAAAGCTCAAGTAACTTATGCATCTTTGCCTCAGGATCAATCTGATAATTATGATGTAGTTAAGAGCTTGATTCTTAAGGCCTATGAGCTTGTTCCTGAAGCCTATAGAGTAAAATTTAGGACAACTTATAAGCAAGATAAGCAATCCCATGTTGAGTATGCAAAAACCAAAGAAGATCTGTTAGAGCAGTGGTTAAATTATAAGAATGTAAATTCTGATTTTGATAAATTTAAGCAGATGATTTTGCTGGAGGACTTCAAAAGGTGTATTAATAAAGATGTAAGCCTATATCTTGATGAGAAAAGAATAGATAATTTGTCTGATGCTGCAGTTTTAGCTGATGAATATTTTTTTTTTTTTTTTTTTTTATGTGTCCGACTCTGGGCATAGGCTTCACAGCCTGCTATCAAGGCCCAGCAGTCCTCCTACATACCATACACCTCTACATGTCACCACTTCGGCGCTAACACCCACCGTCCATATTGAATACATGCTAGGGCTGTCTCATACAGGACTGGTGTATTGGTATTAGCGGGGGTATTTTTACGACATGTCGGCGGGTCTTCTGGTAGATCAGTAAAGTCTGTTTTTATTAAATTCAAATCCTTAAACTGTTCCCTGCCCCAGCCGGGATTCGAACCTGGGTCCGTAAGGACTGCAGGCCACCACTCTACCGATTGAGCCACCGCCTCCCCCATGTTCTCACTCACAAGAGATATCCTAAAGAAAAAAGGAAAGCTGAGAGTAAGTACGTTGCCTCTACTCAGAGTACAGGTAACAGGAAAGAGAATAAAGATGATGTTTCTCAGGAAGTAAATACCAGCTCCACCTCTAGATTTCAGAAAAGTAAATGTACTTATTGTAGTAAGCTTGGTCATACTACGAAGAAATGTTTCAGGAGAGAGCTTGATGTGAACAAAAAGGAGTCTTTAAATATTCAGTCAATTGGTCTAGTGTCCACCCTTGAGAGTTCCCAGAATTCTTTAACCGAGTTAACTGAACCTGGTTTGAGGGGTAAATTAAATTCTCATGATGAAGTTCCTCTTTTGAGCAGTAACGTGGGTGACATTCTCAAGAGTTCATGTGCTAATTTCCTGTCTGATGGTTTTGTCAGTCCTCTGGACAGTAATGACAGGAAATCAGTTAAAATATATCGTGATACAGGTGCTTGCCAATCCCTTATGCTGACCAGTGTTCTAGGCTCTAATGTTAATTCCTCTGATGAAACTTTAATCTTACAAGGTGTAGGGAATAATTACTTCTCTGTCCCTCTGTGCAGAGTGAATTTAGAGTCTGGTTTTGTTAATGGTTCCGTTATGGTTGGGTTGGTTGAGACACTCCCAATGTCAGGTGTAACTTTCTTACTTGGAAATGATATTGGTGGAAGTCAAGTGTGTCCAGCTCCACAGTTGTCTAGTGAACCAGTGACTGCGACCCAGGATTGTGGTGTCCCTGATGTGTTCTCTGCATGTGCTGTCACTAGGGCGAAGTCTAAAGTTACTGGTGATTTAGAGGATAATGATGATGATGATGTTATCCTAGCTGACACTTTTCTTGCAAATTTGGACCACTCACCACATGAGGCAGTACCCCGTAGTGTTGATAATTTGTCTCGTCAAGAGTTGGTTGAGTTGCAGGTTGCTGACCCTGAGTTGATAGGTCTAGCTAACTCTGCTTGCAGTGAGGAAGAGTCAGCTGGTGCTTCTACTTGTTATTATATAAAGTCAGAAGTACTTATGAGGAAGTGGAGACCCCCAACAACATCAGCCGACTGTGAATGGGAGGTTGTACATCAAGTTGTCATCCCTCGTGTTTGTAGGCAGGATATCATTAGAATGGCTCATGATTCCAGTTTGGCAGGACACCTTGGAGTGAGGAAGACTGTGGCACGCATTTTGAAACACTTCTACTGGCCACGTATCTTCAGATGTTTCCTGGCATTGTAAGTCTTGTCACACCTGTCAAGTTGTGGGGAAGTGCAATCAGACCGAAAAGGTTGCACCTCTAGTTCCCATTCCTCCTTTTGAGGCGCCATTCACCCGTGTGTTAGTGGATATTGTGGGCCCTCTTCCTAAGACTTCTTCAGGATTTTCTTATGTGTTGACCCTGATTGATATGGCTACTCGTTATCCTGAAGCCATTCCACCTAGAAATATCTCAGCAAAGAATGTGGTTAGGGAAATGCTAGGGTTCTTCACCAAGTTTGGTCTGCTCAAGGAGGTACAGTCAGACCGGGGAAGTAATTTCATGTCAAATGTTTTCAAGCAGTCTCTGAAAGAGTTGGGCATCACCCAGATCACATCTTCAGCTTACCATCCCCAGACCCAAGGAGCATTGGAGAGATATCATCAAACACTCAAATCGATGCTCAGGAAATACTGTTTGGAACATCAGAAAGACCGGGATGAAGGTCTTCCATTCGTTATATTTGCCGCAAGAGAATCTCCAAATGAATCACTGGGCTTCTCACCCTTTGAACTACTGTTTGGCCATGAAGTAAGAGGACCCCTTAAGCTACTTAAGGAATGCTGGCTGTCGGAGGAAGATGACGTCAACCTGCTGGAGTATGTGATGAAGTTCAAAGAACGGCTGTCCACTGCTTTACAGCTGGCGAGAGAGAATTTAGGAGCTGCTCAGGAGAAGATGAAGACTTGGTATGATAAGAAGTCCAGGTTAAGCCACTTTCAGCCAGGAGATCAGGTTTTGATTCTGCTACCGGTGCATGGGCAACCTCTTCAAGCCAAGTTTAGTGGTCCTTATTTCGTGGAGAAGAAACTCAGTGATGTCAACTATGTCATCGCCACACCAGATCGTAGAAAGAGCAAGCAACTTTGTCACATCAACATGTTAAAGTTTTATCACAGGCGGGACGAAAATAATCCAGCCTGCACTGTAGCTGTTCCACCCGAGTCTGCAAGTGAAGTTCTCCCATGCAGTATGAGCCTGAGTGATAGTTTGGTGAAGAATCCTGATATCATGAATGATCTCCAGACTAAGCTTTCTCATCTACCTCCCGAGGAAAGGCAGGAGTTTTCGGCATTACTGCAGGAGTACCCACAAGTGTTCCGTGCCAATCCAGGAAGAACCACTGTGTTGATGCATGATGTCGATGTTGGAGACGCAAAGCCAATTAAACTGCCTCCTTACCGTGTGAACCCAGTGAAAGTTCCTCTCATCCAGAAGGAGCTTGGCTACCTGTTGGACCACAAGATGATTGAGCCCTGTCAGAGCGAGTGGAGTTCTCCTGTCACTCTAGTCCCTAAGCCAGGTGGGTCACGACAGCTTTGCATTGACTACAGACATGTTAATCAGATAACCAAAACAGACACTTATCCTCTCCCTCGCGTGGAAGATTGCATAGACAAGATCGGAAAGGCTAGGTACATAAGTAAGTTTGATTTGTTAAAGGGATACTGGCAAGTACCTATGACTGAATGTGCTAGGGAGATCTCATGTTTTTTAACACTAGGAAAGACTTTTGCATGTTCTGTAATGCCATATGGTATGAAGAATGCACCAGCCACATTTCAGAAGCTCATGAATGTTGTAACAGAGGGTTTGGCAGGGTGTGTTGTTTATATTGATGATGTATTAATCTTCAGTGACAACTGGAAAGATCACCTATGCCATGTCAGTAAATTTCTTGAGCGTTTGGTTCAGGCTTATCTTGTAGCTAATTTATCAAAGTGTGAGTTTGGTCAAGCTAAAGTTCAGTACCTTGGGTACGTAATTGGTGATGGACACGTTGCACCACCAGGAGCTAAGGTTCAGGTTATAAGTGATCTTCCCAGACCTAAATGTAGGAAAGATTTTTGGGAATGGTAGGTTATTACAGGAGATTTGTTCTTAACTTTTCAATTCTTGTATGATCACTTACAGACCTACTGAAAAAGGGAGTTAAATTTGTCTGGACCGATAACTGTGAATCCTCTTTCAGTAAACTTAAAGCTATCCTATTAAGTCAGCCAGTGCTTGCTACTCCAAATTTTGCTAAGCCTTTTAACCTGCCCCGTCCCATCGACATATGGGTACGTTGCAACGATTTGCATTTGCCAGGCCCGGCGACGTACCGGTACATCGTGCAATTGCAAAGTGCATAATTTCGACAATTTTCAAATTTTGCGCTTGAATTGTGGTATGTATCCTCACATTACCTTCCCCTACCTACCATCAGGCGGGGACACTCGGCGACCCAACACGACCCGCGCTAAGCCGCCACTTGTCCACTCACCTGGTAGGAACGGTCCTGCTCAGACATGGCTAAGAGGGGTCTCTCAGAGGGCGAAATTCAAGCTGCCCTGGACGCCTTTACAGGCAACAGTGATTCCCCACTGGACGAAGAGGTTGTGGATAAAGATTATGTGCAGCCAGTGGAGGAAGAAACCACCAGCAGTGACGAGGAAGTTCCGTCTCCCAGGAAGCAGCAGTACGTGACTTACCGTGCTGCTAGAGAGGGGCAGCAGGCCAAGAAGCCATGTGCAACATCCTATGCCTATCCCCAACGTGATTTGGAACCAGATTTCGATGACGAGGACGAGGACAAGGACGAGGACGGAGTCGTGGAACGTGCTGCCACGTGTTATGGACGTGAGGTAATCACTCATCGTGGCCCAGAGCGCACACCACGTCGGACGAGCAGGTATGGGCCTAGTATTTTGTTTGGGGAGTTAGGAAGTGCCGTGGAGGGAGTGGGGACTGAAAGGGAAAGTACAGGGAGGATTAGGGAAAGGGAGAGTGACGTGAGTGAGCCATTGCTCTCCCTAGGTAGTGTGAGGCGGCGTAGTGTATCACGTGGGCGAGTGTGGGTGCGTTCAGTATTACGTGGGGTTGTGAGGGAGGGGGAAGGTGGGGAGGAACCACTCCCTAGCACGTCTTATGCTCCCCAATACCCCCTAACACATGGTCAAGCTAGGGTGCGTGAGAAAGCACGTGGTGTTGTCATGGAGGGGGAAGGTGGGGAGGAACCACTCCCCAGCATGTCTTCTGCTCCCCAATATTCCACTACTTCATCCCCACAGCCCCCTAATGTTCCTCAAGGCCGTAAGGGTAAGGGAAAGGGAAAGGGTAAAGGCAGAGGGAAGAGGAGTGACAGTGGAGAAGCCCTCCGCACTCCTTCTCCCCCACCTCCCCCACCAGGATCTCCTTCCCACCCAGACGAAGGCGGTGATGGGGATGATGGGGACGAGGGATTTGTGGGATGGAATTGGGAGGATGGGAGTGATTTTTCTCCCCTCATTCACCCCTTCACTGAGCAGGGGCGCGCTGGCTGCATTGCTCCTGGAATTCACCGTAATTCCACCAGGTTGGATTTTTTCCACCTGTCTTTTAGTGAGGCATTTGTGGAGCAGATTATATACCAAACCAACCTTTTTGCAAGCACCCAGCACCTTGAGAGTGAAAGATTGGGAACAAGGAGTAGGCATTCTATCATATATGATTACCCTGTCTCCCTTTCAGAAATGTTCCTATTTTTTGCCCTGGTCCTTTTGATGGGTATTATACGAAAGAACAGAATTCTTGCTTACTGGACAAGGGACCCTGTTATGTTTACCCCAATATTTGGGCAAGTGATGAGCCATAATCGGTTTCAACAAATTCTAAGTCGGCTCTATTTCTATGATGCTCATGATCCTGCAAATGCGAACGACACTGATAAAATGAGGCGAATTAGGTTGGTCTTTGATCACCTGAGGCAAACTTTTCGTTCCTCATTCTATCCCTATAGAGATCTCGTCATAGACGAGAGTCTCGTGTTGTGGAGAGGCAATATTTCATTTAGGCAGTATATACCCAGCAAAAGGTACCGTTTTGGGTTCAAGATCTTTGTTATGTGCGACTGTAGGACTGGATACGTGCAAGACATAGTCTTGTACACCGGTGCACAGACGGACATAATAGAAGATTGAAGTATTGGACTGTTGGGAGCAGTGGTAAAGACGATGATAGAAGACTACCTTCATCGTGGTCACGTCCTCTACCTGGACAACTGGTACACTAGCCCTCTTCTCGCTCGTTATCTTCACACACATGAAACTGGAGTCTGTGGAACCGTGAAGGTGAACCGGCGTCACATGGCCAAGGTAGGGCGGAAACTTGACAGGAATAAGGTTGTCTTCTTCAAAGCCAACAACATCCTTGCAACTGTGTGGAACCACAATTGAGAAGTAAGCCTCTTGTCAACGGTTCACCACCCCTTGATGCACCGTACTGATTCAGTTGATTACCGTAGCGAGAACAGGCGTCATATTTGGAAACCTGAGTGTGTCATGGACTATAACATAAACATGCGCCTCGTGGACCAGTCAGACTCCATGATATCGACGGTAGAGTGTGCCAGGACCACGATGAAGTGGTATAAGAAACTGTTCTTTCACTTGTTAGACATCACTGCTCTGAATTGCCACCACCTTCACGCCATGACAACAGGAGTTCAGGAAACCTTTGAAGGGTTTGTGAGGGAGCTCAGAAGAGAGATGTTTGCACGTTATGCTGTAGAAAGGCCTCAACATCGCACCCGCACTGCCCCTATTGCACAAACTCCCCTGAGAATATCCGGCCACCATTTCCCCACTCCTATCCCTCCCCAGCCAAACAGACCTAGGCCCCAACGCAGGTGTCACGTGTGTAGCAATTCCCGGGTGAGACTCACGACACAGAGGAAGGACACCCGCTATGAGTGCGTGGAGTGTGACGTGGGTCTCTGTATTCACCCATGTTTCAGCGAATATCACACGTTGATGCAATTCTGATATGGTGTGAATGCGACAGGACGCTGAAACAATGAAGTAAATGCGACAAACAGACGCTCAGTGAAATTATCAGTCATGTTGATCTCCAAATATTAGTATAAAGTGCATACGGGTATAACATAAGTGCAAAAATTGTATGTAAGTGGATAAATATGCTGTAAGTGGAAACATACATAGCGAGGGTTTTATGATGCGATATTCTGTCGCTCAGTGCAATAAATACGGCCCGTAATTATATAATTATTATTATTGGAAATGCTTACGGGTATAATATAAGTTCAAATTATTGTAAGTGCTGAAATATATTCTAAGTCAAATATTCATAGCGTGTGTATAGAGATGCGATATCCTGACGCTCAGTTGAATGAATAAGGCCCGTAATAGTGAAAATAGAAGTCAACAAGTGGTAAAGTGTGTAATATATGTGAAGAATTAGTATATAAGTGTGTGAGTATTATGTTGGTCGAAACATTCATTGCGAGGGTATTTTCATGCGATATTCTCACGCTCACTTGAATAAATAATGCCAGTAAGTATGTACAGTGCAGTATAGGGGTGTAAACGTGTGTAATGTAAGTGGGAAATTATAATTGGAGTGAATAAATAAAGTAGAAGATGAAACACGAGTGTTTGAGATCGTGGTTGCTACGTGAATATGCGCTAGGATATCGCTAAATGCCCTCGTAATGAATGAAAATAATTGAAAACATTTACAGTGGTGGAGGAAAGATTCTATGTAAAGGGAAAAATAATAGGAAAGTGATAAAACAATTGGGTATGTTGAAATACGAGTCATAGGGAGTGCGCTTACTAAGCTGATGTGCCTGCACTTATGCTGCATGTCATCATAATGAATGAAAACATCTGAAAACACTTACAAACAGTTATAATTGGTAAAATGTCATTGAAACAGAAGTATACAAGTAGACAAAATGGTATGTTGACTGATACAAGAAACTTAGCATATAGCATGTTACGACTCGGACCTAACTCACTATGCTCGCGCGATGGTACAATGCTTATTTTTCACATATATGTGTCTGAAATCCATTATATTGTTACTGTTATTGTTTATTAGTTCAAATTCAATAAATATAGAGGTGTTGTGTGTTGTTTCTCCCAGTATATATTCCTTACCATAGAAAACGTGAGCGCCTGGCACGTCCATAATAGAATACGATACCTGGCGCGGGGGACCTCACCTGTTCTGACCACTTATAGACCACGGTAAGCCCTTTCTTGGTGATTTTCCTTCGTTTCTCAACCTAAGCGGAAGTTTGGGCGAAAAATTTTTTTTTCCAAAAAGGCTCGGGACTGGGGGATGTCGGAGGTGTGGAAAACCTTGGGACGTGACGGATTAAGATGGCTGCTGACGCAAGTGATACAGGAGCTGGGGCTGTTTTGCTGCAAGAGGATGATCAGGGTATTGAACACCCTGTATCTTATTACAGTAAGAAGTTCACTCCACCTCAAAAGAACTACTCAACTATTGAGAAAGAGCTTTTGGCCTTGATTTTGGGTTTACAGCATTTTTCATTTTATTTGTGTTCTGGTTTTGACCCCATAGTCATTTATACCGATCATAACCCACTGAAATTCCTTAGTAAGTTTAAAAATAAAAATCAGAGATTGACAAGATGGAGTCTACTTCTTCAGGAGTATTCATTAGACATACAACATGTCAAGGGGAAAGAAAATGTTATTGCAGATTGCTTATCTAGACTTTAGACAGATTGTTTTAGAGTAATAAGGAATTTCCTTTGTAAATTTCTTTTCTTTTGTGGGGAGGTGTTACATAGCCTGTGATTTCATCATCCTTTGTATAATTCTAATGTACAGTATGCTGCATGTTTGATCACGATTCGCCTCATGGCTTCCATAGTGACCAGGCTTGCGTGTTCTACCTCACTCCCCCCTTTTCCCCCTTATAGTAGAGTAAGTCGTTGTTTCTGTTGTTCAGAGCAGGATTGTCAACTCTGTCCCCTAAGGCTTCATTTCCACGTCCTTCTTGCAAGTTGTATCAAGCTCTGCCGGCCCCCTATATAATGAGCTCAGTCTCTGCATTAATTGCCACTTAGATCTACTCCTCATTTTGCTCACATCTCTGTCCTTCCCTGTATAGTGTATTATTATTTTTGTGAGTGCTCAGGAAGTCTCCAGCCATCTAGCTGCTGTATAATTTGAGTATAAGTGTTGTTACCATTTTTCTTGTACTGTATGGCCTAAGGCGTTAATTCGTAGGCCTGGTAAGGTTTTTGTGATTCATGTGGACTTTTTAATGTCAGCCATTATGAATAATATTTTGTATCTGTAATAATATATCTTGCTTTAACTGAGCATTATCCGGTTTTCTCATTTATCAGGGCTGACTTAGATAAATTTGCTCTTGCTAAATTCATGTTAATAGAGGCTATTGCAGTTAACCATATATGTAACCTGTTTTGCCATTACATTATCCTTATGAGTCCTGAATATTTAGTTGTTAGTTTGAGCATTAAACTTTATCTTGTAATTTTACCTAAGTCTTTTGTTTTGAACCTGGAACTTTGCGGGACAGTAGTGATTTTAGTATTCTCACTTGAAGTGCTCATTATCTCTCTCTGTTCCGTAACAATATATATATATATATATATATATATATATATATATATATATATATATATATATATATATATATATATATATATATATATATAATCAACAATAACTAGTCCACTGCTGAACAAAGGCCTCCCCCAACCTTTTCCACGAATTCCTTGACTGAGCCAATCTTTGCCACGTTTTCCCTGCAAATTTCTCTATCTCATCTCTCCATCTCCTGTCTGGCCTTTCTCTGCTATGCTTACAATCTCTTGGTGTCCAGTCAGTCAGCCTTTTGCTCGAACGGTTGTCCCTTATTCTTGCTATATAGCTTGCCCACCTCCATTTCTGTTCTTTTATAACTTCTATAATGTCTTTGATTTTAGTCTGCTCTCTCACCCAAGCTGATCTTTTCCTGTCTCTTAAAGATAATCCCAACACTGACCTTTGCATTGCTCTCTGAGAACGGATTAATTCATTTTCCATTGATTTTGTCAGTTTCCAGGTCTCACAACCATATGTCATAGCTGGAATTATACATTCGTTATATACTTTTCGTTTCATACAAACTGGCAAGCTACTTTTCATAATGTCTATGTTTACCGAAAGCTTTCCATCCAATTGTAATGCGTCTTTTTATTTCGCCATCATGATCTTTCGTTAATTTCAGTATTTGTCCCAAGTAGTTGTACTCAACTTCATCAAGAATTTCATCGCTTATTCTGATGACGCTCTTTGGTGTTTGTGGATTAAACAGTACTTTAGTTTTACTCCGGTTCATCTTCAGTCTTACTTTCAGACTTTCTCTGTTCAGGTCATTTAACATTTCTTGCAATGCCTCCGCTGTTTCTGAGATAAGGACAATGTCATATGCAAATCTTAAATGGTTTAGCTTTTCTCCATCTATGTTCACTCCTTTGTTTTCCCAGTCTAGCTTTCTGAAAATATTTTCTAGTCATGCTGTAAATAATTTTGATGAAATTGTACCTCCCTGACGCACGCCTTTCTGCATCTTAATTTTTTCCGAGTCCTTATGTAATTTAACTGTAGCAGTTCCCTCTCTATATATGTTTTCGAGCAATTTTACAATGTTCTCATTCACTCCTTGTTCTCGCAGTGAGTTTATAATTGCTATGTGCTCCACTGAATCAAAAGCCTTTTCGTAATCAACAAAACCTAAGCACATTGGTTTATTATATTCTGTAGTTTTCTCAATTAGCTGATTCATTGTATGTAGATGATCGGTGGTTGAATACCCGCTTCGGAATCCTGCCAGTTCACGAGGTTGGTTTTCCTCCAGAATTGTTGTTATTCTGTTTGTAAGGACTTTAGTGAAGAGTTTGTAAATGACTGATAATAAGCTAATGGGTCGATAGTTACTAAGATCTTTTGAGTCACCTTTATTGTAGAGTAAAATAACTATTGCATTACACCATGTTTTGGGAATTTTCTTCTGTTTTATACAGTGGGTGAGTATATATATATATATATATATATATACAGAGAGAGAGAGAGAGAGAGAGAGAGAGAGAGAGAGAGATATATATATATATATATATATATATATATATATATATATATATATATATATATATATATATATATTTATATAAACTTATATATAATTATTTATTCATTTATTTATTTATTTATACATATACATATCCCCCATTAGCTCCCAGATTTTCTGTGTGAGGGATTTTGCTGGAAGGGTGCTAGGCGTACCGCCCTCCGCCTGTCGGCTCACAGTCACGAAACTCATAGGTCCCTACCCCGGTGTTTCCTTCTTTATGAAAATTTGAAAATGCCCAGTTCCGTCCCATACTGAAGACACTGGGCGCTAGTGGGTAAAATATATCAATATCAATATATATATATATATATATATATATATATATATATATATATATATATATATATGAAATAAGTTATTCTGTCTGTCAGCTTGTCGTTCTATCTGTCTGTTTTACTTTTACTCCTGTCTTTGTCACTTTCACATGCACACACACTATCTATCTATCTATCTATAGCCCGACGCCCTAATCCCGCAAAGGGTGGCCGCAGACAAATCGCCTCCAAGTCACTCTGTCACCCACCATTTGACTCCCCTCCCCCAACTCACCCCCTCCCTCATATACCTCTCAACTCCATCCCTCCACCTCATCCTCGGTCTACCCCTCCCTCTCCCTCCCTCCACCTCACCTACATACACCCTCTTAGTCAGTCTTTCATTCTCCATTCTCTCCACATGTCCAAACCACCTCAGTGTATTTCTCCTAATCTTTTCAACCACATCCACATCTACCCGACAACGTTCCTTCACTTCTTCATTTGTCAACCTGTCCCTCCACGTCACTCCACATGCTCCTCTCAAGTAACTCATTTCCACTGCTCTCACTCTTGACTTGTTCCCCTCTTGCAAGGTCCACGCCTCGCTTCCATACGTCAGGGTAGGGATCACAATACCATCATGCAGTGACTTCTTAACTTCCATACTCACCTCCCTATTTCTCATCACTGCTTTCAGTGTACCAACAACCTTTCTTCCCTGCTGTACCCTTTCACGTACTTCATCCCCCAAAGTTCCATCCTTACTCATCACACTACCCAAGTACTTGAATGCACTCACAATCTCCATATCCTCACCATCCAACCTCACTGCACACTCTGTGACTTCATTCCTCTCAAACACCATAACTTTACTTTTGTTTACATTAACTTTCAGCTTCCTCCTCCTACACACTGTCCCAAATTCATTCACCAAACCTTGCAACTCCCATTCATCTTCACTCAACAATACTGTATCATCAGCAAACAGCAACACCGGAAGCTTCCAAATCTAACCCTCATTCATTAGGGCCACCCCCACATCCACTGCCCTACCTTGCACCTCCTTTACAACCCCATCCATATATATATTAAACAGCCATGGAGACATCACACACCCCTGTTTCAGTCCCACATTGAGATCAAAGAACTCACTCAGCTCACCATCCACTCGCACCGTAGCCCTAGCTCCCTCGTACATACTCTTCACAGCACTCAACAATTTCCCCTCCACTCCATATATTCTTAATACCTTCAACATACCTTGCCTATCTATTCTGTCATAAGCTTTCTCCAAGTCCACGAAGGCAGCATACACTTTCCTTCCCTTCTCTAGATACTTCTCCACTAAACATCTTAGAACAAATATCTGATCTACACACCCTTTTCCCTTCCTAAATCCCCCTTGTTCTTCTCCAACTAGCTCCTCTGTCATATGCCTAACCCTATCAATGAGTATTCTACCATATATTTTACCAGTCACACTAAGAAGGCAAATACCCCTATGGTTACCACATACTTCTCTCTCCCCTTTTCCTTTGTACAGAGGAACAATTATACCTGATTTCCAGTCCTCTGGAACCCTTCCCTCTTCCCAAGCCAATCTACACAACTTCCATATCCACTCCACAACAATCTCACCCCCATACCTAAGCATTTCACCACACACTCCATCAATTCCTGGGGCCTTTCCCAGCTTAATCTTCTTCATCGCTTCCACAACTTCCGACCTACTGATCTCTTCCTCCCTCCTCTCATCTCTTCTTCTCCCAGCCATTCCCCAACCACTTATACTCACACTGCTCTCACTCTCTACATTCAACAAATCTTCAAAGTGCTCCTTCCATCTCCTCAATTTCTCTCTCTTCTCCACCAACAATCTATTATTCCTATCTTTCACTCCCCTACTATTTCCCCTTTCACACTGCCTTACTTTCTTTACCTCCTTCCAAAACAATTTCTTACTCTCCCTCCATTTCACACTCAGATTCCTCCCAAACTCTTCATCCACTTTCTTCTTACTCTCCTTCACCAGTCTCTTAACCTCCCTTCTCCTGCTCACATATACCTCTCTCTTCTCTCTCTCATCTTCTCCCCTACCTCTACTCGCCAACCATTCACCATATGCCTTCTTCTTTTGTTCCACAGCTCGTTTCACCTCATCATTCCACCATGCTGTCCCTTGCACACCCTTGCATCTCCTCCTCACTCCACAAACCGCCTCACACGCTGCGCTTATCTCTTCCGTGAATATCATACATACGTCTTCCACCCCTTCCATCTGCTCTAGCTCATACCTTCCCAATCTTTCTTCCACTATGCTCTTATACTCTGTCCTTTTCTCACTATCTTGCAATTTCTCCACTCTTCTCACAGGAGCTGCTTCCTCCTGTCTTCCCCTTCGTCTCCTCAACCACTTTCTTTGCAGCTCTACCTTGGCCATCACTAAGTGATGGTCCGATACTCCATTCCCCCACCCTCTCCACGCCCTTGCATCCAACACTTGTCTTCTCATTCGCTCATCCACACACACGTAGTCTATCATTGCCTTTCGTTCAACAAGTTCACCATCCATCCTCCTCATTACTCTCCATGTATACCGGTGGATCATCTTATGACGAAAGTAGGTGTTGGCTATTGCCAACCCCTTACCAGCACAGATGTCCATCAAAGCACTACCATTCCCATCTACTTCAGCTGGCACACCCCACTGACCAACCACTCCATCCACTCGTACATTCCCAACTTTGCCATTCATGTCTCCAATCAACAGCACTCTCTCGCTCCTCTCAAACTTGTCCATACATGCTTCTACTCTCGCCCAAAACTCATCTTTCACTCTTGCCACTCGATCCTCTGTTGGAGCATACACACATACAATCGCCCATGCTTGTATACCTACTTTCATCCTCACCCATACAATCCTTGCACCCACTGTTCCATACTCTCTTATATTCTCCTTCCACTTCTTGCTTATCATCAGACATACTCCCTCTCTTGCCCTCTCATTCTCACTGACTCCCGCACATATACCTACACCGTATTCCCATTCTCTCATCCTTTCACCTTACCATTTAGTTTCAGTCAATCCACAAATATCCACTTTTGAATCCTCAAGCACCTGGACAATCTCTCTCTCTTTCACTTCATCATTCACTCCTCTCACATTCCACGTTCCTACCCTCAGAATGTCCTTTGTCTGTTCCTTAGTCGTCAACGTATGGTCCGTCCGGGTCCGAGGCGCTTTATTTGCTTTTTTAGTTAGTTCTTTTTACGGGGTGGGGCACTAACCCACCACCAACCCTTTTAGTCGCCTCGTACGACAAGCAGGGATACTGGGGGAGTATTCTTGAACCCCCCCCTACCCCCAGGGGTAGGGGGGGTTTCTTCCATGCATATTTTCATATACTCTCATCCATTGTTACCCTCACCATTACTCCCACTCACACATTCACCTAATCTTACTCACTTTTACCCACACCGTCACTCACTCACATTTCAGGCACACACTCACTCATTGTTTCCCTCATCATTATTTCCACTCACACATTCAACTAATCTCACTCTTGCCCAAACCATCACTCCCATTCCCACTTCTAACACACACACACACACACACACACACACACACACACACACACACACACACACACACACACACACACATTCAGGTTTACCCTCGTCATCTCTCCCACTCTTACTTCTCCACCCTCCTACTCCCACTCACACTCTCACTTTCCTAACTACAACTGAAGCTACAGGAATCAATGCAAGGAGTTTCGTGATCATCTAGAATTACACCAAACGGCTTCCTTACTATGAAAGCCTTCGGTATCACCAGAGGAGACATCACACATATTTCATGGATGTTGGGGGTGATGGGGTCTTGGAGAAGGATGTTCGGGGGGGAAAGGGAGGGGGAATGTGCACAAACAGCGAGACTTTTCGTCGTGGTGCAAGGAGATTCCTTGGAACTTTATTCCTTTTCTACTGATTTTTGCATGGACAGAAAGAGTAAAATGAAAATAAATAATTAAAATCGGTAACAGATGGATTGCTAGATAAATGGAAGATCAGATAGCTATGGGTAGATACAAAGAATGTGTGTGTGTGTGTGTGTGTGTGTGTGTGTGTGTGTGTGTGTGTGTGTGTGTGTGTGTGTGTGTCGTGAATGTGATTTATTTTTTGTTTTTTAAAGAAAGAAATACACCCACAGACTGATACTACATTATATGTAGAATATGATTGCTTCGGCCAGATCCTGGTATGAGATTTTCTAAACCTGAAAGGTCTGCGTCAGGCAAACGCTATTTATTTTCTCCATAAACATAGTTTCAATATATGGCTTTAATTATTTCAGGAAAAAAAAAGTTACCTTCTAATCAATAAAAGGACATACTTTTTCTTTAGCACACACACACACACACACACACACACACACACACACACACACACACACACACACACAGTAGTAAGCAAGAGCTCGAACCACGGTGATTTGCTTCTTCTTGCTAATCTCACTTGAAGTAGCTGACACTGCTTCATACTGCGCTTGAAGAGGGATACTTGTGTGTCTTAAGACTTTTATTGTTCGTTCTTGCTCTTAAGTCTACAGTATATGTTGAAAAATTGCGTATTGAAATATTAACTGCTATCTGTAAAAACCAATACATTACCGAAAAATAACTGAAAATTACTCTAAATGTTGATAATAAGTAAATTTTGTTTCTTTTTACCTTTTTAAGTGATCTGTCGATTTTTATCTTGAGGAGGGATGTGCCTCTGAGTTGAAACACAGCACAAGTTCTTGAGATGTTTATGCCCACGATTTTTTATGGATATGTATTTATGAGAACTAGCATATAATAGAAGTTCTTGGTATACCGGTATGTTAATGGTATCAGGTATATTTATTCACTATGGAGAGGGATATGTATCTTGGCCTAAATATAGCAATAATTTTCGTGCAAGGTTATTATTATTATTATTATTATTGTTATTGTTGTTATTATTATTATTGTTATTGTTATTATTATTATTATTATTATTATTTTTATTATTGTAGTTGTTGTTGTTGTTATTGTTTTTATTATTATTATTGGACCTCGCGGTATGGTGATCTATCTTACCACAATATCATTTCAGAATGTTTGTTTCATTTCGCATGTGGTGCGATGATAAAGATATAAAAATTATGCCAGGGATTACCTGTATTATTTTTTTTTTTTTCATTTTTTTTTCTACTTTGTGGTCGGATGAATTGTTAATAATTTTATACATATTGTCTTTATTTGCAGTATGTTTTTGCGATAACTGTGTACTATTAATATGCAGCTAGTGTATGCTTTTGTTAGTAGTAGTATAGTTATACCTTTATTATATGATTTAATGACATGATTGCCGGCAAAGATTGGTTGCTGGACCTTGGTGTCAGCAATTTTACCATCATATCCCATGTGATGAACTGACGAAAGAAATCATGAATGGATCACAGGAGCCTCAATGTTAGGCTATCAGCCTCTAACCTCAAATTGCGTATTGTATTTTGTCAACACAATGAGTATCAGGACACAAAAAGTCTGGTAGAGAAGTACCATACATGCAAGGACTTAATTACTCCAAGTACTTAATTTTAAATTATACAGTATGCACATGACTGATGTCAGTTTATTTTCCTTTTGTGGAAGAAACTATTCCCCTGGTGACATGAAACTGGACGAGCCTTAGTTATGAGGCTAGAATATGTTTCACTTATTACTATAGACGCCTCCTTCCCGATTTGTTACGCACACAACATCTTGTGTTCTCTTTCTATCTCTGATAGTCGATATATATTGCACAAACGCCGTACAAGTGAATATTGTATATATCAGCGACTTAAGCACAGAAATATAATGAGAAGGACATAGTGTCAGAAAATCTTTTAACCCGACGAAAATACAGCACCTTTTGTGCATGTGTTCTTCTCTGACGAAGATCCCTTATCATGAAGTATAGTCTGATTGGGTGTCGGATTGATTAACAATCAAAGCTACGCATTCCTACCTCGAAACAGCCAAAATATAGTTCTGACTCATTCTCAGCTGTGTCTATTTTGGTACCCCTTATTTCTAATCTGATCCTAAAATTTGGCTACCACGTAACCTTGACGTAGTACATCATAAGTGGGAGAGAATTCCTTGAAGTATGAAAAGCCGTTAAAGAAGTGTCAATAAGTCTACATATTGTCACAAAAAATATTATTGAACTTAAAGTTTTTATTAATATCACATACGAAGCACAAACCGATATATACAAAACATTCTTACAAGATCTTTGGAAATTAGAAGTGCTTCTGCACTTTACTTATGCATTAGTAGGAGCATTTACTTTCACGAGGTACAGTCCAACAATAGTCGCCCATCATGTTTGGAATGAATCAGCCTTGATATCGGCTCTCCATTATGACAATTTCCTGGTGAAATCTTTCGCCATGTTCATCACTGACATCGCCAAGATTAAATGAAACGAAGTCCAAATGGGAATGGATGAAATGTATCTTGAGTGACATTCGAGTACTGAATGCATGGTAACTCTTTAGTATCTTGTTCACAAGCTCTCCATGATTCGATGCTCGAAAATTTCCTAGGTAATGCTTGGTATGAACCACGAAGCTCTCCTAAGCAGCCCTTTTCAGCTCAGATAGGCTCTTTACAAAATCCTGATCATTAAGTATAAGACGAATTTGAGGAACACTGAAACCAACTTTTTTTTTTTTTATGCGAGTATGGAGAAACCAAAGGCTAGGAGCCTCCAACAATTCCTTCGAAGAAAAAAAAAATACAAAAGTGAGCCAAATTCAAGATCTGTTCATTTCGATATACCTGGACACACTACGTTTGAAAGACTGGAGATCATAGGAAGTAGGAAATAGACAGAGAGAGACAGTTCCAGAGTTGACCTGTTGCACAAATGAAGGACTGGGAGTAACAGTTAACTCTTGCATTAGAGAGCTGGACAGAAAAGGGATGAGAGTTTGTTGCTAGACGCGTGCTACGCACCCGTCGCAGAGGTGGAGGGATGCAAGCAGACAGTTCAGAGGAGCAGTGACCATGGAAGTAATCATAGAAAAGATATAAAGAGGCAACAGTGCGGCGAAGAGACAGAGGTTAAAGGGATCCAGTGAGAGGAGGAGAGATAATGAGACGAAAAGCCTATGACTCCACCTTATTGAGAACAGCTGTATATGGTGAGCCTCCCCACACATTAGAGTTGTACTCAATACAGGGGCGAATAAAACCCGTGTATAAAGTCAACGACTGTGCAGGAATAAAGACAGTACGGAGCTGGCTTAGCACACCTAATCTCTTGGAAGCTGATTTTACAAGAGATGTAATATGTTCTTTGCAAGGTAAATCCAGAGTGAATGAAACACCAAGCATGTTCAAGGACGTTGCAGGCTTGAGCTGGATATTATTGAACGTTAGTGGGTACTCCTGTGGAAGATTTTGTCAGGTTGATAGGTGTAAAAACTGAGTCTTTGATGCATTAAAAACAACAAGATTATTTTTACCCCAGTCAGAAATACGAACCAAGTCAGACATTAGGTGTGCCATAGCCTCATCCCTTGTGTGTTGAAGTAACTGCTGGGATGGACGTTGCAGAAACCGAATGGAAAGGTGAAGGGTGGAATCATCAGTGTACAAATGGATAGGGTTAGATGTAGAGCTTAGAGGATCATTGATGAATATAAGGAAGAGAGTTGGTGATATGACAGAGCCCTGAGGAACACCACTGTTAATAGATCTAGGAGAAGAACGATGGCCGTCTACAACAGCAGCTATAGAACGACCAGAAAGAAAGCTGTAGATGAAGGCATATATAGAAGAATAGAAACCGTAAAAGGGCAGTTTGGAAATTAAAGATTTATGCCAATCTCGATCGAATCCCTTTGAGATGTCAAGTGCGATGCCAAAGCTTTCGCCAAAGTCCCTAAAGGAAGATGACAAGGAGTCTGAAAGGTACGCGAGATGATTGCCAGTGGAGCATCCCTGACGGAACCCATACTGACAATCAGAAAGAAGGTTGTGATGGGAAAGATGCTTTAAAATTTTCGGTTAAGAATTGACTCAAAAACATTTGAGACACAGGATGTTAAAGCAATTGGACGATAGTTAGTGGGTTGGGAATGGTCACCCTTCTTTGGGACTGGCTGAATGAGAGCAAATTTCCAGCAAGAAGGAAAGGAAAAAGTTGAAAGCCAAAGAAAGAGTTACCTAGGCAGAGTGTAAGCACAGAAGCAGTGTTTTTGAAGACAACAGGAGGGAGAACATCATCCCCATTCCAAAATAAGTCCCGAGTGAATGAAACCCCAGGCATGTTCAAGGATGATTCAGGATTGAGCTGGATATTATTAAACAATAGAACTGAGTCTTTGATGCATTAAAAACAAGATTATTTTTACCTCAGTCAGAGATACGAACCAAGTCAGACATTAAGTTTGCCATAGCCTCATTCCTTGTTTGTTGAAGTAACTGATGAGATGGACGTTGCAGGAACCAAATGGAAAGGTGAAGGGTGGAATCATCAGCGTATGAGCGGATAGGGATGGATGTACAGCATAGGTCATTGATGAATAAAATGAAAAGAACAACCAGAAAGGAAACTATAGATGAAGGCACAGATAGAAGGATAGAAACCAATTTATGCCAGACTCGATTGAAGGTTTTTGAGATGTCAAGTGCAATTGCAAAGCTTTCGCCAGAGTCCCGAATGGAGGATGACCAGGAGTCTGAAAAGTAGGTGAGAAGATTGTCCCTGACGGAACCCATACTGACGATCAGAGAGAAGATTGTGATAGGAATGACGCTTTAAAATTTTTCTGTTAAGAGTTGACTCAAAAACTTTTCCGATAAAGGATGTTAAATCAATTGGACGATAGTTAGAGGGTCGGGAATGGTTACCCTTCTTTGGGACTGGCTGAATGAGAACAAACTTCCAGCAAGACATGGGCAAAAGAGTTTACCTAGGCAGAGTGTAAGCACAGAATCAGTGTTCTTGAGGACAACAGGAGGGAAAACCTCAGCCCCATATGCCTTGTTAGTATTGAGGCCAGTGATGGCAGAAAATACATCAGCAGAAGAAATTTTAATGTCAGCCATGAGGAAGTCAGAAGGGGGAAATGATGGAGGAACAGCACTGGAATCGTGTAAGATGGAAATGGAGGAGAAAGTCTGAGTAAAGAGATCTGATTTATCAGTTGAAGAAATAGCTACAGAGCCATCAGAGTAGAAAAGAAGAGGAAAGAATAATGAGGTAAAGTTGTTAGAAAGGTTTTTGGCAATGTGCCAGAAGGAGCGGAAAGAATTCAAGTTGGTGAGTTAAGAGCATTAGTACAGATGAAATGATTTTTAGGAGAGCGAAGAACAGATCTAGCACGATTCCGGGCACAGGCATAAACGATGATTCAGGGGTGGGTTGACTCTGGTACCTTTTATAGGCCCTCTCCTTGTTGTGGACAGTGTTAGAACAACTATGATAAAACCAAGGCTTTCTTGCATTAGTTAAAGGAGAGGAGAGCTGAATGTGGTGGTGAACATTGAAATCTCCTAGAATGGGAATTTCAGAGAAAGGAGAAATGGATAGAATGTGTTCCATTGTAGAAGTAAGAGAGTCAAAAAAAATTTCATAGTCGGTAGAATTGTGGGATAAGTAAACAGAGCAGATGTATTTAGTCAGAGAATGACAGGAAAGCTGAAGCCAGAGAGTAGAGAATTCAGAAGAATCATGTTCAGGAACACGAAAGCAAGATAAGTTGTTACGTACATATACACAACAGCCACCTTTGGTTTTGAAATGAGTAAAGAGAAAGTAGGAGGATACAGAAAAGGGTTTGCTGTCAATTGCCTCAGACAGCTGAGTCTCAGTTAGGAGGAGAAGGTGAGGTTTAGAGGAGGAGAGGTGGTGCTCAACAGAGTGCAAGTTGGAGGAAAGGCCGCGAATGTTGCAGAAATGAAGAAGTGATTTAGACAGTGGCTCCAGGCAGCTAGCTGAGTAGTCACCGGGAGAGGGGCGGATGCCGGAGGCATTTATGATCTTCCTCCCCAGGGAGTCCAAGGCTTGGTTATTAGTTGCCATTTTCTTTTCTGATTTTGAAATGGAAGTGTAGTGTGTACTGTACATGTAGTTTGGTGTTGACAGTGAAACATTTATTAGAGAGCATGCTGGTCCACTCTCTGTGTTACTGAAACACTGAAAAAATTCAGCAAAGGGGTCAGGAACTAGTCCCGTGGGCTGATGATATGGGAGCTCCAACTCTCCCTGTCATCAGCTTTCCATCCACCTTGGGAGTACTGCCTTGCACGACTAGTGCTACAGTCTACCTCCCCTGATGTTTGTAAGTGCTTTAACATTCCTTGTAACTGGTTTCTTCAGGCTTTTAGGTGTGAAGAGCCTGCATATGTAGCAGAAAGTGTCTGATTCATCCACACAGTTCCGGTTTTCCATTGCATGCCAACACAGATCAAGGTACTTCGTAGCAGTAAAAAAATAATTCTGAAATCGAATAATGAAGAATACTAAAACGGAAATCAGTAGAACGCATACCTCTGCCAAGGCCCACCATGCAGTTCCTTTAATTCAATCAAGTCTAATCCAATATCAAACTCATACCTCTATAAGTTGTAACACCATAATTTTAAACTACCCATAACTCTTAATCAAAATTCATTAACTCACTGTAACAGCCAACAAAACAGTGTATATCATTTCATAATCAGCATTACGGAAGAATAATACTGTAGGTTGATGCAAACTGTACACATCCGTAGATACCAACATCCTATTTATGCCTGACTTTTTCATCAAGATCCATGCAATATTCACTAAAAAAAACTACGAAAATGTCGAAAAACGCCCTGTCTAACAATGTTAAAGAAAGTGAAAAGAAAAAAAAAAAATGGATCTGCACCTTTATACGGATCCGCACCAAAATTTAATGGAGTGTATTCTGTGCCAAGGCCCATTCTTCTACCAAGTTTCGTGGAAATCCGTTCAGTAGTTTTTGTGTAATCTTGCTCACAAACCAACCAACCGACAAACAAAAAAACGGACAGGGATGAAAACATAATCTCCTTCGCGGAGGTAATAAGATTACCTATGCATGCATTGTTGTAAAAAAAAAAAAAAAAGTGATCTGCTTGATCGTGGGAAAATTTTACCCGACTTTTGGCTGTAGCTGATTCACTTTGAGCTGCTAAATATCTTGTGATTCAGGTAGTGTAATGAAACTGATTTAACTGCCACAATAACTAGCTGAAGTGCGCCTTTATAAGGTATATCTATCTCGCAATGAGAATCGGGTCGGATTTTCCCACATATGAGAAGATTTTCCTATGGTATTGTGGTTATTGAAAAGTGGGCGTCCTAGCAGAAATTGGATATCATATTCGAAATTTACAGGTTCATGTTGCTTAGATTCACCTTAAAATATACTAGAACCATAACAATTTCTAATTTTTTCGACCAATGTTGTCTGTTAATGACTTTCGTGCAGTCAATAGACGTGAATAAGAATCAGCTTCAATACAAATGGAGATCTGAGTGTCAACTCGACTATTACAGGTCGTATTATTGGATAAGGATTGGTATTAAGCATTAACTGTCTGGCTTATTGATACCTTTAAATACTTGAGCGATGCTAAGCATAGGGTGAACGAATTAGTGGCAAAAAGTCCCCAACGGTCGTCAGACTAAGAGTACTGAAAATATTCCTTCATTAGCATGTAAACTTTCACAATATTCACGAGGCTATGATTAAGTACGATGGCCAAAGTACCCGTGATTATTTTGGAGAGGAAAACGTTTGGTGTTTGGGTTGTCTGTATGCATCTTGACATGGCTTGACTACGTTTGTCATTTTTTGTGAGTTTATGTGTACCTTTTTGCAAGACTGGAGGACAAGTTTGAGAAGGGTTTGAATGTGTGTGAGCCAAGGGTTTGCATAACCTACGGGGACACTACACATACACACGTACCCATAGTTACAATATACATATAAATAGGCTCCACACATACATGCTCACAAGAATGTCAGTGCTTCAAAGGTTGTAGGAAAGAAAGTCACAGGAAAAAATGTCACGGAAAAAAGGTCACAGGAAAAAAAAATCACAGCATAATAAAAATATGGGTGTATTGGCTATATTTACAGTACATGAAGGTTTAACTGAACTATGGAATTTAATGGAGGTTAGGTGATTCGAAACGTGTGCTGTGATAGTTTGGCTGTTGGGCGTGCATAATAAAAATATGGGTCTATTGGCTATTTTTGCATTTTTACATCAGGTTAATTAAATTGCATTAATTATTATTGAAATTTATTATCAAAAATGATTTTTTTCTTGCATTGGATCTAGATTTTTCATATATATTGTCTGCAGCAGCGGTTCGATGATTCGAGATGTGTGCCGTGATTGTTTGTTGGGAGTGTCAAGTGTGTTGACGTCTGATTGACGCGTGGGCTCAGTAGTATACCAAAGGTCGTAGAACTCAAATGTCGTATTGTTGTGGGCGAGTTCTGGAGCTGGGTGAGCGAGTGTTGGATTATATTTACCCCATGGAAGTGATCCAGAGCAATAAAGGGGGCCTAAAATTATGTCACGAACTCATGATGATTTTATCTGTACTAAGCAATGCACATGAAAAACGAAGATATGGTGGAAGTGCACCTGGGGAGCAAGTTTTAAGTGTAGAGGCAACCTGAAAACAGATCTTCAGAGGGCAAACCCTGAGGTAGGCCTACCTCATAACCATCCTGCAGACCAAAGTCAAATCAGTCTTGCCAGAGTCAGGCTTACCATGAAGCAGCAAGCTGCACAAACCAGAGATAAACCTTCTCAGATATTCGCACAGTTAGTAAGTCAGTGCAGTGATGAAGTTAGAGCGCTCTTGTTAACAGCTGATTCCTGCAAAAGAACGCTGCGCAACCAACAACCAACTCCTTGTGTACCAAGGGTCCCTGCGGACCCTAATGAACTTCCTCGCGAGTTCACTTTGTCAACAGACCCCACTCCTGAAAACTTTTTGCTCTACGACAATGGCAGCACCAGGAATGATCGCATTTTGGTGTTTGGCATAGCCTTTAACCACAGACTTCTTGCTGTAGCTGAGACTTCATACATGGACAGCAACTTTGCCATGGCACTCATCATCTTCAGACGGCTTTATGTGATCCGTGTGCCATTCGGCAATAATGCTGTGACTGAAGTGTATGCCCTGTTACCAATAAAGACTCAGGCGGTGTACGAGGAACTTTTCCAGATGGACATGTGTGCTGACATGGACTTGGAACTGAATGTCAGGAATGTTGTCACGAACTCTGAAGACGAGCTGTTACCATTGTATTTGGCACAGATGTTAGCAGCAGGGACTGTTTTTATCACTTGACCCAAGCAACCTGGTGCAAGGTCCAAGAATTGGGCCAAGCATCACTGTACACTAATGACCCAAAGTTCAGGTTATTTTGTGGCATGCTCGATGGTCTGGTGCCCATGCCAATTGAAGACGTCGAAGAAGGCATGCAGTACCTTCGGACCAATCTGCCTGAAAATTCACCTGAAGCGGAATATTTGCTGAAGTACTATGAAAGTATTAAGAATATATGGAGTAGATGGGAAGTTGTTGAATGCTGTGAAGAGTATGTATGATGGTGCTAAGGCTGCAGTGTGTGTGGATGGTGAACTAAGTGAATTTTTCCCTTTGAAGGTTGGGTTGAAACAGGGATGTGTCATGTCTCCATGGCTGTTCAATCTGTACATGGATGGGGTAATAAAAGAGGTACAAGGTGGGGTAGTGGATGTTAGAGTGGCCCTGGTGAGAGAGGATAGTGTTTGGAAACTCCCTGTACTGTTGTTTGCGGATGATACTGTGTTGTTGAGTGAAGACGAAGGGGAGCTGCAAGGCTTGGTGGATGAGTTTGGGAGAGTGTGTAAGAAACGGAATCTAAAGGTGAATGTAGGGAAGAGTAAAGTGATGGTCTTTGAGAGAAGTGAAGTCAGTGAATGTACAGCGAGGTTGGATGGTGAGGAATTGGAAAATGTGAGTACGTTTAAGTATTTGGGTAGTGTGATGAGTAAGGATGGAGGTTTGGAGGGTGAAGTGCTTGAAAGGGTACATCAGGGAAGAAAGGTTGCTGGTTCTTTGAAAGCAGTGATAAGAAACAGGGAAGTGAGCATGGAAGTGAAAAAGTTACTACATGACAGTATTGTGATACCAACTCTAACGTATGGAAGTGAAGCTTGGACGTTGTTGGAAGGACACAAGTCAAGAGTGAGAGCAGTGGAAAAGAGTTATTTAAGAGGAGCCTGTGGAGTCACATGGAGAGACAGGCTGACGAATGAGGATATAAAGGAGCGTTGTGGTGTGGATGTGGATGTGATAGGAAGCGTTATGAGGTTTGGCAATGTGGAGAGGATGGAGGGTGAGAGACTGACGAAGAGAGCGTATGTGAATGAGGCAGAGGGAGGAAGAGGGAGGGGGAGGCCGAGGATGCGATGGAGGGATGGGGTGGAGAGGTATATAAGAGAGGGGGGTGTGAGTTGGGAGCAGGGCGGGGGACAGGGCGACGTGGAGGCGATTTGTTTGTGGCCACCCCAAACGGGATTGAGGCGTCTGGCAATAGATAGATAGATAGACTTTGACCGTACATTTGTCAGTGGTCACTATCACCTGGTTCGGACCTGGCCAGCGCAAAATAATGCTCCTGTGCAGCTGCTGAGAATGCACCATGTTTCTTCCTTGTTCCCACCCATAGTCTGGAATACATGACGCAACCGTAAACAATGACCAGCGAACCAATAACTTTTGTGAGGGCTGGAATAACAAGTTTTACAACCCTGTAGGACACTACCATCCATCAATCTGGCGATTAATCGAGTGATTTCAGAAAGAGGAGTCTACATTCAGAACAACAATGCAACCAGATGCTGTTGGTACCCACACACACAAACGTGTTAAACCTCGATATGTCTGGATGCAGCAGCGATTGCGTAACCTGTGTCGACTAACGGGAATGAAGGAAGACTGCCCAGGAAATGCTGCATAACACTGGATGGAATATTAGACTGAACAGGGGATATGTCAACTGATTTGGTCTTGGTGTTCATTTTTACTTTACTGCTCTTTTAGTGTGCTTAATTTTATGTTTTTAGCCAGCACTTTAGCCTTCACTGATTTAATGTTTGAAATGCATAATTCAGTTTTAACCATCATGCAATTATAGCCAATAAACCCATATATATATATTATGCTGTGACTTTTTTTCCTACCTAATTTTGTGACTTCCTCTCTGTGATTTTTTTTTTCCTGTGACTTTCCTACCGATCACCACTTCAAACACACACACACACACACACACACACACACACACACACACACACACACACACACACACACACACACACACACACACACACACACACACACACACACACACACACACACACACACACACACACACACACATTTACACACACACACACACACACACACACACACACACACACACACACACACACACGTTTCCCTAGACTAATTTTAATCATCATCCTAGCTGGTACTTATGGTCAGTTCGTCAGCGAGGCTTTGTTACTACTGATAAATTTTGTGGTGTGTGTGTGTGTGTGTGTGTGTGTGTGTGTGTGTGTGTGTGTAGGTAGATGAAGAGAAAATGAGAGAAAGAGAGAGGGGGGGGGAGATCAGTATTTGGATAGATAGACAGATAGACAGTCACGTCTCGAATGAAATCGTTTCATTCTATTAAAAGCGGCCACTGTGATTTAATCACAGCCTGTTAGTTGGAATAAGTTAATAGAGATATCGTGATACTGAAAGGGTTAATGGTGATACAATTAAAAATTCAAGTTTTTGATTCACCCCTCGGGTAAATAAACTGCTGGTATATTACACTCTGTACTAGTGATGACAACTATGAGATGGTTAACCTATTTTATTCTTGTTGATCCAGTTTGTATGAAGTACGAATAGAGTATCTATAGTCTGTAGGCTAACCCCAGGAAAAATGCCTATATAAAAAAAAAAAAAATAGTGGCATGTTTTGTTCAGAGCTAGCAATTGTGCTAGAGAGTATCACCATGGCCCGGGCATTTAGAATCACCCGGTTGCCAAAATGGCATTGGACCTTTAAGGTCAGATTTGGAGGTCAAAAGGTCATAAGGTCAAATTTTGTGTTCCCCTCTTTCATCTTGTACTTTCAAATAATGTTAGATCTGGCATGAAATATTTAGGAAATAATGCGATACAACGGTTTTAAATTCCATAATAATAGGTAAATGTGAGGAAATCTTTGGATATAAATGTCAAATTCTCATTAATGCACTGGTTTTTCGGGAAGTTGGGATACCCCATCTTTACCGATACTTACGTGAGGGCTCCAGGCCAATCTTGGCCCTAATTTATAGTCAAGACCACAATTTGACTCATTTTGGCGAGTAGGTACATGTATGCATGCACCCGTCCACAAAGTAGAAGCCTTTATCTAGCAAGTCAACTAAGAGGACCAAAAGAACTGGGCAGATGAAGAGACCAACCCTAAAGGTGAGCGACCGGGAGGATCTTCCACATCCCCAAGCATGGAAGAACTTCATCGCTTTAGATGAAAACAAGGAAGACCTTGTCATGTTCCTAAGCGGCAGACTTGCCAAACACGATGACAGAGACAAGGAGATAGTTGGTGGTGGCAGCAAACCAGACGGATACTCGACAACACGGGGAGTCATCCCAACACTACAGGCTAACCACGAGGAGGCTGACACAAGGATCGTCCTCCATGCCCTTGAAGTCATTGATGCTGGATTTGAAAGCATAATCGTCAAATGTCGTGACACAGATGTCCTCCTCTTGCTCATTCACTTTACCAGGGACAAACCGTGCCAAGTGTCGATGATGCGTGGCACCTCCAAGGAACAGGAATGCGTTCCAGTGCACATTATCAACGAGAACCTCCCTCGAGTAAAACAGGGTGGTAAGGTTGAGTATGGTATTGATGGTGGTGGTGAGAGTGAGTATGGTGATGATGGTGGTAAGAATGAGTATACTTATGGTGGTGATGCGAGTGACAGAGGGAGATAGTGTGAGGGTGTAATATATCCACGCCTTTTCTTCCTTGATTTTGCGGCCCTCATACGTGTTGGTGCAATAGGGCATTACTTGGTGTAGGGAAGTGGTGAGGGTGGAGTAAATCAATGACGGATGATGATACCAGTAGTAATGATGGTGATGAAAATGTTGAAACGTGGTGATGTAAGATGGTGAAAGTGGCCACAAGAGAACGATTTTTACTCTGTGTCCTATGTAAACCATATTCCTTCTGTGATATATTGTGTGAGATTTAGCTTACTGCTTCCTGGTAATATTATTTAACTTTCGAAAAACAATTCTTAGTGAAAGTTTCCACTGACACTTATCACCATAGTCTGTCAAGCAGTACGAGAATGTAGAATCATGTTATTTTTGAGGTATTTATAAGCAACAAAAGAAGCATCATCATTATTAACCTGGTGTCTCTCCCAGTGTTGAAGAAAATCGTCTGAAAGATGCAAGGATAAAACAAAATATGTCCTCGATTAGTGTTATTTGGTACACACTGCTGTAAAGCGGAGGTAAATACACAAAACATTACATTTCCCATTGAAAATTTAAACCAAAGTGGCTTCTAATAACAAAGACTCGGAGTCCCTGGGGTTGAGGGGACCATAAATGCCCCCACCATCTGCCAATCTCCAGGTGACGACTCAACGAGTTGCCTGGAACAACTGCCTGACTCACTTCTTCATTTCTGCATCATTCGTGGCCTTCCCTCCAACTTTCTCTCTGTTGAGCACAATCTCTCCTCTAAACCTCACGTTCTCATCTTAACAGAGACTCAGTTGTCTGAGACACCTGATAGCAAAACTTTCTCTGTGTCCTTCTACTCTCTCTAGACTCATTTAAAAGCCAAAGGTGACTGTTATGTACATGTACAGTCATAAGAAAACTATCGTTACCCTTCAGAGCTATGCACTATGACACAAAGACGAAGTGTTGTGGAATGACGGGACAGGAAAGTTTGTACCGCAAACCCGTCAATGTCGGTTATGTGAGACACAAATATTAGAATTTGTGCTAGAGGTAATAAGAGGTCATTAGATCGTTTGGCCTCTGTGCATAGAGACAGTACGTTTTATTACCCGGCACCGAATTCTTTAAATAAAAATATAACAGAATGGTGTAGAGTCGGCAACACAAATGCAGATGGGCAACGAGTATGTGCACCCATGCCAGATGTATGATAATAATTCAGTTGATACAAACCAAGTTAGCAAAATTTTAATGTAATAATGATACGTAATGCTTTCTACATATAATAAATGTGGTGTGATTATAGCCCCTCGTGCACTCTGTGACATCTCCATAATGCATAACATGGAAATACCACACCCCATCCATATTAACTCTGAAGCATCCATCTGAAACATTTAACCACCCATCTAAGGCAAACGAATGAACTCGTGCATCCCTGCTAGACTACAAAAAAAAAAAAAAACTGTCGATGTCTATAGATTTAATACCCTTCAAAATCATTTATCTCTTGTATTCTATAGATAATAAATGTTGATTAGTAGAAAAATAATAAACGTGCCGAGTTTCATTATTAATCCCCGGCGGGGCGCTCAGGGTAACGCAAACACGTCTTATGTATTTCCCCGCCATATGGCTCATTCTTGCTCATTATTCCAACTCTTATAATGGGATTGTGATATGGCAACACTAGATAGGGGAGGGGCGAACAGCAAGGACCCGCCCACATAGCCCAGCTAACGTTCGTTTTGAATCGAACATGCTTGGGGGTAACAATACTTTTTATTATGACCGTACACAACAACTCATCTTGCTCTCGTGTTTCTGAACTTAATGCTTCTGAATTCTCTACTTTCTCGCTTTGGCTTTCCTGTCATTCTCTGACTAAATATAACTTTCTGTTTACATATCCCCTGATTCTACTTACTATAAAAATTCTTTAACCCCTTACTCACGGGCTGTCACTACCTTGACGCTCGTTACATCAGTACCATACCGTGGGGCATCACTTCTGTGATTCAGAGATTTTTTAAATAGCTTGGGCTTTTAAGTGCGGTCTTGTATCATCTATCAGTACTACCAGTGTGTAGCTATAGGTAGCACTGCTAATACCGCTAGTACTCACATCCAGTGTTACCAATTTAGCCATTTTTCTGTGTTTGCCCTGCCTCCCCACCTTCCCTTCCTTAACCACTACCCTGCCAAGCTACAGCCTCACCACGCAATGCAACTCCCGGCTGTTTTTTTCCATTCAATTTTTCCATTGAAATGTGCCCTATGCCCTATTCTCATACTAAAAAATATATAAAAAAAAGGGATAAGGCTAACTAATATGGACAATGATCTAGAGGTAGCGCTGCTATCCCCGCGGGAGGGGCACAGAGAGGTCCAGCCATCCCTGCAGTTAAAGGGTTAACTATCTTACTTCTTCGATGGAACACATCCTATCCTTTTCTCCTTTCTCTCAAATCTCCATTCTAGGAGATTTCAATGTTCAACACCACTTTTTGCTCTCCTCTCCTTTCACTGATCCACCTGGTGAACAAGCCTACATCTTTTCTTTCCTTAGTGACCTAGTGCAGCTTGTACAGCACCCAACCCGTATCCCTGATCGCATTGGAGACACTTCCAGCATACCTGACCTCCTTCTTAAAACTAATGCTTCTCCTTGTGCTATTAACCTTTCTTCTCTCTTGGGCTCCTCTGATCACAACCTTAATATCATAACCTGTCCTATCGCTCCGGTACGGCCTGTGGACTCTCCAAAGAAATGTCAGTTGTGGCACTTTGGAGCTGCTGATTGAGAAGCCCTCAGGCAGTACTTCTTTGATTTTCCCTGGAATGATTATGGCTTCCATTGCAGGGAGTCATTTGAGTGTGCCTTCCGCATTACAGAGGTTACTTTCTCGGGCATGGAAGCTTACATTCCTTTTTCCTATACCTTGACTAATGCCAAGAAGCCATTGTTTAATCACTCTTGTTCTAATGCTGTCCACAACAAGGACAGGGCCTATTAAAGGTATTGGAGCCAACCCACCCCAGAATCACATCTTTTTTTATGTTTCTGCCCGGAATCGTGTCAAGTCTGTTCTTTGCTCTGCTAAAAATAATTTCATTCATACTAAATGCTCTTGACTCTCCAACTTAAATTCTTCCCGCTCCTTCTGGCACCTTGCCAAAAACCTTTAAAACAACTTTACCTCATCATCCTACCCTCCCCTTTTTTATGTTGATGGTTTGTACCTATTTCTTCTATTGATAAAGCAGATCTATTCACTCAGACTTTCTCCTCCAAATCCACCTAAGACAATACCTGTGCTGTTCCTCCATCACTTCCCCCCCCCCCCTCTGACTTCCTCATAGCTGACATTAAAATTTCTTCAATTGATGTATTTTCTGTCATCACTGGCCTCTATACCTACAAAAACTGTGCTTCTGTGCTTACACCATGCCTGGGTAAACTCATTCGCCTTTGTCTATTAACTTATATCTTTCCTTCTTGTTGGAAGTTTGCTGTCATTCAGTCTGTCCCAAAGAAGGGTGACCATTCCCAACCTTCTAACTATCGTCCAATTGCCTTAACATCCTGTGTCTCAAAAGTTTTCGAGTCTATTCTTAACAGAAATATTTGAAAGAATCGTTCCTATCACAACTTCTTTCTGATCATCAGTATGGGTTCTGTTAGGCATGCCCCTCTGGCGATATTCTCACCTAACTTTCAGATTCCTGGTCATCCTCCTTTTAGGACTTTGGTAATCATTGCACTTGTCTTTTCAAAGGCTTTCGATCGAGTCTGGCATAAATCTTTAAAATCCAAACTGTCCTCTTACGATTTCTATCATTCTATCTGTGTCTTCATCTCTAGCTTCCTTTCTGATCGTTCTATAGCTGCTTTGGTAGACTGCCTTCGTTCTTCTAAATCTTTCAACAATGGTGTTCGTCAGGGTTCTGTCCTCTTACCAACTCTCTCCCTTTTATTCATCAGTGACCTAAGCTGTACATCTAACCCTCCACTCATACAGTGATGATTCCATCCTTCACTGTTATTTATTATAATTCCCCCCCCCCAATATATATATATATATATATATATATATATATATATATATATATATATATATATATATATATATATATATATGTATGATGAAAAATAACTAAGTAGGCGAACATATACACTAATTCCACATAAATAGCCATGAATCCTAATAAGAATGAAACTGCAAATAGAATAAATAACAAGTATATTTTTACTACATAAGAAAACATCAAATTTTACCTCTTCGCTCAGATGTAATTTTCATTTTTTTTTTTTTTTTTTTTTTAGCTAGAACGACTTGTCATTATATGATGGACATGGAAAACTTCAGGTTGAATATAGCCTTTCTAAATTCCTTCACCACCACACGTCTCCGCCAATCTGAATAAAATAATCTTGCATAGTAGCAGGAAAGAAAGAATGAAGTTCGTCATCGGACTGATGAAAATAAAACCACATTACATAATGTTACGGAGACCGTTTATATTTATTCACTGCCCATGTTAGTCAAAGTTAAACAGTTGTTGGGTTGCTAAAACTTTTTCTTTCAGATACATAAACCCACAACATATTTCTGAACGTGCACTCGTACTCCCTTGAATACAGAGAGACAGAGAGAGAGGTGGGGGGGGGGGGATTATTCTAGCTGTCTGAGACGATTTTCTTTGGTTAATTGAGATGGATTCAGTAAGGAAGAGATGGGCAGAGAATTTTGAAAGATTGTTATATGTAGAGGAGGAAAGGGTGGCTGAGACTGTGGCGGATGGAAGGGTGCAAGGAATAAATGTGTTGGGAGAGTTGAATGATTCTTTGATCACGAAGGAGGAAGTGGAGAAGGCAGTAAAGGAAATGAAAACAGGGAAAGCTGCAGGTATGGATGGGTGTGCTGTGGAATGCCTGAAGGGTGGTGGAGTGACTATTGTTGACTGGTTAGTAAGATTGTTGAATGTGTGCTTGAGAAAGGTATGGTGCCAATTGACTGGGCAAGTGCTTGTGTGGTCCCGTTGTATAAAGGCAGGGGTGATAAGTATGAATGTACTAGCTTTAGGGGTATAAGTCTGTTGAGTGTTGTAGGTAAGGTGTATGGTAGAGTGTTAATTATGAGAGTTAGAGAGGGTACAGAGGGAGTGATTAGTGATGAGCAGTGTGGCTTTAGGAGAGGGAGGGGATGCGTTAATCAGGTGTTTGCTGTGAGACAAGTGTGTGAAAAGTATTTAGCGAAAGGCAAGGATGTGTTTTGGGCATTTATGGATTTAGAAAAAGCGTATGATAGAATTGATAGGGAGGCTTTGTGGACTGTTTTAAGATTATATGGACTTGATGGTAGGTTACTAAAAGGGGTGAAAAGTTTTTATGTAAATAGTAGAGCGTGTGTAAGAGTGGGAAATGCTGTGAGTGATTGGTTTCCCGTGAGAGTGGGGCTGCGACAGGGATGTGTGATGTCGCCTTGGTTGTTTAATATTTACATGGATGGTGTTGTAAGGGAGGTGAATGCAAGAGTTTTAGGTGGAGGTCTGAGTCTGGTGAATGTTGATGGTGGAGAGTGGAATCTGAAGCAGCTGCTGTTTGCAGATGATACTGCACTGGTGACTGATTCAGAGGAGAGATTGAGACAGTTGGCAGAGGAGTTTGGAAGGGTGTGTAAAAGGAGGAAATTGAAATTAAATGAAAATAAGAGTAAAGTGATGAAGTGTACGAGGTTGATAGATGGTAGGGGGATGAATATAGTTTTGAATGGTGAGTTGCTTGAGGAGGTAGATTGTTTTAAATATCTAGGGTCACATGTTGCTGTGGATGGAAGAATAGATGCAGAAGTGAAGTTTAGAATAAATGAAGTAGGAAAGGTGCTGGGAGGAATGTAAAAAGTGTTTAAATGTCGTTCGCTTAGAATGGATGTAAAGAAAAGACTGTATGAGGGTGTTGTGGTACCGAGTGCGTTATATGGGGCTGAAACATGGAATATGGGTGTAGCAGAGAGGAAAAGTTTGAATGTAATGGAGATGAGGTGTCTGAGGAGTATGTGTGGAGTGACGCGTATGGATCGGGTACGAAATGATGAATTGCGAAGGAGAACTGGAGTTGTTCGGGAGATGGCTGGTAGAGTTGAGCAGAGGGTATTGCGATGGTTTGGGCATATAGAGAATGGATAATGAGCGACTGGTAAAAAAGATAACTAGATCTGATGTGAGAGGTGTAAGGCTGAGAGGAAGACCACGAATAGGATGGATGGACAGTGTGAAGAGAGCGCTGGATGCGAGAGGGATGTCTGTTAAGCAAGGAAGAGTGGCTGTGCGTGACAGAAATAAATGGAGAGAAATTGTGAATCAATAACTGATGACGCAGCCCTGAGGGGATATTCTCCCGCATTTGGTCTGATCAGCTAGTCAGGTCAGGTGCGGGTAAGGGGATGGGACAGTTATGATGTGGCAGGGGTAAACCAATTCTGCTGTCGGGCCCTGCTGCGGATGTCACTGATTGCATTGCGCAGTTAACCCTTGTGCGCTGTGGTGCGGTGAGGATCTGTCCGTTCTCCCCTTTGGGGCTAAGATGTGAATGAATGTGTTTGAATGGATGAGTAAATGGGGAGTGTGTCGTCCTGTCTCGGCTACCTCCCTTTCCTTGGGGGAAGCAGCCTAGGTATATAGATAGATAGATAGATCTATCTATATATCTGTCTTATCTATTATCTATCTATCTATCTGTCTATCTATCCGTCTATCTATCTATGTATATTGTTACGGAACAGAGATAGATAATGAACACTTCAAGTGAGAACACCAAAATCACTACTGTCCCGCAAAGTTCCAGGTTCAAAACAAAAGAGTTAGGTAAAATTACAAGTTAAAGTTTAATGCTCAAACTAACAACTAAACATTCAGGACTCATAAGGATAATGTAATGGCAAAAAACAGGTTAAATATATGGTTAACTGCAATAGCCTCTATTAACACGAAATTAGCAAGAGTAAATTTATCTAAGTCAGCCTTGATAAAATGAGAAAACCGGATAATGCTCAGTTAATGCAAGATATATTATTACAGATACAAAATATTATTAATAATGGCTGACACCTAAAACACATGAATCACAAAAACCTCACTAGGCCTACGAATTAACACCTTATGCTATACAGTACAAGAAAAAATGTAATAACACTTATACTCAAATTACACAGCAGCTAGATGGTTGGAGACTTCCTGAGCACTCACAAAAATAATAACAACTGTACAGGGGAGGACAGAGATGTGAACAAAATGAGGAGTAGATCTAAGTGGCAATTAATGTAGAGACTGAGCTCATTATATAGGGGCCGGCAGAGCTTGATACAACTTGTAAGAAGGACGCGCAAATGAAGCCACAGAGGACAAAGAGTTGACACTCCTGCTCTGAACAACAGAAAGAACGACTTACTCTACTACAAGGGGAGAAGGGGGGAGTGAGGCAGAACACGCAAGTCCGGTCACTATGGAAGCCACGAGGCGAATCGTGATCAAACATGCAGCACACTGTACGTTAGAATTATACAAAGGATGATGAAATCATAGGCTATGTAACACCTCCCCACAAAGAAAAAGAAATTTACAAAGGTAATTTCTTATTACTCTAAAACAATCTGTCTAAAGTCTAGATAAGCAATCTGCAAAAACATTTTTTTTCCCCTTGACATGTTGTATGTCTAATGAATACTCCTGAAGAAGTAGACTCCATCTTGTCAATCTCTGAGTTTTATCTTTAAACTTACTAAGGAATTTCAGTGGGTTATGATCGGTATAAATGACTATGGGGTCAAAACCAGAACACAAATAAAATGAAAAATGCTGTAAACCCAAAATCAACTCCAAAAGCTCTTTCTCAATAGTTGAGTAGTTCTTTTGAGGTGAAGTGAACTTCTTACTGTAATAAGATACAGGGTGTTCAATACCCTGATCATCCTCTTGCAGCAAAACAGCCCCAGCTCCTGTATCACTTGAATCAACAGCCATCTTAAAAGGCTTAGCAAAATTTGGAGTAGCGAGCACTGGCTGACTTAATAGAATAGCTTTAAGTTTACTGAAAGAGGATTCACAGTTATCGATCCATACAAATTTAACTCCCTTTTTCAGTAGGTTTGTAAGTGGTGATACAAGAATTGAAAAGTTAAGAACAAATCTCCTGTAATAACCTACCATTCCCAAAAATCTTTGTAGCTCTTTCCTACTTTTAGGTCTGGGAAGATCACTTATAACCTGAACCTTAGCTCCTGGTGGTGCAACATCTCCATCACCAATTACGTACCCAAGGTACTGAACTTTAGCTTGACCAAACTCACACTTTGATAAATTAGCTACAAGATTAGCCTGAACCAAACGCTCAAGAAATTTACTGACATGGCATAGGTGATCTTTCCAGTTGTCACTGAAGATTAATACATCATCAATATAAACAACACACCCTGCCAAACTCTCTGTTACAACATTCATGAGCTTCTGAAAAGTGGCTGGTGCATTCTTCATACCATATGGCATCACAGAACATGCAAAAGTCTTTCCTAGTGTTACAAAACATGAGATCTCCCTAGCACGTTCAGTCATACGTACTTGCCAGTATCCCTATAACAAATCAAACTTACTTAGGTACCTAGCCTTTCCGATCTTGTCTATGCAATCTTCCACGTGAGGGAGAGGGTAAGTGTCTGTTTTGGTTATCTGATTAACACGTCTGTAGTCGATGCAAAGCCGCTGTGACCCACCTGGCTTAAGGACTAGAGTGACAGGAGAACTCCACTCACTCAGACAGGGCTCAATCATCTTGTGGTCCAATAGGTAGCCAAGCTCCTTCTGGATGAGAGGAACTTTCACTGGGTTCACACGGTAAGGAGGCAGTTTAATTGGCTTTGCGTCTCCAACATCGACATCATGCATCAACACAGTGGTTCTTCCTGGAGTGGCACGGAACACTTGCAGGTACTCCTGCAGTAATGCCGAAAACTCCTGCCTTTCCTCGGGAGCTAGATGAGAAAGCTTAGTCTGGAGATCATTCATGATATCAGGATTCTTCCCCAAACTATCACTCAGGCTCATGCTGCATGGGAGAACTTCACTTGCAGACTCGGGTGGAACAGTTACAGTGTAGACTGGGTTATTTTCGTCCCGCCTGTGATATAACTTTAGCATGTTGATGTGACAAAGTTGCTTGTTCTTTCTACGATCTGGTGTGGCGATGACATAGTTGACATCACTGAGTTTCTTCTCCACGAAGTAAGGACCACTAAACTTGGCTTGAAGAAGTTGCCCATGCACCAGTAGCAGAATCAAAACCTGATCTCCTGGCTGAAAGTGGTGTAACCTGGACTCCTTATCATACCAAGTCTTCATCTTCTGAGCAGCTCCTAAATTCTCTCTCGCCAGCTGTAAAGCAGTGGACAGCCGTTCTTTGAACTTCATCACATACTCCAGCAGGTTGACGTCATCTTCCTCCGACAGCCAGCATTCCTTGAGTAGCTTAAGGGGTCCTCTTACTTCATGGCCAAACAGTAGTTCAAAGGGTGAGAAGCCCAGTGATTCATTTGGAGATTCTCTTGCGGCAAATACAACGAATAGAAGTCTTTCTGATGTTCCAAACAGTATTTCTTGAGCATCAATTTGAGTGTTTGATGATATCTCTCCAACGCTCCTTGGGTCTGGGGATGGTAAGCTGAAGACGTGATCTGGGTGATGCCCAACTCTTTCAGAGACTGCTTGAAAACATTTGACATGAAATTACTTCCCCGGTCTTACTGTACCTCCTTGGGCAGATCAAACTTTGTGAAGAACCCTAGCATTTCCTTAACCACGTTCTTTGCTGAGATATTTCTAAGTGGAATGGCTTCATGACAACGAGTAGACATATCAATCAGGGTCAACACATAAGAAAATCCTGATGAAGTCTAAGGAAGAGAGTCCACAATATCCACCAACACACGGGTGAATGGCGCCTCAAAAGGAGGAATGGGAACTAGAGGTGCAACCTTTTCGGTCTGATTACACTTCCCCACAACTTGACAGGTGTGACAAGACTTACAATACCAGGAAACATCTCTTAAGATACCTGGCCAGTAGAAGTGTTTCAAAATGCGTGCCACAGTCTTCCTCACTCCAAGGTGTCCTGCCAAACTGGAATCATGAGCCATTCTAATGATATCCTGCCTACAAACACGAGGGATGACAACTTGATGTACAACCTCCCATTCACAGTCGGCTGATGTTGTTGGGGGTCTCCACTTTCTCATAAGTACTCCTGACTTTATATAATAACAAGTAGAAGCACCAGCTGACTCTTCCTCACTGCAAGCAGAGTTAGCTAGACCTTTCAATTCAGGGTCAGCAACCTGCAACTCAACCAACTCTTGACGAGACAAATTATCAACACTACGGGGTACTGCCTCATCTGGTGAGTGGTCCAAATTAGGAAGAAAAGTGTCAGCTAGGCTAACATCATCATCATCATCATTATCCTCTAAGTCACCAGTAACTTTAGACTTAGCCCTAGCGACAGCACATGCAGAGAACACGTCAGGGATATCACAATCATGGGTCGCAGTCACTGGTTCACTAGACAACTGAGGAGCTGGACACACTTGACTTCCACCAATATCATTTCCAAGTAAGAAAGTTACACCTGACATTGGGAGTGTCTCAACCAACCCAACCATAACGGAACCATTAACAAAACCAGACTCTAAATTCACTCTGCACAGAGGCACAGAGAAGTAATTATTCCCTACACCTTGTAAGATTACAGTTTCATCAGATGAATTAACATTAGAGCCTAGAACACTGGTCAGGATAAGGGATTGACAAGCACCTGTATCACGATATATTTTAACTGATTTCCTGTTATTACTGTCCAGAGGACTGACAAAACCATTAGACAGGAAATTAGCACATGAACTCTTGAGAGTTTCACCCACGTTACTGCTCAAAAGAGGAGCTTCATCATGAGAATTTAATTTACCCCTCAAAGCAGGTTCAGTTAACTCGGTTAAAGAATTCTGGGAACTTTCAAGGGTGGACACTAGACCAACTGACTGAATATTTAACCATTTAACCGCGGGCATTGTTTTGTCCTGACTGTCCTCTCCCTCGGGGGTTTCAGCCAAATGTAAACAAACCTTTAAACCTTAATAACTCTGCACAGAATAAAGCTAGAGAAAAAAATAAGGTACCATTAAAAAGTACTAACCTTCAGCTTTCCATTGATTTAGGTTTCATGATTTTGTTGACTTTCACAGGACGGGCAGTGCCGTTAGAAGTGAGGGGTGTAAAATCACTATTTTACGCCCCACACACCAGTACCAAATGCCAACCACTCTCTGATAATAGTACTATAAACACATATGAACACTGCACATACGATAAACACCCACTCTGTGTTCACTGAGGTAGGTAAAAGGCACTGTAATTGCCCGCACTTCACTGCGGCATCGCTCGCTCACTGACGTTTGGTTAGCGGCGATGTTTTCATTATTTCTAACTTCTAATATTATTTTACATATAATCTGGGCAATATACATTATATTTACACTGCACTTATTACTATATTGCGTCACTGTCGCATCACAGAATTACACAAGTGCCGCAGATTCTCTTATTACAATATCACTTATTATACTGGCCAATATTTACATTTTTTTCTAGGCAAAATATCCCTTATTACTACATTATCCATTATACAATTATTGGTAAAGCACGTCACTGTTGCATCACTGTATATCACTGTCACTTTCAGTATTTACTCAGAAAGTGGTACTCGGCAAAGCACGGAGTCACACAGAGAGCGACTTGGCATTCCTGGCACTGGTGTGTGCTCATTTTTCTCGTCCGAGGCCTCCGTGTGGTGTTATGACATACTCTGCACCGGCCCTGTGACAACCTGCCGCCTGCGGTAAGAGGCAATTTCACAAGCTGGTGCCTGCTCATATAATTGCGGCACTCAAGACGGTCAGGTTGTGTGTCAGAGTGTCGCCTCGGGATCAATGCCGTCACCTGACCAAATCGTGCAAGCAGCTGCTGCACGACAGTCTTGGAGAACTGTCTCAGAGATGGTTGCCTTATGCCCCCGACTTGTGTCTTGTAGAGGATGATGGCGTTGAGCATGCACATATCAAGCATGTGCAGGCAAGCCTTCCTGTACCATCGGGTGTTTCTCCTAAGACAGTCTATTTCGCCAATCATCATATCAGACTTATCAACAAGTCTCATGTTCACATTGTAATCAATGACGGCATCGGGCTTCATGATTGGCTCTCCCGTCCTGTAGCTGACCTTCCCAGTTCTCTGCAATTCCCCCTTGTGGATGGTGCTGATCATATTCACGACCTTCTTGTCATGCCGCCTGATTGCCAGAAGCTTGTCTGACTTCTTCAGGTGCACATCTCCCTTGGATGAGGATGATGCTTCTGGGAAACTAGGCCACTCTTTCCTATAGCTCCGTGCAGTGCCAACAGTGCCAATGCCGTGTTCAGCCAGGTATTTGGAGAGTTTTGGTGCTGTGTAATAATTGTCTGTGTACAGCACATGATTCCCACCAAAATACCTCTCCATCAGCACTTTTACAACGGAGCCAGAGAAGCCAAGGGGGTCTTTCCTGTTCACGTCCATTGTGCTTGTAGAGTAGATCACGAAATCAAGGATATACCCCGTCTCACAGTCACACAGCACAAAGAACTTTATCCCAAAGCAGTGGCGTTTGCTGGGGATGTACTGCATGAATTTGAGACGTCCTCTGAACAATACCAGGGATTCATCTATGACGACTTTTTGCATAGGACGGAAAAATAGCATAAATCGATCCCTAATCCTGATGAGAAAATCCCTCACTTTCCACAAAGGGTCAGTTTGGGACGGGTTTCTGTTGTCAGCGAAGTGCAGGTATCCTAGCAGCTGTCGGAACCCATCCCGTGACATATACTTCCCGAATGTTGGGATAGAAGTAATGTCATCCACGAGCCAGTACTCCTCCAACTCATGTCTCTTGATATGGGGCATCAAGAACATCAGTGCAAAGAACACATACAGCTCTCTGATCCCGACAGGCAACCATGACACTTGCTTTGGTGAGCCAATAGGTCCCAGCCCTTCTGCTGCACATTGAGCTGCATACCTATTAGTCTCATCGCTGACATACTGCACGATTTCGTCATCCATGAAGGCCAGGAAGTAGTCAATAAAATCATCTCCTGCGCTGCATGGAAAGGCAGGCTGTATTCCAGCATTTGTCATATCAAACGGCGGATTGTGTGGCTGAAAATCTGCACCGTCAGACCAAACAAATGCATCAACTTTCCCTGTGCGTGGTTCAGTGGAAGTGGCAGGTCGCATTGCACTCCTTTCCCCGTGAGAAGGAGCTGAGGTGGAGGCAATGGGTGAGGCAATGGGTGAGGCAGGAGGCGAGCGGGAGGGGGGTGAGTGCGGGGGTGGTGAGTGGGGGGGTGGCGAGGGTGAGGGAGCTGAGCAGGGGGCAGGCGGGGGGGTTACTGACCTGGTGCATGGTGAAATTTGACCCTTTCTTCCCCGCTTATCACCTCGCTTATCACCCAGCTTTGCCCTCCAACTGCCACGCATCCCCTTTGTTCTAGGCCGGCCTGCCCTGCTTACCCTGCCTGCACGGCCTGCCTTCCCTCACTGTGCAGGCTTTGGGAATTCATATTCCTCAGATGATGTAGACTGAGGAGAGGGCACAGCAGAAGATGAAGATGATGTGAGGGCAATAGGGCTAGGGGAACGGGAAAGTGGTGGGAAATGCTTGCTAGGGCCTGGTGTAGGAGACGTAAGTCTGCGCTTCACTCCCTTCCCACGTGCAACACCAATTTTCCCCATTGGCGCCTTCCCTTTCCCAGAGTAAGTTGGGGGTGGTTGGGGGGAAACTACACGCTCACTTTCATCACTGTCACTGTCAATGCTAAAGGGTTCACCACCAATCACTGCAAAATCGTCACTACTTGCTGTAAGTGTATCACTCTCACTGCCACAGTCCAGAGTTGTACTTACAGTTTTGTCCAGCTCTGTTCTAATTTCTGGAGTGCTCAACCCCTTCTGCCTCGCCGTCGACAGTTCCTTCCTCGGTGTAGAGGTCGAAGGCACACTGGCACTAATCATTTGCGAGCAGGAGGCGAGCGACGATGAGTCAGGATGGAGCGCCATTATCATGCACAGAGCTGGACAGATACTGACTGATGCGTGTCAGGGCAGGGGTGGGGGGGGCCCCCTTGGGGTGGGAGGAGGGAGGTGTGGGATGGCTGGCGTGAAAGAACTCGACAGCTACTCTTGCATGAGACAATTTGCGCACAGGAAAAACGCGCGGTGTTCAAAATATTCACGAACATTCCAGAATGACACCTGCGGTTTGGTCCAGTTTTGTCAATGTCATTCTGGAATGACACCCGCGGTTAAAGGGTTAAGGAAGGCTTTTCAAAACTGGGGATAGAGCGCTTTGGCACCACATGCTGGTACGGCTTGGAATTTTGCATCACTGTAACTCACAGAAGCTCTCACCTGCTCCTGTCCGATCCCAGTGGGGCCACTTGTATGGGTAACAGTGACGCAAAGGTCTCGTCCGCAATAGCTCACGCAAAAAGCATTTGGTGTTGATGCAGCCTCAGGCACATCTAAAGCCTGCTGGCGATGGCGGTTGTCTCACTGTAACCCATACACTTGAGACCATTAATCATTGGCGAACAAGGGTGAGAATGCTGCCCGGTGTGGCCTAATACTGGAAGAGTTGACAAGATGACCCACGCGCAGATATTGAGTAGCTATTCATTCATGTGTCGCTCACACCCTCTATTTGGAATCCATCCTTTACTAGATATAGTGACAGAGAATTTCAGACTCAGCAGTAGAAGACTAGAAAGCACTTTGAGAGCGCATACTGCAGCCAATGCCATTGCCATTAAAAAGGATCCAGATACAGATCCGTGGAGATACTGTGTAGAATACATAGGATCCGGATCCGCCCCCAAATTAAATCAACTACTCCCTGGCCCATGGCTCACTCATTCACAAGATTTTATTGAAATTCTTTGTGAGCTTTTGGAGATATTGTGTGGGATACACAGGATCCGGATCGGGGTGACAGAAACCCAGAAAGAGCATACCTCCGCCAATGCCGGGGCCAGATTCAGATCAACCCCCAAATGTAATCACTTCTCTCTTGACCCATGGCCCACCCTTCCACAAAAATTCATTGAAACTCACTGAGAAGTTATATAGTGCGGGATATGTAGGATGCGGATCCAGATCTGCCCCCAAAGTTAATCAACTTTTTCGTGGCCCATGGCCCACCCTTCAACAAAATTTCATTGAAATTCATTGAGACCTATATGGAGATATCGCGTGGGAAAACAGATAAACACAGGTGAATACATAACCTCCTCGAACTTCGTTGGGGGAAGTAATAATACACAGTCTAAGCAATATACAGTCGTCTCACACGCAGAAGGATAACGTCACAAGGTCTCCCATAGAGAGAAAATGAGAAGTAAAGGGATAACTAGTGTGTGACGAGTATACCCAGTTCACTCAGCTCTGCTGGCTGGAGCCAAGAAACGTTTGAATAAAGGCTGCTCATTAAGCAACACTGAGGAGCTTGGTAAATCTACAGGTTTTCCAATTTTAACACATATATACTTACATATTTTGTAAACTGCTTGTAATAAAAGCAGCCAATTTAAATATGGAATAATTTCCGAAGCCACAGAGATCAATGGTAGCTTTAACCCCTTAACCGCGGGTGTCATTCCAGAATGACGGCGACAAAACTGGACCAAACAGCGGGTGGCATTCTGGAATGATCGTGAATATTTTGAACACCGCGCGTTTTCCCGGCGCGCAAATATTCTCACGCAAGAGTAGCTGTCGAGTTCTTTCACACCAGCCATCCCACACCTCCCTCCTCCAACCCCGAGGGGCCCCCCCCCACCCCTGCCCTGACCCGCGTCAGTCAGTATCTGTCCAGCTCTGTGCGTGATAATGGCGCTCCGTCCCGACTCATCGTCGCTCGCTTCCTCCTCTACAATGTTTAGTGCTAGTGTTCCCTCTACCTCTACACCGGTAAAGGAACTGCCGACGGCGAGGCAGAAGGGGTTGAGCACTCCTGAAATTAGAACTGAGCTGGACAAAACTGTAAGTACTACTCTTGATTGTGGCAGTGAAAGTGACACACTCACAGCAAGCAGTGATGATTTGGCAGTGATTGGTGGTGAACCATTTTCCATTGATAGTGACAGTGATGAAAGTGATCGTGTTGATTCCCCCCCACCACCCCCAACTTACTCTGGGAAAGGAAAGGCTCCTATGGTCAAATCTGGTATTGCACGTGGGAAGGGAGTGAAGCGCAGGCTCACGTCTCCCACACCAGGCCCTAGTACGCATTTCCCATCAATTTCCCGTTCCCCTAGCCCAATTGCCCTCACATCATCATCATCATCATCTGTCGTGCCCTCTCCTCAGTCTACATCATCTGAGGAGTACGAATTACCAAAGCCTGCAAAGCGAGGGAAGGCAGGCCGTGCAGGCCGTGCAGGCAGGCCTAGAACAAAGGGGATGCGTGGCAGTTGGAGGGCAAAGCTGGGCGATAAGCGAGGCGATAAGTGAGGTGATAAGCGGGGTAGAAAGGGTCAAGTTTCACCACGCACCAGGTCAGAAACCCCCCCGCCTGCCCCCCGCTCAGTTCCCTCACCCGCGCCACCCCCCCACTCACCGCCCCCGCACTCACCCCCCTCCCCGTTGCCTCCTGCCTCACCCACCTCCCGCTTGCCTCCTGCCTCACCTCCTGCCTCACCCATTGCCTCTACATCAGCTCATTCTCACGGGGAAACGAGTGGAATGCAACCTGCCCCTGCCACTGAACCACGCACAGGGCAAGTTGATGCATTTGTTTGGACTGACGGTGGAGATTTCCAGCCACACAATCCACCGTTTGATATGACAAATGCTGGAATACAGCCTGCCTTCCCATGCAACGCAGGTGATGAGTTTGTTGATCACTTCCTGGCCTTCCTTGATGATGAAATTGTGCAGCATGTCAGCGATGAGACCAATAGGTATGCAACTCAGTGTGCAGCACAAGGGCTGGGACCTATTGGCTCACCAAAGCAAGTGTCGTGGTTGCCTGTCGGGATCAGAGAGCTGTATGTTTTTTTTGCACTCATGTTTTTGATGCCCCATATAAAGAGACATGAGTTGGAGGAGTACTGGCTCGTGGATGACATAACTACTATCCCCATATTCGGGAAGTATATGTCACGGGATCGGTTCCGACAGCTGCTTGGATACCTGCACTTCGCTGACAATGACAACCCGTCCCAAACTGACCCTTTGTGGAAAGTGAGGGATTTCCTCAACAAGATTAGGGATCGATTTATGCGATTTTTCAGGCCTATGCAGAAAGTCGTCATAGACGAGTCCCTGGTATTGTTCAGAGGATGTCTCAAATTCAGGCAGTACATCCCCAGCAAACGCCACCGCTTTGGGATAAAGTTCTTTGTGCTGTGTGACTGTGAGACGGGGTATATAATGGATTTTGTCATTTACTCGGCTAGCACAATGGATGTGAACAGGAAAGACCCCCTTGGCTTCTCTGGCTCCGTTGTAAAAGTGCTGATGGAGAGGTATTTTGGTGGTAATCATGTGCTGTACACAGACAATTATTACACAGCACCGAAACTCTCCAAATACCTTGCTGAACACGGCATTGGCACTGTTGGCACTGTACGGAGCTATAGGAAAGAGTGGCCTAGTTTCCCCGAAGCATCATCATCATCCAGGGGAGATGTTCACCTGAAGAAGTCAGACAAGCTTCTTGCGATCAGGTGGCATGACAAGAAGGTTGTCAATATGATCAGCACCATCCACAAGGGGGAAATGAAGAGAACTGGGAAGGTCAGCTACAGGACGGGAGAGCCAATCATGAAGCCTGATGCCGTCATTGATTATAATGTAAATATGAGACTCGTTGATAAGTCTGATATGATGATTGGCGAAATAGACTGTCTCAGGAGAAACACCCGATGGTACAGGAAGGCTTGCCTGCACATGCTCGATATGTGCATGCTCAATGCCTTCATTCTTTACAAGACACAAGTCGGGGGCATAAGGCAACCATCACTGAGACAGTTTTCCAAGACTGTCGTGCAGCAGCTACTTGAACGATTTGGTCAGGTGACGGCACTGATCCCGAGGCGACACTCTGACACACAACCTGACCGTCTTGAGTGCCGCAATTACATGAGCCGGCACCAGCTTGTGAAATTGCCTCCTAAAGCAGGCGGCAGGTTGTCACAGGGCCGCTGCAGAGTATGTTCAACCACCACACGAAGGCCTACGACGAGAAAAATGAGCACACACCAGTGCCTTGAATGCCAAGTCGCTCTATGTGTAACTCCGTGCTTTGCCGAGTACCACTCTCTGAGTAAATACTGAAAGTGACAGTGATATATAGTGATGCGACAGTGACGTGCTTTGCCAATAATTGTATAATGGATAATGTAGTAATAAGGGATATTTTGCCTAGAAAATAAAGGAAATATTGGCCAGTATAATAAGTGATATTGTAATAAAAGAATCTGCGGCACTTGTGGAATTCTGCGGCACTTATGTAATTCTGTGATGCGCCAGTGACGCAATATAGTAATAAGTGCATTGTAAATATAATGTAAATTGCCCATATTATATGTAAAATAATATTAGAAGTTAGAAAGAATGAAAAGATCGCAGGAAACGTCAGTGAGCGGGTGCCGCCGCAGTGAAGCGAGGCGCAGCCGCAGTGAAGAGCGGGTGCAGCCGCAGGGAAGTGCCTTTTACCTACCTCAGTGAACACAGAGTGGGTGTTTATCGTATGTACAGTGTTCATATATGTTTATATTACTATTATGAGAGAGTGGTTGGCATTTGGTACTGGTGTGTGGGGCGTAAAATAGGTATTTCACACCCCTCACTTCTAACGGCTCTCCCCGTCCTGTGAAAGTCAACGAAGTCATGAAACCTACATCAATGGAAAGCTGAAGGTTTGTACTTTCTAATGGTACCTTATTTTTTTCTCTAGCTTTATTCTGTGCAGAGTTATTAAGGTTTAAAGGTTTGTTTACATTTGGCTGAAACCCCCGCGGGAGAGGACAGTCAGACCAAAACAATAACCGCGGTTAAGGGGTTAAAGTGTACCGTTATGAAAGAAAATTAAAGTTGATTATAACGTTTTATAAAACAATGAGTGACGTTTGAAATAATGCAGGCATGTATTTTAGAGCAACATGTGGACCTAGGTGTACACCGTGGTTTTATAATTTACTTCAAACCTCACACGTCGTTTTATAAAACTTCATAATTTTAGTTTTCTTTAATAAAGGTAAACTTCTTAAGCTAATTTTGACATCTTTTTCTTCGAGAATTATTCCGTATTTAAACTGGCATGTTTCCAAATGCTGCAGTCTCAGCTTCGGTCATCAGCGAGAAGAGACTGAGAGGAGACAAAACTGCACCCTGTCGCTGCTCCGAGAAAACTAACAGCTGAGGGACCCTGTAATGTCAAGCACGGGCTGTCCAAACTTGAACCAAGAGTGAGACGACGGTGTATACTTAGACTGTGTAATAAGAGACCTACATGTGTCTAATAAATGTTTATTTAGGTATACATTTATGTACAAAATAAAACAATATTACAAAAATACTTTCCTTTGTTATTAACCCTAGCTGAGGTGTCTTTAAGTTGCCTCCACCCCCTAATGGTGAAGAGGAGGCATTAAGTGAATGGTCTGTCTGTCCAAGCGTGGATTCGTGCATGCGTGTGTCCCTGTGTCCATAACACTATTGTGGGCGCGATATCCCTTAAACCCACCAGCAGATATCGGTAATTCTTTACCAAACTGGTGCAGCGATTCCACCTATAAGAAACTCACGATCTCAAGGTAACTATTTTGGTACATAAGCAACACAGATAGAAAACGGTTAATTGTGACTGCAAGAAGTGATTGGATAAGACAAATTATACCTATTTCAGGGTATTTAAGGAAGCTGCCAGGTTGTCAGCGGCAATATTTACTGATGATCTCTCTGGCTGGCCACGCTGTTAACCAACCATCGTTCCGACTGGACGTGTCGGTGTACCTCATGTCAAAACAATGGGAAACTTAATTATTTAACCAATACTAACCTAACGAAACCAAACTTAATCGAGACTAACTTCACTTGAGTTTGACAGCCAGCTTTCAAATTAAGAAATACGCATTAGGAATGTTAAATATGGCCGACAGCTGAAGACATCGGTAGAATATTTACACATTCGGAATCCTCATTCATAGCTTTTAAAGGTGAGTTTATAAAAATCTCCACTGGCTCTGGTAATCCAGAAATAATAACAAGTAACATGTGAAAGACTCATTTCAATAGAAAATATGGAATGGCCGCACCAGTTTGATTAAGAATTAACCCGACTTCCACCAAACTTTTGTCGATGATGCAATATGAGGATATGATGAACTAATTAGGTCAACTAGGTGAAGGGGTCAAAGGTGAAGGTCATATGGGGTCGACTTAGTTTATCCTTGTGAGTGTGACATCTCCTGAACCCCTTGATGGATCTTGACCAAAACTTTTGTCAGTGACATAGTATAAAGGGATGACAACCGTATCAAGTAAGCAAGGTCAAGGGGTCATAGGTCAAGGTCATATGAGTATGGGTGCCATATCTGCTGAACCTCTCAATGGATTTCGACCAAACTCTTGTCAGTGATACAGTATGAAGGGGCAATTAACTGATTAGGTCAGCAAGGTCAAGAGGCCAAAGGTCAGGGTCAAAATCTTATAGATGTGGGCACCATATCTCCCGAAATTTTTGATGGATTTCGACCACGTTTTTCTCAGTATAATATGTGAAGGGATGATGACGTGATTAAGTCAGCAAGGTCAAGGGGTTAAAAGTCAAGGTCTCATGGCTGTGGGCACGATATCTCATGAACCTCTCAACGGATTTCGACCAAACTTTTGTCGGTGATAGAGTATGAAGGGGCAATTACCTGATTAGGTCAGCAAGGCCGAGGTCAAAGGTCAAGGTCTTATAGGTATGGGCAATATATCCTGAACTTGATGGATTTTGACCAAATTTTTGTCAGTGATAAAGTGTGAAGGGACGATGAACTGAGTAGGTCAACAAGGTCAATTGGTCAAAGGTCGAGGTCATATGGGTGTGGTGCGATATCTCCTGAACCCCTCGGCGGATTTCGACCAAACTTTCGTCAGTGGTACAGTCTGAAGGAATGATGACCTAATTAGGTCAGAATTGTCAAGAGGCCAAAGATCAAGGTCATATGGGTGTGGGTGCAATATCTTTTGAACCTATTGATGGATTATGACCAACTTTTGTCAGTGACACAGTATGGAGAGACGATGAACTGATTAGGTCAGCAAGGTCATGAGGCCAAAGGTGAAGGTCATATAGAGATGACTTAGTTTATCCTTGTGGACAATATCTCCTGAACCCCCAGACAAATTTCGTCCAAACTTTTGTCAGTGACACAGTATGAAGGGATGATGAACTGACGAGGTCAGCAAGGTCATGGAGGCTGTATGAGGCAGTCCGTGTGCAAGGCTTGGTTGAGGTATATCAAGTGACACTTTGTGTCGACAGCTTGGAGCCCCAATTCTCGGCGTATCATTAAGCATATTCTTATTTTATATGCAGGATTATTTTTCTAAATAGCAAGGAAAAATTACTTTGGCTGAGGGGGAAGATATAGCCTTGAACAACTATTCTACACGTCTTTTTTAAGTTGAAAAAATCATCTAGAGATAACAGTAATGAAGTAATACGTTATTGTAACTAAGAGGTGAAGAATATTGTACAATCACATGAATTATTTCTGCACTGCCATTTACAATTATGAAAATGCTCTCCTTTTCCTTGTAATGGGCCCCCTGTATCTAGTCTTTATGCTCTTGGACTTACATCATTTTCAAATTATAAATCATTTGCTGATCAACGTCACTTTTATTGGCTTCCAGTGGATACATTCAAATGCACTATTGTAACGCCGAAAAATTTTGGATACCACCAGTGTAATGATCAAAATTAGTCACCAGTGAACGATCAGAATTTTGGGGATTATGAGAAGTGGGTTAGCTTGATATTCCTTGACGGCGCGTGGGCAGAATAGATATTAGTACCCCTTGCGGGCCACTCAGTCTCGTCTGTGGCACTCCATAGAGGATAGCAAAATTGAAACTCAAAATAACTTAACCTAAGATTTACTAAACATTAAGAACTGAAAGACATTACTCTTCGAACTGTGAATGAAACAAAACAGACAAAAGTATAATCAGGGTCTGTAACTCCAGAATTATGAATCTCTACAACCTAAATTAATATTCAATGAATACTGATACACATGGTGTATTAATCCCTTGGTCTCAGTTGGATTCTTCGGGAAGAAACCTATAGATTACTATCAAAGATATTCTCCTAAGACTAAATAGGTACTACCCAAGAATCATATGCAACTGAATACAGTATTCAAATGGACAGTAATCAAATGGACCAACCGATATTCACTTTGATTCCATGAACTAAGAAAAGGGGGGGGGGGTGATTTAGTGTTGGAGGTTAGGCAGTGGCTTGAACGAACGATCTGTGAACGATGGAGAGAGGAGCGGCGGTCTCCTGTGAACGATGGAGAGAGGAACGGCGATCTCATCATTCAGTACAAGTGGGATCAGGGGAAATATCACCAGTTTAACTCACAAACGTATATGAGGACTTTCATTACACGAGGGAGAAAGGGGGAGGGGTATGAGATTTCTAGCACTAACCTGTGAACGACGGAGAGAGGAACGGCGATCTCATTGTTTAGCGTCGCTCCCTGCCTTTTTATACTCATCCATTACAGTATTCTGAATCAGGTAAAATTTTATCTTGTAACATTATTGATTATACTACGGTCTCCAAAGAGTACGAAGAATACGTTTGCACTCAACATACGTAGATAAGTGACTTACGATGTTTACATTTTTTTGTAATAGGCATAAAGCTACTTTAATCATAACGAAGCCAAATGAATTAGGAATCTGGACAATTTTATTACCATGCAAGATTCATGTGCCTACTGTAAACACGACTCCAGTAACATGAATTTCGCGCTCGACTAATGACTATCATCAACAATCTTTTTTCAGACAACTCTCAATCCACTACTGCATAGTTCAAAAGGGAAATACTGTTAACACTGACATATAAATCTCTAGATCAGAATGCGAAGAAAGACATTCGGGATTATTAATTCCTACTAAAACTTCCGCGGTTTTTATTTATTTATTTTTTTAATGCAAGGAAGAAAGAACTAAAGGCCAGGAGCCCGCATTTACAGTTCCCTCCAAGAAAAAATAAATAAAAAAGAGAGACAAATTCAAGATCTGTTCTTTTCTAGATGCCTGGACACACTGCGTTTGAAAGACTGGAGATCATAGGAAGTAGGAAATACAGACAGAGAGAGACAGTTCCAGAGTTGACCTGTTGCATAAATGAAGGACTGGGAGTAACGGTTAAATCTTATATTAGAGAATTGGACAGAAAAGGGATGAGAGTTTGTTGCTAGACGGGTGCTACGCACCCGTCGTAGAGGTGGAGGGATGCAAGCAGACAGTTCAGAAGAGCAATGACCATGGAACTAGTCACAGAAAAGAGATAAAGAGGCAACAGTGTGGCGAAGACACAGAGGTTGAAGGGGGCCAGTAAGAGGAGGAGAGTTAATGAGACGAAAAGCCTTTAACTCCACTCCACCCTATTAAGAAAAGCTGTTTGTGAGGAGCTTCCCCACACATGAGAGCTGTACTCCATACTTGGGGCGAATAAATCCCGTGTATAAAGTCAACAACTGTGCAGAGGCAAAGAAGGTACGGAGCTGGCTTTGCACACCTAATCTCTTAGACGCAAACTTTACCAGAGATATACTATGATCTTTCCAAGATAAATCCCGAGTGAATGAAACCCCAAGCATGTTCAAGGATGATGCTAGATTGAGCTGGATATTATTAAACTTTAGTGAGTACTCCTGTGGAAGGTTTTGTCGGATTGATAGGTGTAAAAACTGGGTCTTTGATGCTTTAAAAACAACAGGATTATTTTTACCCCAGTCAGAGATACGAGCCAGGTCAGACATTAGGTGTGCCATAACATCATCCCTAATCTATTGAAGTAACTGCTGGGATGGACGTTGTGGGAACCGAATGGAAAAGTGAAGGATGGAATCCTCAGTGTACGAGTGGATAGGGTTAGATGTACAGCTTAGAAGGTCATTGATGAATAAAAGGAAGAGAGTTGGTGATAGGACAGACCCCTGAGGAACATCACTGTTGACAGATCTAGAAGAACGATGACCGTCTACAACAGCGGCTATAGAACGACCAGGAAGGAAGCTGTAGATGAAGGCACAGATAGAAGGATAGAAACCGTAAGAGGGCAGTTTGGAAATTTAAGATTAATGCCAGACTCGATCGAAAGCCTTTCAGATGTCAAGTGCAATGGCAAAGTTTTCGCCAAAGTCCCGAAAGGAGGATGACCAGGAGTCTGAAAGGTAGGTGAGAAGATCGCCAATGGAATGCCCCTGACGGAACCCATTCTGTCGATCAGAAAGAAGATTGTGATAGGCTGGTTCATATGTAATAAAAGCTAATCATATTCACACCAATACTTGACTTAGTACTATCAGTAACAGAATCATGCTCACATTATATCAACTAAGACTAAACTTAAATATAGGGGTTAATGACTAAATCATGAACTGTACAGATTATATTTATAACATTACCTAAGCTTAAGATTACACTTACAATACTAACTTATACTAACTCATACTATACTTAAAATTATGGCACTACACGGGTCCTTCCTTCGGAAAAAAAAAACAAAAAACATCGGAAGTCAACATTCAATTCATTCATCTATATTTCCTAGGGACGCATGTGCGGATGGGACAGACTTACCAAATTTAACTGTGAACCTCTCTGTGATGAGATAAAGATTTCCCTGACTTTTCCTGCAATAAGTGGCACCTGTCGGTCCATAAGTAAAGTCGCATACCCCAGGGGATCGCTTCTCTGTCACGATTACTCTCGACATTCAGTGGAGAAGTGTGCTTCAGCCAACCTCCTGCCTGGGTGGCAACATGGTTGTCTCATCTGGACAGACCCGTACTCTCGCAGGCAGCATCGTCCTAGGGGAGCTTCCCATTCATACAGCCTACTAATTGCATTCACGCTCCCATCCATTCATTCTTACACTTCCAGCTCTCCACCTAGTAACTGATGAGCACCTGTCAGGTCCTGAAGTCACTGTTTCACCCTAGACCATGTTGACTGTAATGTGAAGGGTAGGTGCACACAGCCACTCGAAGCAACCTAATATTCCCACTGAACTGGGCTGTGTCCATAACCCAAACTCCTATGAACACCCTAAACTGTTACAGACAATAGTCAGACAGTCCGACCCGCACACATTTCCGTATCCATCTCTTAATACTGCAAATACCAGCTTAAACATTCAAAACTCCTCAATCCGGGGAAGGCATCTCTCAGGGGGCGGCACCCATTCATCCACCGGATCAGGCTCAAAGGCCCCTACAGGGGTTCCATGAGCCACTCTTCTCCTCCACAACAAGGCTTCACCTGTCCTGCGGCCTCCTGTATCCTCTTTCCCGTGAACACATCATCTATCACGTACACACATCCGTCCGTCAACACTTCCACTACACGATGGCGTGATGTGTGTGGATTGTTTTGTTTTGAGGGGGAAGAACCTAACGAATCGGCTATAATGGTCCACTGAGCAACACTCCTCGACATGTGACTCCTAATTTCCGTCAACAACTTATCTTCCACCTTACTCTTCCTCTCACCTTTGGGGGAGGCGGTGGCTCAATCGGTAGAGAGTTGGCCTGCAGTCCTAACAGACCCGGGTTCAAATCCCGCTGGTGCAGGGAACAGTTTAAGGATTTGAATTTCATAAAATCAGACTTTACTCTTCTACCAGAAGACCCGCCGACATGTCGTAAAAATACCCCCGCTAATACCAATACACCAGTCCTGTATGAGACAGCCCTAGCATGTATTCAGTATGGAAAGTGGGTGTTAGCGACGAAGTGGTGACATGTAGAGGTATGCGGTACGTGGGAGGACTACTGGGCCTTGAGAGCAGGCTGTGGAGCCTATGCCCAGAGTAGGTCACATAAAAAAAAAAAAAAAAAATACGTAGGTTGTGTTTCCATCTCGGTATTCATTCTCTTATCAGTGAACAATAATTTTGCTTGTCCTCCAGGATATTTAAGGATCATAAATTCTAGAAATATCGCGAGATTAAGTGGGCCACCAGTGTACTGTTATTGGGGGATTCTATCTCGATTCATTAACTGTAACAATATCTATCCCACAACAATATCTTATCCCACTGCTTTAGCAACCAGTGTAAAGATCAAAATTTAGTCACCCTTTTGTAATGATCAGAATTTTGCCACCGCTATGCCACCAGTGTAATGCCGGAAATGATCTGTGTAATGATCAGAATTTTAGAGATTATGAGAAATAGGGTAGTGTGATTTTATTTGATTATGTAAAATAGAGTAGCGTGATCGTATTAGGGATTTAGGGATTATGTGGAGATAGCGTGAGTGAGCTGAATAGATTTTAGTGCCCCTTGCGGCCTCTCAATATCGTCTGTAGCACTCCATAGAGGATAGCAAAATTGAAACTCGAAATAGCTTAAACTAGGATTTCCTAATTATTAAGAATTGAAAGACAGATTACTCTTCGAACTGTGAATGAAACAAAAACAGACAAAATATAATCAGGGTCTGTAACTTCAGAATTATGAATCTTTACAACCTAAATTAATATTCAATGAATACTGATACACATGGATGTATTAATCCCTTGGTCTCAGTTGGATTCTTCGGGAAGAAACCTATAGATTACTATCAAAGATATTCTCCTAAGACTAAATAGGTACTACCCAAGAATCATATGCAACTGAATACAGTATTCAAATGGACAGTAATCAAATGGACCAACCGATATTCACTTTGATTCCATGAACTAAGAAAAGGGGGGGGGGGTGATTTAGTGTTGGAGGTTAGGCAGTGGCTTGAACGAACGATCTGTGAACGATGGAGAGAGGAGCGGCGGTCTCCTGTGAACGATGGAGAGAGGAACGGCGATCTCATCATTCAGTACAAGTGGGATCAGGGGAAATATCACCAGTTTAACTCACAAACGTATATGAGGACTTTCATTACACGAGGGAGAAAGGGGGAGGGGTATGAGATTTCTAGCACTAACCTGTGAACGACGGAGAGAGGAACGGCGATCTCATTGATTAGCTTTTTTTTTTTTTTTTTTTTTTTGCCCTATCGACCATTGGGGCAAAGCCCCTGGTCATTAAGGCCATATATATATATATATATATATATATATATATATACAGACATACATATATATACATACAAATACACACACACACACACACACTTCCATGCATATATACACACACTTTCATGCACACGTACATATATACAGTATATAATAATTTTTATTTTATTTTATTTATTTTTTTGTATTTTTATTCTTATTTTATTTTTTTTAATGTTTTGTCTTTACATAATTTATAAATAAAAATACCTAATCTAAAGACCTTAAAACTAATCACCTAACAGACAAATCGCTAACCTATACTAGATCCTAAAAAGACAAATATCTATACCTACAGTAATGATTAAAATAAAAATACCTCGACCAAGAGAACACCATCGACTGCAGATATGTAATGCCTTTCTACATTACATACCTGCACTCATCACCTGCTGACTATCAGTCGAGGCACAACCTAATATAGGGGACTTCAATATGTGAAAGGGAACCAGAGGAGTCAGGAACATTTCCATATATGTCAGCTGTCGGTCCTAATTAGAATAACTTAAGCAAGATGATGTAATATATTACGTAACATGTGCAAAAAGTGAAGGACCTCGGCCAACCGACCACCATCGACTGCAAGTGCCCAATACCTTTCTATATTGCACACTTGCACTCATCAGCTGGTGACTGTCAGGCGAGGAACGGGGTTTAATGTAGGGGACATCAATATTAGAAATAAATCAGTGGGAGGAGGAACTATTTCATATATGTCAACTGTCAACCCTAATTAACAGTACAGTATATACATAATTACAGTCGATAAAAACCATAACCATACAGTAAAAAAGTCACATCACTCTGATCAGTCTGGTCTCTCTCAAGAAAGCCATCAATTTATCAGTCATAACCTTTTTTTTTTTTTTCTCCTGGCCTATCAACCATTGGGGCCAAGGCCCCTGGTCATTAAGGCCGTATACACACACACACACACACACACACACACACACACACACACACACACACACACACACACACTTCCATGCATATATACAGACACATTTTCATGCACACATACATATTATATATATATATATATATATATATATATATATATATATATATATATATATATATATACATATATATATATATAATTTTTATTGTATTTATTTTTTTATTTTTTTTCTTGGTTTTATATTTTTTAGACCTTATAAAGAAAAAAATAATCTAGAGTCCCTAAAACTAATCACCTAACAGACAAATCGCTACCTATACTAAATCCTACTGCGACAAATAGCTAGACCTACATTAATGGTAAAAATACCTCGACTAACAGAACACCATCGACTGCATATATGTAATGCCTTTCTACATTACGTACCTGCACTCATCACCTGGTGACTGTCAGTCGAGGCACAACCTAATATAGGGGACATCAATATATGAAAGGGAACCAGACGAGTCAGGAACAGTTCCATATACGTCAGCTGTCGGCCCTAATTAGGACAACTTAATCAAGATGGTATAATGTTTTTACCTATTATGTACAAAAAGTGAAGAACCTCGCCCAACAGACCACCATCGACTGCAAGTGCCCAATACCTTTCTATATTGCACACTTTCAATCATCAGCTGGTGACTGTCAGTCGAGGAACGGGGTTTAATGTAGGGGACATCAATATTAGAAATAGGTCAGTGGGAGGAGGAACTATTTCAAAAATGTCAACTGTCAACCCTAATTAATAGTTCAATATATGCATATTTACAATCGATAAAAACCAAAACCATATAGTAAAAAAATCACATCACTCCGATCAGTCCGGTCTCTCTCAAGAAAGCCATCAATTTATCAGTCATAACAATGTCCCCATCACCCAGGATGGTGGAAAGGGTGAAGGGGTCATCTGCTGTGCCGCAGTAATTTATAAGTGAAGCGCGTTCACGAATAAATTGCCGACAGTGCAGGATGACATGACTGATAGATAACACCGCATCACGGACGTCACAGTGAGGTGGGAATCATCTTTCCATAATTTATAAGGTTTCATATGCGTTAACATGGTAGCATTAAGCCTTAGACGAGCCAACACTTTTTCATCCAGGCGACTGGGACGGTTGGCAGTGTCCCAGTCGCCCAGGTACGGCTTACAAGTTCGAATATTTAGTCTGGTCCACTGACCTTGCCACAGAAGATTTATTGATTTCTTTCCGAGAGAGAGACTCGACCGTAGATCACGAGGAACGTCCCAAGTCTCCTCGAGCTCTACAGCCGACTTTGCAAGTAAGTCACCCTGCTCATTGCCGTAGATACGACAATGACCAGGCACCCAGATCAGCGTGAATGACTTGTTGCATGAATGCAACTTATTATCGATGCGGCCCTGGATCTCGTGAGAGTCCATAGTACAAGATGCAATTGCCTGAAGGGCTGATTTTGAATCCGAAAATATGACAAATGAGTCATGCCTAGAATTGAGAGCATACAGTAGTCTATGGCTTTGTCAATAGCAAAAAGTTCGGAGGTAAACACAGATGTATGAGTCGGCAACCAATACCTGAGTTCACATTCAGTCAACCACACACTTGCACCCACACATTCACTCGACTTGGAGCCGTCGGTGTACAATTGGTGGGACCCCAAGTGACGAATGATGATGTTACGAAACAAGTGGTGGACCTCCACCTCCGGCGTCTAGGACTTTGGTGCTGGGAGCCATGATAGATCCACTGTAAAGCCGGGTGGCTCCCAAGACACTATATTTTTTTACACCAACTTGTCACAGTCACTGAGGTCCACACCAAGCTCCTGGGTCAGTAAGTGGAGTTGAATGGCAAGTGGCCGACGCACCCCTTGCATAAGGTGGTGGTATTGACGCAGGGGGGTTCAGGCCACATTGCCGATATTACTTTTCCTAAATGTTCTAAGGCCATAGGACCAAGCTACACAGGTACACCAGACGGCTCCAAGACACATTCGCAAACATTTATTCTACAACACATCCAATCTTTTCAGTGTGGCACCGGATGTCGAGCCATACACCTGTGCGCCATAGTCTAGCTTCGATCGAATAAGGGACTTATACACCATTAATAAAGATTTCCTGTCGGCACCCCATGTAGTACCCACTAGGTACTTGAGGACATTTACTGGTTTATCACAACGAGCAAGCAAATTATTAACATGAATTTTGAAGTTCAAACGATGATCAAAATGTATTCCCAAAAACTTTACAGAATTTTGAAAAGGTACCGCCTGATTATCCAAAGTTAAGCACAAATTAGGTACTTTACGATTAGTGAAGACTACAGCGGCACACTTAGGGATGGAAAACTTAAATCCCCACTGCAAGGCCCATTGGTGGACGGAATCAAGGGCTGCTTGAATCCGCCCAGCCAAAAATTGTGCATTATGGGAAGAGTGCCATATTGCACAATTGTCAGCATAGAGCGAGTACTTAAGATTCCTCGGGATGGGAGCTGATGACAGAATATCATTGATCATAATACTAAATAAAGTGGGACTAAGAACACTTCCCTGCAGCACCCCGTTTTCCTGGTTAAATATATCCAATGTTAAGTTACGGGGCAATTTGAGAGAGAAAGTTCTGTCTCTTAAGAAATTTGAAATAAAAATAGGCAAATTACCTCTTAAACCATAAGCATAGAGCTTCATTAGTATACTGTGTCGCCATGTCATGTCATAGGCTTTATGGATGTCCAAGAACACCCCTATCATGAATTCTTTATTGGCAGATGTCTCTGCAATACAATGCTCCAAATTCATTAATTGATCTAGTGATCTTCTGCATTTACGGAAGCCACATTGTTGATCATTTAACAAATTCTTCGACTCTAAAACAAAAACAAGCCTATTATTAACCATTCGTTCCATGACCTTACATAGACAAGAAGTCAACACAACAGGACGAAATGAAGTGGGATTCATAATCCGACCAGCCTCTTTGGGTATCAGTATGACATGCGCAAAGTGCCATGAGTTTGGGAACGTTTGAGACGCCCAAATCTCATTGTACAACGCTAACATCTTAATCAGGTTGTCCTGATTAAGATGCTGGATCATACCGTACGTGATGGTGTCTGGTCCAGGGCTGGTGTCTTTACAGGATTTAAGGGCAAGGAGCAGTTCATCTAGTGTAAACTCTTGGTTGTATGGGGAGTCTATGTCTTCTGTGGAAAAGTCTATTAACCCGCCCCATCCCGACGTTTTCTGGGCAGTGGTATGCCCCAGTCCCGACATTTTTGGACCTTTTTTTTTTGGCTCAAACATCCGCTTTTGGTGAGAAACATCGAAAATTCATAGAGAAATCGCTCACCTGAGGTTTAAAATACTCGATCTAGGTACGAGTACCTCCTTACCTGATTGGGTTTTCTAACAGGCTGGCACCAAAGAAAACGAGTTCTATGGGAGGGTAACTATTTTATCCACTCATAAACAGTATTTATTTATTTACTTGGTACGAATTTATATGTAGTACAAGTGTAAATTGGTTTTCAAACAGTAATATAGGCATTATAAGCATTGTTTCTCTCACTAACTCATCACCATTCATGACCTTTTTTTCCCACATTACCTGATCATCATTTCTGACTGTTTCTTCCTCTAATGCTATGTAAACTTTGTCCTCCACATTGTCATTGATTGGGGAATCACTCTGGCCCTGAATGTCTTTATTGGCCAGGTCACTGGTAACAGGTGAATTGCCGAGTCAATGGCGTGCAGAGGGGGGGGAGAGGTTATGCGGTGTAAGGCATTGTCCCTGCTTGGCATCTTGTAGAGGAATAGAGGAAGGTGTCCCGTGTATACGTGCCAAAAATCACTCGCGAAATCACTCGCGAAAATTGAAAATTGTGCAAATTAGGGACCTTGCAATGTTGCCGCGTTAATTCACGTCTCCAGGATATCAGTGCACATCATGTGAGGACGTGAATTCACGTCTCCAGGACGCGGCGGGTTAACTGTAGCTCAGCCATGCATTTATGATGTTGGAAACGCTGGTCATAATTGGCTGAGCTACTTACATGAGAGAAACTCCTGGTGAGGATGTTAGCAGCGTCCATGGGCTCATCACAGATGGTGTTGTTCACCTGCAGGGTGGTCACAGGGATGTATGGGCCTTTATTATTTAATATTCTTATAGTGGACCAGATATTACTTAATGGTGTTGTGCGAGTCACCATGGACATAAAGGACCGCCAGGAGTCACGTTTGGCTCTTCTTATTATTCTCCTTGCCTCAGCCCGTGCCTGTTTGTATGCAATAAAATTTTCCCCAGTGGGCTGACTATCAAAAATCCTGTATCTCCCATTGCGTTTCCTTAATGCTTGTCGGCAATCCGGCGTCCACCAATATGCTCTATGCTTCACATGAACTGTAGAAGTCTTGGGGATAGCAGCCTCAGCTGTGTGTTATATGGATTGGGTTAAATTTTCGACCCTAACATCTATGGTCTCCCCAGATTTATCTAAATTGGCGATCCTTGAGAAGGATCCCCAATCTGCTTTCTTATAGTTAAATTTTGGAGGTGGAGGGTCCGAAACAATGTCGTGTGTGTTAGAAAGACAGATGGGTAAATGATCACTTCCCAAGGAGTCGTCATAAGGGTCCCATGAGAAATCTTAATGTATACCAGGGGAGGCCAAAGATAAGTCAATGGCCGAAAAGTTACCAGAACGATCATCTACACGAGTCGTTCTACCATCGTTCAGAAGACAGAGGTTGGACTGTAGTATTAGGTCGGCTACTTGCTCCCCACGACCATCAATCCTCAAGCTACCCCTTTAATAACGATGGGCATTAAACTCGCCCAACACTAACTTATTTCCAGGAAGATGTTCAAATAGTGAACTTAAAGCATCACTATCAATGAGGCCATGTGGAGCACAGTACAGAGAACAAATAGACAGATACGTGTCATTAAATTTTACTCTGCACGCGACAGCTTCCAGAGTAGAATTTAGAATCAGTTCCGTTTGTGGGTGTGATTTGTGTGTGTATATGGCAACTCCGTGACCTTCGTATCTTCTATACGAGTGGTAGTGTTGGAACTGTGGAGGATCAGGATCATCCTTCAGGCGTGTCTCCTGTAAACAAACAATGTCTGGCCTGTGTATAGAAAGCAAGATTGCTATATTTTGTAACTTATTCCCAACACCTCTACAATTCCACTGTAATACAGTGAAAGTGACGGTTTAAGATTTACAAGGGTGGCCGGTGCTCTTAGTTTTTTTATGCCGCCCGCCAACAGGTGAGTGGCTACTGGGGACCTTTCCCAGTGCTTGTTCATGGAGACCTCCATATTTTCGTCAATAACGAGGCTCCCAGATTCCACCGAGGAAGAGCTATTCTTTCTTTCCCTAGCTGGACCAGGAGCGGCAAGGACATGAGGACGTGCCGGCTTTTTGAGGGTGGTCAGATTAATCTTATCAGACTTGTCGGACTTCGATTTTGGCTGCACCGACTGCGAAGGAGCAGCAGCAGCCTGAGAGTAGGAAGTAGCGACAGGGATGTCTGTAAGAGAGTTGGAACGTACAGGGGGCCTAGACTGAGAGGTAGGGCGCGTGGCATGAGGAGCGAAGGTAAGGTCAGTCTGTGTTTCCACGATGCACATCACGGGACGGGACACAACCGCCGATGCATAGGAGATATTAGGCTTGGGAGTTGCATGCAACTCCTTCACCTTCTTCCTAGCATCGTAGAAGGAAAAGCCTTCTGTCAATTTCACTGTGCAGACTTCCTTCTCCTCCTTCCACTTGGGACAAGCCCTCGAGGAAGTGGCGTGAGCATCCTTGCAGTGAAAGCAGCACTCAGTCTCGGATGTACAGTTGTCAGCAGAGTGACCTATAGCCGTGCACTTGCCACACACGAAGTTGGAAGCCTGATAAGTCTTTTCGTGGTGTCCATAGACCTGACATTTTGAGCAACAAAGGGGATTGGGAATATACGGTCTGACATTTACAATTTCATATCCTACTTTCACATTAGTAGGTAGAGATATTTTTCCAAAAGTCAAGACTACTGTGGCTGTCTTCGTCCTTATGCCTTCCTGGAAACGAGTGATAAAGCGGGCATCAATGACATCTTACTGAGCAAGTTCCTGTATGATCTCTTCCTCACTCATCACCATGAGATCCCTGCAAGTGATAACACCCTTGCAGGAATTCATGGATGTTGGGATCTTGGCCTCGACATCATGGCAGTGAAACTAGGAGGTCTCCATTTCCAAGTTTTTTTACTTGTTCCACCTCTCCCACACAGTGGTCAATCACTTTCTTGACAATGAAGGGATTGAGACTGGACAGGGGAGTGGAACCTAGAGCATGCAGTGTTACATAGGTTGCATTCACAACGGGAATGTCAAGTGGGAATCGAGTCTGGCGTCCATCAGTCCAGGGCCGGTCAATCACGGTAGGACAATTGTCATCAAGACTACCTCCCCCCCTGAAGGGGGGGGGGCAGTAGGGGCGTCCGCCATAGTTACCATTTCCCCCTCGCGGGGGAAGTGGGAAGAAAAAGAAAAACGAGCAAGGGACAAAGTACCTGGGGAAGACACACCTAGTCTGAGATTACCCTCTCAAACCACTCTCGGGAGGACGCACCTGTGTGTTACTCACACCTCAGAGCGGTCAGTGGGGGGTACACTCCAGAGGCGAGTAAGCAAAGGCAATCTCAGGAACAAGATATAGAGACTTACTATATCTCTAAATGTCTGGGAAGAATATTAGTACTAGCTAACCTAACTTTCATTTACGCTATGTACAAAACTAATGCCAGTGAGGCAGCCCTGCAAAGCTAGAGGAGAGCTCAGAATACACGTCTGCACTGCCCACGACCATCCATCAAAGTCCCAGTCATAACCGCTGCTCCCTGCCTTTTTATACTCATCCTTTACAGTATTCGGACTCGGCTAAAACATTAACTGATTACCTTGTAACATTTTTTATTCTACTAAGGTCCCCAAAGAGTACGAAGAATACGTTTGGCTAGAGGAGAGCTCAGAATACAGGTCTGCACTCCCCACGACCATCCATCAAAGTCCCAGTCATAACCTCGTTCGTTCGTTCGTTTAAAGATTCCTTCACCTACAGTGCAGGCCGGGTCTGCACTCCCCACAACCATCCATCAAAGTCCCAGTCCTAACCTCGTTCGTTCGTTCGTTTAAAGGTTCCCTTCACCTACAGTGCAGGCCGGGCCATATATTAGCCCGGTCAGTGGGGTAAGGGCTGCTTAAAAAACAGTAAGGGGGGGAGGACAGGACCTGGGGATTGCCCAGCACACACGTCCTGTCTCCTGGCTGGCTTTGTGGTGTGTGTGTCATAACCGCCGCTCCCTGCCTTTTTATACTCGTCCATTACAGTATTCGGACAAGCTAAAACATTAACTGATTACCTTGTAACATTTTTTGATTCTACTAAGGTCTCCAAAGAGTACGAAGAATACGTTTGCACTCAACATACGTAGAAAAGTGACTTACTTTGTTTAAAAGTTTTTGTAATAGGCATAAAGGTACTTTAATCATAAAGAAACCAAATCAATTAGGAATCCGGACAATTTTATTACCATGCAAGGTTCATGTTCCTACGCGACTGTAAACACGACTCCAACAACATGAATTTCGCGCTTCATTAATGACTATCATCAACAAACTTATTTCAGACAGCTCTCAATCCACTACTGCATAGTTCAAAAGGAGAGTACTATTAACACTGACATATAAATCTCTAGATCAGAATACGAAGAAAGACATTTGCAGTTATTAATCCCTACTAAAACTTCCGCGGTTATACGTCTTTGTTGAAAAAGCTGGTTCATAATAATAAAAGCTAATCATATTAACACCAGTACTTGACTTAGTACTATCAATAAGAAAATCGTGCTCACATTATGAATATCAACTAAGACTAAACTTAATTATAGGGCTTAACGACTAAATCATGAACTGTACAGATTATCTTTATAACATTACCTAAGCTTAAGATTACACTTACAATACTAACTTATACTAACTCATATTATACTTAAAATTATGGCACTACACTCTTCTGCTCACAAATGCGCCTGCCCATGTCGACAAGCATTTGGTGTGAACCCCCGACCTCTGTGTTCAAATCAAACTTGGAAGATATATTTTCACAAACTGAAGTTGTATCTATCGTTCGGGTATAGCAGCTTCGGCCCGACTTATATTCCCTCCAGTTATGCCTCTAGTTGTTAGAACGGCACAGTCGGAGTGACAAATCTTGTATATCGACCCCCCAAGATTTCTCGATCTCCTAATACCATCAGGGGAAGTAGGATGGTCATCTGCCCCATCGATGTATCCGACTACGGTTCGAGCGCCCATACAAAATACGTAGGTAATATGGGATTTGTTATTTACCATCTTATAATTGTAATTCTACCATTTGACTTGAAACAAGACCTGATTTAAGATAAAATACAGATGAATCTTACAGAATTGATGATGAGGAGGAGGAAGAGGAGGAGGAGAAGGATTTTGATGATGATGATGATAATGATGATGGTAGTACTTGTGGATCTTTCTTCAAAAATAAATAAAAAGCAGAGGAGAAAGGGTGTGTTTTTTCCACATCACAGCTCGTTGAGAGTGGTAATGACGAAGTTTTTCTCTAGGATGAAGGAGAAATTATGCGCTTTTAATACAAAGCGATGCTAAACAGCAGTAACAGAAAATATTTTGGGTTACGTTCGGTATTTTTACAGAGAACGTTTTAGGGCTGGTTATAGTATTTGCATTTATTGTGAACCTCTAATTTTCATATTTCTCCTGTTATGGAGTGAGGCTCCACAATTTTGCTGTGCTCGTAACTGATCGCTGAAACACACAAATAACAGTTATTTTTATAACAGACTTAGTAGGGTGATCTTCTGCTTCAGTGATGGGGTAAATACTGTAAGCTGTGTGAATTCCTGCCATACACCAATGTTCTGGTTACTGAGTTCACATTTTAGTGAGAGCCAAAGGCTGTGAAAGGGATGTTAGCGAAAAATGCAGACGGTGTTTTTGCACACACACATACACACACACACACACACAATTACATTTACATATTGACAGCCACTCAACTCGCCCTATGACCATAAACCCACTCGCACCGACTCTGTAGACCCCCTACCCCTCATCCCTACCCTTCCCCTCTCTTCCCCTTCCCCCTCCCTCCCTTATGTTACCTCCCAGCCTTCCTAACTACTCAACTGACCTCTCATCACCATCACAGACTCCCTCACTTTTTCTCTTTCCGACCTCACGTCCCTCTCCCAGCCCCCCCCCCTTCCCTCTCCCTTATACCGCTAGCCCTCCCATGCTTTTTCTGTATCCTCACCCTCCCTTTCTTTTCCTCTCCCCCCCTCCCTTCATTGTCTTTTCTCTTCCTTCCACTTCTCTCTCCCTGCCTTCCTGTCCTCTTCCTTTCTCCCCTTCCCCTTAGTTCCTCACACCATCCCCTCCCTTTCCTCTCCCCCACCCCTTTGGAATTATCTCCCATTTTCACATTTTTTAAAATAGTACCTGAACGTAAATTCTGCTCACAGTTCAGTGGCCACAGTACGTGTGTGAGACTGCATTTAATGTATTGATATTTGCATACATATAGTATATTGGGTGAACAAATTACATAATTACACACATGTATGGTCAGGAATATTTGGTAATTGCATCACTGTATACTTACAGTAAACATACAAAGAGGCATTTGTTATATATTTACGTTTGTATGTAAAATGGATTGAAATATATTGTAAACTGTTTTTCATATAATGTACTGTATACTATTACATATATGCAGGTTACTCGAGTCACATAATTACATTGATATATGGAATGCATGGGAACAGTGTGATTACTGTATTAATATAATTATAGTAGCACATACGTGTTTTCATAAAATACTCATAAGTAACATACCGGACACCAAAGTATTCAAATTTATGGAACAGATGGAAAAATTAAGATGACTGTGTTTAATATTGTTGCATTTACAAAGGCAATTAACGTAGGCTGCGGCATGTATTCACAATGTTTTGTACAGTACAGTCAGGAACTAAAATTCGCCTAATTTTCTACTGCGTTTCTATCATACCAGGAAATATTTATCACTTTCCACCCTTATGCACCATATCAAGTAGCATCATGTACTGCCACACAAACATCACTTTCCTTGAACTTGAGAATATTAGCCAAGAGAGAACGTGAATTCAAGAGATGGTAAATTAAGGGAACTTTTGTCCACAACTGTGATTTCATATATACACATTCAGTGCAAGGTAGAATGTTATGTGGTGTCTTATTTCATGCGTATACATACACAAAAATGTACTTAACTTCACTAGTTTAGTATGGATGAGTATATATTTTTGCTTAATAATTTGTACATCTTCCCTATGAGTGCGCACAGTTAATGAGTTAGACTTTATGCTGAAATATTTCGTAACATATCATCGATTGTTCCACATATTTTGAAAGAAATGGTGCAAGTGAGATGGTGTGAACATGCTTCATAATGGAGGATTGTGTTAGCGAATTGCAAAGTATAGGTTTCAGTCGTCTGTAGTAAGATGATGGCTATGTAAATTAGTTTATTATAATACGTGCTTTCTGTATATCATAGGGAGACAGAAAGGGGGAGGGGGATTTTTTTTTTTCATTCTCTTCCGCCCGAGCGGAACTGAGGTGACGGTAGACATTTTATTCATTCTGTAATGTATGAGCCCCGAGTTAACGGTTCAAGCCTACACTATGGCGGACATTTAAAGCTAGAGCATTTAGTATATTCTTTCGTACTCTTTCCCATAGTTGCAACCTTTCCATTGTACGGATAACATATGCGGACTTTTGATTCACACAGTAATAGTCAATACCGATACACCGATTTGAATGTCGCATGCATCATTTTTCGTACAACCTTCTTCTTTTTTTTTTTTTTTCTTTTTTTTTTTTATAGCAGCAGGAAGTTAAGGGAGAAGGAGTTAAATATGTCACTAGCTTTACCTTAGAGACGTCGTTACATTTTTTTTCTTTTTTTCCTCCTCCTCCTACTCTCCATTGTCCCACTTTATACGGGGTAGTTCTGTCTAGTAATATATCGTCTCCAATCATCTGTATGCAGCGAACCATTCTCTTCCATGTGGGACTCTCATAACCCGTTCCATTCCATCTCTCTACCTAAGCCTTGGCTGTTTCCGTGAGCTTCTACATTCAGCCTGGTCCCTCCATACAGTACACTTTTGACCGTCCCCTCATGAATCCGTGGTAAGTGTCCGTACCACAGCATTCTTGCATCTCTTCTCTTCTCAGTTATACGTGCAACACTAGCCTTTCTTATTATCCCCTCATTAATAATCCTTTCATTTGAAAAATCGTTTAGATCCAACTCATCCTCATATCTGTTTTTTCCAGAGGGTTTATTTCATCTTTTCTTAGTGCCCACACCACTCCTCCAAACTGGCGAGGTCACTGTATGGTAAATTTTCGGTTTCTTTCTTTCTTCTTTTTTCTTTTTTTACTTTTTTCAGGTCATGTATTACACCTTTAACTTGCGTTAATTTCGATCAGGTTGCTCTTACTCTCTCTTCCTCTCCTGCCTCGGGCTCTGCTCTTCTATTCCACCTATGAACCCAGATGCTTATGCTTCCGTATGTTTAAAAATATCTTCCTTTTTATCTACTGTACTTCAAGTATCGGTTTTCCACAGATTTTGCTGCTAACCACTATTTCTCTTTTTGTTGGGTTAAGTTTTTGTTCCAAAGTTCTGTGCTGTTCTGCTACATCAACACTCTCCTCTAACATCTGTAGTGTAGTTCACATATAACTTGGCTCATATTTAATGTCCTCTAACTATACCAAAGAAAACGAATTGTGTGCAGATCCCTGAAGCACATTCTTGATGAACTTAACAGATTAATTTATTCCGCTTCAGGAGAGACTTTTCAGACTGGAGGGGTTAGATACAGCCTTCAATAATGTACCAACTACAAGGGGTCTTTTCTAACTGAACTAAATCATCTGTTCAGTAGCCATAAGAAAATTATAAAGACGTCATTGTACTGAAGGGGTTGTCAGAACAGAGACTAATCTTACTTCATTCGGTCTACTGACTTGATAAATTCTTCTTGCTACCAGACAATTTTAATCATATAAGGGATGATTTTGCATACTGGAGGGTTTATAAAACCTATTATTAAGTCCATCAATCCGACGATGCGATAATAGACATGTTGCCGGTTCTGGGTAAACATAGCCAGTGCACTCTGCCATGTCCTTAACCTGCGGCATCCCGTCGACGTGAATTAACGTCCACATGTTTTGTCACTGCCAATCCTGTCGATGTACATAAACGCGAATCAATTGCAAGGTCCCTAATTTGCACAATTTTCAATTTTCGCGAGTAATTTTTGGTACGTATACACGGGACACCTTCCTCTACAAGATGCCAGGCGGAGACAATGCCTTACCCAGCATGACCTCCTCCCCCCCCTGCATACCATTGTCTCAGTAATTCACCTGTTATCAGTGACCTGGCCAGTAAAGCCATGTCATGCCACGGTACGAAATTCAGGGCCAGAGTGATTCCCCAATCGATGACAATGTGGAGGACAAACATTAGAGGAAGAAACAGTCAGAAATGATAATCAGGTAATGTGGCAAAAAAAGGTCAGGTATGGTGATGAGTTAGTGAGTGAAACAATGCTTATGTTGCTATATTACTGTTTGAAAACCAATATATTCTCGTAGTACATATAAATTCGTGCCAAGTAAATAAATAAATACCGTTTATGAGTAGTGTGAAATAGTTACCCTCCCATAGAACTCGTTTTCTTTGGTGCCAGCCTGTTAGAAAACCCAGAAAGGTAAGGAGGTACTCCTACCTGGATCGAGTATTCTAAACCTCAGGTGAGCAATTTCTCTATGAGTTTTCAATGTTTCTCACCAAAAGCGGAGGTTTGAGCCAAAAAAAAAATTTTTCCAAAAATGGTCGGGACTGGGGGGAGTCAGTGGTGGAAAAGTGGTTGGGATGGGGCGGGTTAAAAACTTACGGTATATGTATCTTTTAATTTAATTTATCTTTTGCACTGAACAAGACGTGATAACTTTAATTCTTTGCGGCTGGAGGGAAGCAGCCACCATGTTGGCGATGACGTCAGCATTCAGACTGCAGATGACACTCCAATCCATCACACACTACTTTACCAGTAGCAGAAATAATAGTTGTACCTACATGGGCACTGTAGATTCAAACTACCCCCTTCACTTATGTTGTGAGGGAATACTTTTCACGGTGTAAATGGATGGTACATGTTAGGCAAGTTGAAATGCATGGCTTGCAAGTCAGTGCCCCTGGAGACGATGTGAGAGAAGAACAACATAGTGCTCCCAGAAACACGATGAGAAAGAAACAGTGTAGTGCCCCCAGAACCGCAGCAAGAGAGGAACAGTGCAGTGCCCCCAGAAACACACCGACACCCCTACCCGGACCCCACGGAGTAGCCACACCCACACTAGGGGACCCAATATGACAACGGCACAAGCCAGCCCTGACCAGGCGCCCGTATAACACTCAACCATTGCACCGCCACCATAGCAGAAGGAGGACACTACCTTCGGGGAACAGGACTGCCAAATCAGACTGGGGTGGAACTGATATTTCAGTTTCCGACAGCGCCCCTCTGGAGACGGCCAATTGCCGCTCCCGCCTTCGTCAGTCAGCCAAGCGTCGCACTGAAGGTGTTTCTGCCAAGACGGCCGATTGCCGCTCATCTCTTCTGCCCCAGGAGACGGCCGATTGCCGCTCCTTCCTCCTGGCGAAGGAGACGGCCGATTGCTGCTCTGGAAGTGCTGCCCCTGAGATGGCCGATTGCCGTTCAACCCTCCTGCCAAAGGAGACAGCCGATTGCCGCTCTAGAGGCGCTGCCCCCGAGACAGCTGATTGCCACTCCACCCTCCTGCCGAAGGAGACAGCAGATTGCCGCTCTGGAGGTGCTGCCACTGAGACGGCCAATTGCCACTCACTCCTCCTGCCGAAGGAGACGGCCGATTGCCGCTCTGGAGGTGTTGCCCCTGAGACAGCTGATTGCCACTCCCTCCTCCTGCCGAAGGAGACGGCCGATTGCCGCCCTAGAGGTGGTGCCCCCGAGACGGCCGATTGCCGCTCACCCTTCCTGCAGAAGAGACGGGCCAACGGCCTTTGGAGAGGCAACCAGAGGTGCGCTGACTCACCCACACAGCCACAGCCTATTGCTGGGCCCTACGGCCAGAAGGAGGTGCCGACATCGCCCCTGCGTGAGACAGACGCCCGGCTCCCCAGCACCAGAGAGACCCCGCAAGGCCTGACGACCTCCCCTGGCCTCCGGTCCCTATGCCTGGCCCTGGAGAAGACTCACCTGTCGGGCCCTAGCACAGGACGGTGCCGCAGCCCCCGCCTGACAACACCCCTTGATTCTGGGGACCGCAGCCCTCAGCCTCTCTGGGCCCTCCCCAGGACCCCCGGGCGCAACCTCTCCACGCCCAAGAGATGGCGAAGGACCTCCACCTCTGGCCAAGACAGGAGCCTGAGACTCCTGGACCTGTTTGGCTCCAGCCCTGAGGTCCACACCCCTAATCCCAGCCCGGACTTTTTTTTTTTTTTATGCGAGGAAGAAGGAACCAAAGGCCATGAGCCCGCAGTGACAGTTCCCTCCAAGAGAAAAACAAAATACAATAGAGAGCCAAATTCAAGATCCGATCATTTTGAGATGCCTGGACACACTGCGTTTGAAAGACTGGAGACCATAGGCAGCAGGAAATACAGACAGATGGAGACAGTTCCAGAGTTGACCTGTTGCATAAATGAAAGACTGGGAGTAACGGTTAACTCTTGCATGAGAGAGTTGGACAGAAAAGGGATGAGAGTTTGCTGCCAGACGGGTGCTACACGCCTGTCGTAGAGGTGGAGGAATGCAAGCAGACAGTTCAGAGGAGCAGTGACCATTAGAGTAGCGATAGAAAAGAGATAAAGATGCAACAGTGCGGCGAAGAGACAGAGGTTAAAGGGAGTCAGTAAGAGGAGGAGAGTTAATGAGACGAAAGGCCTTTGACTCCACCCTATTGAGAAGAGCTGTATGTGGGGAGCCTCCCCACACATGAGAGTTGTACTCCATACAGGGGCGGATAAAACCCCTGTATAGAGTCAACAATTGTGCAGGGGTAAAGAAAGAGCAGAGTCGGCTTAGCACACCCAATTTCTTGGAAGCAGATTTTACAAGAGATGTAATATGATCTTTCCAAGATAAGTCCCGAGTAAATGAAACCCCAAGCATGTTCAAGGATGATGCAGGATTAAGCTGAATATTATTAAACATTATTGGGTATACCTGTGGAAGATTTTGTCGGGTTGATAGGTGTAAGAACTGAGTCTTAGATGCATTAAAAACAACCATATTATTTTTACCCCAGTCAGAGATGCGAGCCAGGTCAGACATTAGGTGTGCAATAGCCTCATCCCTTGTTTGTTGAAGTAACTGTTGAGATGGGCGTTGCGGGAACTGAATGGAAAGGTGAAGGGTGGAGTCATCAGCATATGAGTGGATAGGGTTAGATGTACAGCTTAGAAGATCATTGATGAATAAAAGGAAGAGAGTTGGTGATAGGACAGAGCCCTGAGGAACACCACTGTCGATAGATCTAGGAGAAAAACGATGGCCGTCTACAACAGCGGCTATAGAACGACCAGAAAGGAAGCTAGCGATAAAGGCACAGATAGAAGGATAGAAACCGTAAGAGGGCAGTTTGGAAATTAAAGATTTATGCCAGACTCGATCGAAAGCCTTTGAGATGTCAAGTGCAATGGCAAAGCTTTCGCCAAAGTCCCAAAAGGAGGATGACCAGGAGTCTGAAGGGTAGGTAAGAAGATCGCCAGTGGAGCGTCCCTGACGGAACCCGTACTGACGATCGGAAAGAAGGTTGTGATAGGAAAGATGCCTTAAAATTTTTCTATTGAGAATTGACTCAAAACCTTTCGAGATACAGGACGTTAAAGCAATTGGACGATAGTTGGAGGGTTAGGAGTGGTCACCCTTCTTTGGGACTGGCTGAATGAGAGCAAACTTCCAGCAAGAAGGAAAGGTACAAGTTGACAGACAAAGGCAAAAGAGTTTGCCTAGGCAGGGTGTAAGCACAGAAGCACAGTTCTTGAGAACAACAGGAGGGACCCCATCAGGCCCATATGCCTTGTTAGTACTGAGGCCAGTGATGGCAGAAAATACATCGCCTGAAGAAATTTTAATATCAGTCATGAGGAAGTCAGAGGGGGGAAGTGATGGAGGAACAGTACCGGAATCGTCTAAGGTGGAATTGGAGGAGGAAGAGATCTGCTTTATCAGTAGAAGAAATAGCTACAGAACCATCAAAGTAGAAAAGAGGAGGGAAGGATGATGAGGTAAAGTTGTTAGAAAGATTTTTGGCAAGGTGCCAGAAGGAGCAGGAAGAATTCGAGTTGGAGAGTTGAGAGCATTTAGTATGGATGAAATTATTTTTAGTAGAGCAAAGAACAGACTTAGCACGATTCCGGGCAGAAACGTAAAGATGATGTGATTCAGGGGTGGGTTGGCTCCGGTACCTTTTGAAAGCCCTCTCCTTGTTGCGGACAGCATTAGAACAAGCGTGATTAAACCAAGGCTTTCTTGCATTAGTCAAAGGATATGAGAAAGGAATGTATGCTTCCATGACCGAGAGAATAACCTCCGTAATGCGCAAGGCACACTCAGAAGGCTCACTGCCATGGAAGCAATAATCATTTCAGGGAAAATCAAAGAAGTACTGCCTGAGGGCCTCTCAATCTGCGGCCCCAAAATGCCACAGACGACGTTTCCCTGGAGGGTCCACAGGACATACCAGAGTGATGGGACAGGTTAAGGTAATAAGGTTGTGATCGGAGGAGCCCAACGGAGAGAAAAGATTAACAGAGTAAACAGAAGGATTAGTTGTGAGGAATAGGTCAAGTATGTTGGAGCTCTCTCCAAGGCGGTCAGGGATACGGGTAGGTTGCTGTACAAGCTGCTCTAAATCATTAAGGATAGAAAAGATGTAGGTTTGTTCACCAGGTGGATCAGTGAAAGGAGAGCCAAAGGTGGTGGTGAACATTGAAATCTCCTAGAATGGAGATTTCAGAGAAAGGAGATTATGGGCCCTTGTGCCACGTGCAGCCCTGGACGTGAGAAGACGCTCCTGCGAGCCGTCCCGTGCCCTCTCGGCACGCCTTTCCTTGGCGGTGCCCCTAGCCCAGCCGAATAGGCACTGGCATGTCTCCCCAGCACCCCCACGACACGAGTGAATTTATGTCAAGTGTGGTATTGCCCCAGGACTAGTGAAGGAAATTATGTTAAGTGTGATGTTGCCCTAGAAAACAAGTTACAGTGATATAGTGACTTATTGTATGTCCAATGTCGGGGTGAGTGAAATCACGGGCGAGTGAGTAAGAACGAGTACAGTGAGTGAGTCCCGAGGAATCCGACTCATAAGTGACGCCCTCATAAGAAACCAGTAAGAACTCTTCCCCTGAGGAAGTCTCTGTAGTGGAAATATACCTATGTCCCTTGTTACTAGAAAATAATAGAAAAGTGAGAGTAATATCCGTCCCCTTTGTATTACCATAAACACAGTGAATATCCAGTGTCCCTCTATTCCCTCCTTCCCTACAACATCCCCTCCCCATGGCTAATGTAATATAAATGAGAGATAGAATCAAATATCAAAACCCCTTTTCTATCATGTGATGCTAAGAGTGAATTAGTAGTACGGATCCTTTTCCAATATTACCATAACTCGTTCCGGCTCGTCACGAGTCCTTCCCCTCCCCCCCGTGTGAACTCCCTCTCCCGCGCTCCCACGCACGCCCGTGTTCCCTGTACACCTGTTCACTAGACTTTCTGTATTGGCAACCGTATTGGTTAAGTTAGTATCCTGCGAGATAATAATATCCTAAGTAAGGTTTTATTTCTATGTCATTTATCGTGTTGTAATATCTGCATTTTGTCCTGTGTCTGACTGTGGGAGTATACGTGTAAAAGGTTATTGCCTGGAGTTCTTGTGTCCTGCCTCTCTTTCATTGCACTATGCTCCGGTCTTGAAAGAGGACCTCGCTACACATTAGGTGTTTTAGGACCGAGGAGTCGGGCCTTTTGCACCTAGCATTACACAAGTAAATTGTAATGAAATCGACCAGAAGTAGCTTACAGCTACACCATTCCCGAGCGGTGCTCATACCACATGAGGTGGAAAGTGTTAAATGTATACCGTACAGTATCAGTTGTATGGGTTTATAATGGTATTATGTTCATGAATATTTAATATTTGACCTCTTCATTATCAGTTTTCTGAAAAAAAAAAAAAAAAAACAGTTTCAGTGACTCTGAACTTGATTGTAAAGTATCTTCAGGGGAGTGTGACAAAATACCGAATCAGCGGTCATATACCGAATCGACACCAAATTGGTACTTTTTAATTGGTAAGTGTTGATTTTATCACCATAGAGGTTCATACTCATCTAATTATCCGAAATCCGGTCAAATTTTTGTATTTTAACTTTTAAAAAATCCGTATTCACAGTGAAAATGCGCTAAAATTAGTGGAAGTGTTTCTCCTTTAGCTCAACAGCTTGCCTTGGCAGACTTCTGCTTTTTATAAATATTAATTTAACATATAAATGCATTTATTTGCACTTTAAATCAGTATCTGTGCAAAATAGAAGTCTGTGAAGGCGTGTTGGTGATCTAAAGTAGAAATACCCGCTAACCTTAGCACGTTTTACCTCTGACTCCTAATATTCTACTAATAGTTAAATTAAGCATAGTTTTTTGACCGAATTTCAGATAATTAGGTGTGTATGAACCTATATAGTGAAGAATATAATATTTTCACAACAGTAAAGACTGCATTCCAGCACTGGGAACTTCCAACGAGCAGACAGCCACCACTGCTTTCGTTTATTGTAATTGGCTGGGATACAGAGGAATAATTTCCCTACTGGGCTTTTGTCAGTGCACTTACACATTGGAACGAAACATTAGCAATTATTCCTCTTGTTACTGGACATTCTTAGAGGTCAGAAATAAACACAATGTATGTTGGCTAAACGTGAACAAAGTAGACTATTCTTCCTCAGTGTGAGTAGTGACGTCAAGACCAATCAGATGCCGTTTCTGAGTCACGTGATTTTTCGGCTACTTTATCTATTATTTTTTCATGTTTCTACACATTTTTTTTGGAAATAATGGTTGACATAGTTATTTTCTGGGTATTTTTTACCCATACAAGTATCTAACTTCAAAAAAATTTTGACCGGTAACTCGTCTATTATACTGTTTTTGTTACTGCCTCTCTATTATATTTTAACTGAGAGGCTTTCGAATTGGGAGATTATTTTAGCCTTCCTTAATCACTAAACTGCTCAACTTCATTTCGAAGTTGAATGAAATCAGTTGGAGGTAACAGAGGTAAACCATAATAATGCATCATCGAAGTGAAGATACCGCTCTCTGTGATGGAAAAAGAGAAGGCTAAGATTTACTTTCCTGCTAGAGAGTAAGGGGAGACTTCAACTCAAATATTCTATGCGAGCTAACGCCAGATAATTTTATTCCGCTGAAAATGAATATGAGACTGGGAATGTTAATTCGGGCATTATTAACCCGTCACGTCCCGAGGTTTTTCGCACCTCCATCACCCCCCAATCCTGAGCTATTTTGGAAAAAATTTTTTTTGGCTAAAACTTCCGCTTTTGTTGAGAAACAAAGGAAAATCACCAAGAAAGGGCTTACTGTGGTCCATAAGTGGTCTGAACAGGTGAGGTCCCCCACGCCAGGTATCGTATTCTATCATTGACGTGTGAGTCACTCACGTTTTCTATGGTAGGAAATTTTGTGAGAAACAACCAACAACACCTCTACATTTATTGAATTTGAACTAATAAACAATAAGAATAACAATATAATGAATTTCAACGACATATATATGAAAAATAAGCATTGTACCTTCGCGCGAGCATAGCGAGTTGGGTCCGAGTGGTAATATGCTATGTGCTAAGTTTATTGTTTCAGTCAACATATCATTTTTTATACTTGTATACTTCTGTTTCAATGACATTTTACCATTTTTTACTGTTTGTAAATGTTTTCAGCTGTTTTCATTCATTACAATGACATGTAGCATAAGTATAGCACACATCTGCTTACTAAGCACACTCGCTATGACTCGTATTTCAACATACCCAATTGTTTTATCACTTTCCTATTATTTTTTTCTTTACATAGAACCTCTCCTCCACACTGTAAATGTTTTCAGTTATTTAAATTCATTACGAGGGCATTTAGCGAAATGCTAGTGAATATTCACGTAGCAAGCACAATCTCAAACACTCGTGTTTCATCTTCTACTTTATTTTTTCACTCCAAATATACTTTCCCACTTACATTACACATGTCTACACCCCTATACTGCACTGTACATAGTTACTGGCATTATTTATTCTAGTGAGCGTCAGAATATCGCACCAAAATACCTCCCAATGAATGTTTCGACCAAGATAATACTCAAACACTTACATACTAATTTTTCACTTATATTACACCCGTTTCCACTTGTAGACTCCTATTTACGGGCCTTATTCATTCCACTGAGCGTCAGGAAATCGCATCTATATACACTTGCTAGGAATATTTTGACTTAGAATATATTTCAGCACTTACAAAACTTTGAACTTATATTACACCCGTTTGCATTTTCCATAATAATATTTACATATTTACGGGCTTTATTTATTCCACTGAGCGTCAGAATATCGCATCAAAATACTGTACCCTCGCTAGGTATGTTTCCACTTAGATCATATTTATACACTTACATACTATTTTTGCACTTATGTTATACCCGTATCCACTTCATACAACTATTTACAGATCAACAGGCCTTATAATTACACTTAGCATCTGTTTGTCGCATTTACTTCAGAGTAACAGCATCCTATCGCATTCACACCATATTAGAACTGCATCAAGGTGTGATACTCGCTGAAACATGGGTGAATACAGAGACCCACGTCACACTCAGACGCACTCATAGCGGGTGTCATTCCTCTGAGTGATGAGTCTCACCCGGGAATTGCTACACACGTGACACCTGCGTTGGGGCCTAGGTCTATTGGGCTGGCGAGGGATAGGAGTGGGGAAATGGCGGCTGGATATTCTCAGGCGAGTTTGGGCAATAGGGGCAGTGTGGGTGCGATGTTGGGGCCTTTCAACAGCATACCGTGCAAACAATTCTCTTGTGAGCTCCCTCACAAACCCTTCAAAGGTTTCCTGAACTCCTTTTGTCGTGGCGTGCAGGTGGTGGCAATTCAGAGCAGTGATATCTAGCAAGTGAAAGAATAGTTTCTTATACCACTTCATCGTGGTCCTGGCACACTCGACCGTCGATATCATGGAGTCTGACTGGTCCACCAGGCGCATGTTTATGTTATAATCTAGGACACACTCAGGTTTCCATATGTGCTGCCTGTTCTCGCTCCGGCAATCAACGGAATCTGTACGGTGCATCAAGGGGCGGTGAACCGTGGACAAGAGGCTTACTTCTCTATTATGGTTCCACACAGTTGCAAGTATGTTGTTGGCCTTGAAGAAGACAATGTCATTCCTCTCAAGATTCCGCCCTACCTTGACCATGTGACACCGGTTCACCTTGACGGTACCACAGATTCCCGTTTCATGCATGTGTAGATAACGAGCGAGAAGAGGGCTAGTGTACCAATTGTCCAGGTACAGCAGGTGACCACGATGAAGGGAGTCTTCTATCATTGTCTTTACCACTGCTCCCGACAGTCCAATACTCCGATCTTCTATTATGTCTGTCAGTGCACCGGTGTACAAGACTATGTCTTGCACATAACCAGTCCTACAGTCACACATAACAAAGATCTTGAACCCAAAACGGTGCCTTTTGCTGGGTATATACTGCCTAAAGGAAATATTGCCTCTCCACAACACGACACTCTCGTCTATGATGAGGTCTCTAAAGGGATAAAATGATGAACGAAATGTCTGCCTCAGGTGATCAAAGACCAACCTAATTCGCCTCATCTTATCTGTGTCGTTCGCATTTGCAGGATCATCAGCATCGCAGACGTGGAAGTGACTTAGAATTTGTTGGAAGCGATTATGGCTCATGACTTGGCCAAATATTGGTGTGAACATAACAGGGTCCCTTGTCCTGTAGGCCGGAATTCTGTTCTTTCGTATAATTCCCATCAAAAGGACTAGAACAAAAAATAAGAACATTTCTGAAAGGGAGACAGGGTAATCATATATGATAGAATGCCTGCTCCTTGTTCCCAATCTTTCACTCTCACGGCGCTGGCTGCTTGCAAAACGGTTGGTTTGGTCAACTATCTGCTCCACGAAAGCCTCACCGAAAAACAGGTGGAAAAAATCCAGCCTGGTGGAATTAGGGTGAATTCTGGAAGCAGTGCAGCCAGCGTGCCCCTGCTCAGTGAAGGGGTGAATGAGGGGAGAAAAATCACTCCCATCCTCCCAATTCCATCCCACAAATCCCTCGTCCCCATCGTCCCCATCAGCGCCTTCGTCTGGGTGGGGAGGAGATGCTGGTGGGGGAGGTGGGGGAGAAGGAGTGCAGAGGGCTTCCCCACTCGCACTCCTCTTCCCTCAGCCTTTACCCTTTCCCTTTCCCTTACCCTTACTGCCTTGAGGAACATTAGGGGGCTGTGGGGATGAAGTTCGGGAATATTGGGGAGCATAAGACGTGCTGGGGAGTGGTTCCTCCCCACCTTCCCCCTCCATCACAACACCACGTGATTTTTCACGCACCCTCACTCACCCACGTGTTTGGGAATATTGGGGAGCATAAGACGTGCTGGGGAGTGGTTTCTCCCCACCTTCCCCCTCCATCACAACCCCATGTGATTCAGGACGCACCCTCACTTGCCCACGTGATACACCCTGCCGCCTCATACCACCACGGGAGAGCGATGACTCACTCCCGCCACTCTCACTTTCCAGACTCCTCCCTGCACTTTTCCTTTCACTCCCCACTCCCTCCACGGCATTTCCTACTTCCCCAAACAAAAGACTAGGCCCATACCTGGTCGTCCGACGTGGTGTGCATTCTGGGCCACGATGAGTTATTACCTCATGTCTGTACCACGTGGCAGCACATCCCACGGCTATGTCCTCGTCCTCGTCATCAAATTCGGGCTCCACATCACGTTGGGGCTGGGCAGAGGATGTTCCAAGTTGTTTTTTGGCAGGCTGCCCCTCTCTAGCAGCACGGTAAGTCACGTAATGCTGCTTCCTGGGGGACGGGACTTCCTCATCACTGCTGATGGTTTCCTCCTCTGGCTGCACATAATCTTTGTCTACAACCTCGTTGTCCAGTGGGGAATCACTGTCGCCTGTAAAGGCGTCCAGGGTGGCTTGAATTTCGTCCTCTGAGAGACCTCTCTTCACCATATCTGAGCAGGACTGTTGCTAACAGGTGAGTGACCCAGCCGCAGGTGAGTGCGGGTCACGCGGGGTCGCCGAGTGTCCCTGCCTGGTGGCAGGTAGGGGAAGGTCGAGCGACCTTATGTACCGAAAATCAAGCGTGAAATTTGAAAATTGTGGAAATTATGCACCTTGCAATTGCGTGATGTACCGGTATGTCACCGGGACTGTCAAATGCTAAATGTTGCAACGTACCCATACGTCGACGGGACGCGGCGGGTTAACCCTTTAATGATGTGGATAGCTCTGGTGTTCAATTTCAGATTACATCAGATGATTTTATACAGCTGAGAGTAATCCAGAGAACCTTATAGTATTAATGTGGCGTGTGTTTCAATAACACGCATTCAAGTGCTTGGATAGTGTGATGAGTAAGGATGAAAGTTTTGGGGATGAAGTGCTTGAAAGGGTACAACAGGGAAGGAAGGTTGTTGGTTCACTGAAAACGGTGATGAGATACAGGGAGGGGAGTATGGAAGTTAAGAAGTCACTGCATGACAGTATTGTGATCCCTACCCTGACGTATGGAAGCGAGGCATGGACCTTGCTGGATGGGAACAAGTCAAGAGTGAGAGCAGTGGAAATGAGTTACCTGAGAGGAGCATATGGAGTGACATGGAAGGACATGTTGACGATTGAAGACGTTAGAGAACATTGTGGGGTGGATGTGGATGTGATTGAGAAAATTAAGAGAAATACACTAAGGTGGTTTGGACATGTGGAGAGAATGGAGAATGAAAGACTAAGAGGGTGTATGTAGGTGAAGTGGAGGGAGGGAGATGGAGGGGGAGACCGAGGATGAGGTGGAGGGATGGAGTTGAGAGGTATATGAGGGAGGGGGGGAGTGAGTTGGGGGGAGGGTAGTCAAATGGTGGGTGACAGAGCGACTTGGAGCCGTTTTTTCTGCGGCCACTCTTTGCGGGATTAGGGCGTCGGGCTATAGATAGATAGATAGATAGACAGTGTTTTTCAAGAACAGATATTTCCTAAATTGAAAAATATCATCTGAAGGAAGCACGACTGAAAAAAATGTGGTACTGAAAAGGTTCGATAAAATCGTCTTGCTGTCTCAGATGTAAGGAAAAGGGTAATTTTCATTGAAGAATATATATGAACAATTCTGGTGGTAGCATGAAGAGAATAACGATAATAAAACAGCACTAAAAAAAGGCACATGACTGAAGGCATTACGATGGATCCAGCAGTACTCTTCCTGATCCCAAGACTCACCCCCCCCCTTCTCTCTCTCTCTCTCTCTCTCTCTCTCTCTCTGGTCTTCCTTTTTAAGCTGACTTTTCTCTCTCTCTCTCTCTCTCTCTCTCTCTCTCTCTCTCTCTCTCTCTCTCTCTCTCTTTGTCTTTCTTTTATCAACAAAATATCATTGTCACTTTCTAAATTCAGAGGGAAAAATGAGGCATAATATTGTCTTAGTATTACTTACATCAGCTGTTAATGCGTACCCTTTCATTGCTTCTTTGACTCCTTTTAGCATTTGTTTTCTTATTGCCAGATTAGCTGTTGGGTCTGTTATCATCATCTTCATCATCATCATCTTCCTCATTATCATCATCATCATCATCGTCGTCATCTCGTTGTCGTCGTCCACGAAACATCATCATCATTATGGCGAGTATGACCTTGACTTGGATGAAAAATATTGCATACTGAAAGCAGCATTTTTAGTTTTGACTGTAAATGTTCCTGATTGCAACTATATTCTGCCTACATTAACTTGCCCTAAAACTGTCTTTTATTCATTATAAATACTGATGTGTAGCAAGAGATTAGCACTGGAAAACGGTGTTAGTGACGAAAAAGTGTTATTTGAAAGATGTGCATCTGTATTATTTTGAGCTACGAGAAACAAACTGTACATGAGCGAAATTCTTCTCCAAAATAAGGTGGACGAGCCACAGTAAATAAGGAAGGAGCGCACAGTATCTAACCTACCTTGCTCAAACCACAACACATGTAGAAGTTACACCATACCACTCGTTTCGCATCTACTCAAATAGAGAATTCCACTCCGCCAAACATCATATCATACTGTTCATCGCAATATTTCACCACACCACAACGCACCACACCACATTACACCTTCAACTTTACCTCCTTATCTTATTAAACCATACAACACAGAACTAGGTTCACCACTTAACACCGTACCACACCATACTTAACACCGCACCACACCATACTACGCGAAACTATAGAACGACACTGCATTTCACCCTCACCACATCACACTATAAGTCTACCGAACCACATCATACCCCACCCGCACAGCATAGTATACATCACACCACACACCACCCCACACCACACCATATAATACCGCACCACATCACACCACCACACACCACACTCTGCCTCGAGTTTAAACGTTACCACGCAGCCTCCTACCCCCACACCTTACCACCACAGAAAAGAATAAACATATAAAAATGTTACCCATGTTTCACCTATATAAGAGAAAGAGAGAGAGAGAGAGAGAGAGAGAGAGAGAGAGAGAGTGAGGAAGAGAAAGAGATTAGATATATGAGAGAAACAAACAATACATCACTCTCCCTGTGTCCAGCAGGTGCCGAGCCCGTCTTCTGGTCTGATGGACTAAGCCACCAGGATGAGGCCCGAGTATCACCAGGCCATCATTGACCTCATCCACCACTACCGCTGGGATCACATCATTTACCTCTACGACTCACACGACAGTCAGTACTAACAATTTTTCTTTGGTTATTCCCTGTTCTACTTCTTTTTCTTTTTTTTGTCAATGTTAGCGTCTTGTTGTAGGTTTGATTACTAGATACCTTTTGACTTATATACTCCTCCTCCATCATCTCAATTCTGACTCATATATATATATATATATATATATATATATATATATATATATATATATATATATATATATATATATATATATATATTTTTTGGTTACTTTTACCTTAGTTACCATTTCTAACCTCATTTTCTCGGCAGCATGTTTATGACGTTCTACAAGGCATTTTGTTGTAAGGGAGGTGAATGCAAGAGTTTTAGGTGGAGGTCTGAGTCTGGTGAATGTTGATGGCGGAGAGTGGAATCTGAAGCAGCTGCTGTTTGCATTTGATACTGCACTGTTGGCTGATTCAGAGGAGAGATTGAGACAGTTGGTAGAGAGGGGTTTGGAAGGCTGTGTGAAAGGGGGAAATTGAAAGTAATGAGAATAAGAGTAAAGTGATGAAGTGTACAATGTTGGTAGATGGTAGGGGGATGAATATAGTTTTGAATGGCGAATTGCTTGAGGAGGTAGAGTGTTTTAAATATTTAGGGTCACATGTTGCTGTGGATGGAAGAATAGATGTAGGAGTGGAGTTTAGAATGAATGAAGTAGGTAAGGTGCTGGGAGGAACGAAAAAAGTGTTTAGCTGTTGTTCGCTTTGAATGGATGTAAAGAGAAGGCTGTATGAGGGTGTTATTGTACCGACTGCGTTATATGGGGCTGAAACATGGCATATGGGTGTAGCAGAGAGGAAAAGTTTGAATCTAATGGAGATGAGGTGTCTGTGGAGTAAGTGTGGAGTGATGCGTATGGATCGAGTGCGAAATGATGAAGTGCGAAGGAGAACTGGAGTTGTTCGGGAGATGGCTGGTAGAGTTGAGCAGAGGGTATTGCGATGGTTTGGGCATATGGAGAAAATGAATACTGAGCGATTGGTGAAAAAGATAACTAGATCTGATGTGAGAGGTGTAAGGCTGAGAGGGAGACCACGAATAGGATGGATGGGCAGTGTGAAGAGAGCGCTGGATGCGAGAGGGATGTCTGTTGAACAAGGAAGAGTGGCTGTGCATGACAGAAATAAATGGAGAGAAATTGTGAATGAATAAATGATGACGCAGCCCTGAGGGGATATTCTCCCGCATTTGGTCTGATCAGCTAGTCAGGTCAGGTGCGGGTAAGGGGATGGGTCTATTATGATGTGGCAGGGGTAAACCAGCTCTGCTGTCGGGCCCTGCTGCGGATGTCACTGATTGCACTGCGCAGTTGACCCTTGTGCGGTGTGGTGCGGTGAGGATCTGTTCCTTCTTCCCTTTGGGGCTAAGATGCGAATGAATGTGTTTGAATGGATGAGTAAATGGGGAGTGTGTCGTCCTGTCTCGGCTACCTCCCTTTCCTTGGGGGAAGCAGCCTAGGTATATAGATAGATATAGATAGACAAGGCATTTTATTGAAAATTTTTCGTTACTCCCTGATTTTCGTCATTTACCTCAGTGCTCCTCCTGCCTATTACCGTAATTCCCTTGCTAGACTCCTTTTTTTTTTTTTCGGTTTGTTAACATATATATATATATATATATATATATATATATATATATATATATATATATATATATATATATATATATATATATACAGTGTTCTATATTTGCTTCAGTGTTGTCTTGTGTTCATTTCTACATTATATGATGAAAATTTTCACCTGCTAACTTCATTTTATTCGGAAAAATTTTCTTGATTTATATTTGCTGTATTTACTTCTATATGATTTGTTACACAAGCCTTTACAACTGAATATTTTGACTCTGATATTCGTCTTTCATTTCTTTTACCTCTTTATTTGACTGTCTTTTTATTCGTGCTACCACCAGATGTTATTTGCTCCACTTAGGAAATATACAGAGCATGGGGATTAGTTTAAGCTACATTTAATCCACCACTTCAAAATGTCTCCCCAGAACTACATAATGTCGTCTGATGATAGCATGATTTACACATAAAATCTGTCGTAGCACTGAAGAGCTTAAGATAAATCAGGTCTCTGTCAGCAGGAAGTACAATATAATAATTACCTTGCCTCCACCCTTCACCCGCTCACACTCACGTTTGATCTAGCAAATTACGTCCCTCAGGCACTTCATTTCAGGCCTGAGTAATTTTATTAGGCCATGACTGAGTGTTGTCCTTTCGCAGCCACTGTACGATTAACGATTGTCCTAACATTTTGTTATCGCTATAACAGTTCTGTAAGCCTGTCTAAAGGCCATATTGTACACTGAGTAGGAAGTTTTGTATATCGTTTTTTTTTATTACATAAATATTTTGCATGTTACAGCTGAACATTCTGTTGTATGGTGTTGATATCCTTAAAAAAATATTGATGTAGTTTCCGGAGAATATCGAGGCATTATATGCTGAATAATATATGACCATAAGGCTTGTGTACATATATTTTGTTATTACTGTATTTATTCAATAAACCTGGGATACAAGGATAATACTAGGATGATAAGCCTGGAGCCCGGGCAACAACAAAATAGGTCATAGTATATACGGATTTTCTCTTTGCCATCATGTTTCCTTAACCTGAAATGTGGAAAAAGGTCATGATGAAGAAAATTAATTTCTCTTTGTATTCGTTCTTATGCCATCGTGTTTTGTTATCCTGAAATGGGGAAATAGGTCATGATGAAGAAAATGAATTTCTCTTTGTATTCGTTCTCATCATAGTAAAATTTTTCATATCATTCCAACTATACACATTCATTTCACCATTTTCTTTCAGTATATTTAAATGTAACGTAATTTTTACCTGTCCCTGTTCCGGAGGGACTTGGAGACGGGCATTGTTTTCACTCAGTTTGTCTGTCTGTTTGTCTGTTTGACTGTCTATCTGTTAACAATATTACGCGAAAACTGCCGGTGCGATCTTGCTACAATTACAGGGTTGATGGGATATGTCCTTCTGTTCACCTGACTAAACTTTGGGCCAAACTGGGCCAAGGCCCAGGCTGTAGGCCCAACAAATGTATTTGTAAAAATCGTTTTTTCTTTTTTTCGCCATAACTCATTTCAAATTCGTCATATTGACATGAAACCAAAACCTAAAGTGCATCTTTCAAATCTGCATCCCATAACATACCTCATTACATCAGGGAGGGTCACCCCTCAGTTAACGGTAAGGGGGTCGGGCCTAAAATCTCAAATGGGCATAAAATCGTAAATTTTCACCGATTTATTCCATATTTGATATGTGACATCTTTGACTAGATATCCTGTTATGTTTATAGTCAGCACTAAAATGACTGCCGGGGATGGGCTTGCTGTGCCTTGGCACCGCTTCTTGTTTACCAGTACCTTTATTTTCACCTTAGCCAATAATTTAACTTTTTAATTCTCATGGGTAATATACAGTACATCCCTAAAGTCCACGAGTTCTGAGTACGCGATCCCACTTGTACGCGAGGACCTATTGTCTTTTTTATTTTAGTGTATCCTTTATTAGTACACAAATTGAACTCCTTGTAAGCGAGACGGGCAGCAAAGAGTGGCCCAGATCCAGGCGTTACCCCGAGTACGCGACATTGCCCCCCCCAGGAAGCGATAACGGGTAAAGGTGAGCAGCCATATTCTTGTTGGTTTAGTTAAGCCATATCCTTGTTGATTTACCTAGTAAAGCCATTTTCTTGCTTCCTTTTTCTCACTTTCACTTTCCATGTTCCATCATTCCCCTTCACCACTCACTTTCATACCCACTCCCACTCTCCCACAGCTTCTCCTCCCCCCTACCTCTGCATTCAACAACTCCACCTTTCATTATTCCTCCTCTAACATACTCCCTCTTTACCCCCACTTCCTACCTCCTCCTATCCCTCCATTATCTTAGGTAATATGTCTTAGATAGTTTCCCTGTGTAGTACAATACTTAGGTCTGAAAGGCATCTCAAGGGTTGCCAATGAAGGGGGGTGCCACCCATATGTAATTTTTCCCATTAGTTTATGCATTTACAGTACGCGAATTCCTAGAGTGCGACGTCCTCTGCCGCCCATATAGGCGCATACTAGGGGGATGTACTGTATATATATATATATATATATAAATATATATATATATATATATATATATATATATATATATATATATATATGTATATATATATATATATATATATATATATATATATATATATATATATATATATATATATATATATATATATATATATATATATATATATGTATATATATATATATATATATATATATATATATATATATATATATATATATATATATATATATATATATATATATATATATATATATATATATATATATATATGTATATATATATATATATATATATATATATATATATATATATATATATATATATATATATATATTTTCGTTTTCGTTCTCATCGATGCTTTTACTTTCTCAGCCTCCCCCTCCCCTCAGTTTGGTGCCTTCATTATTACTTCATCAAGGAGGAGAGTAGCGCTTGGTTCATTACTCCTCCCCTTCATCTATTTTCTTCCTCTCATTCATGTGAAATTAAAGACCCATCGCATGAATTTCTGAATTTTTAGAATAATTTTAAATTCATAAACTAACAAATCTCTCTCTCTCTCTCTCTCTCTCTCTCTCTCTCTCTCTCTCTCTCTCTCACACACACACACACACACACACACACACACACACACACACACCGCTCACTGGTGCAGTGGTAACGTTCTCGCTTGCCATCTGGTAGACGGGAGTTCGCGCCTCGCTCAGGTTGCGAAAAGTTTCACTGATGAAGTGGGTGGTTACTGTCCCCCTTGAGCAAGGGGACGGGTGTGTGAGTGTGTGAAGGTCACAGCCTTGCCCTTAGATCGGACTATATGAGCTCTCAGCTCCCTTCCGGGAGGGTAAAAGCTGACGATCACGATCATCAAGCGATCCTGACCGACCCGGTGAATTACACACACACAGATAGATAGATAGATATTTTGTTGACCACAACAATACATTGATACTGATAATTGAGGTAATTACAATGATTTGAGGTGCAACATAATACTTAATCTGATTCTCTTAGGACTATGCTTAACTTTATACAGTGTTTATAATGGTACACACTTCATAAACAAATATTACTCAACAAAAAGTATCAATACCGTCTATGGCAACGTTGACAGACATTAAATGGTTGCACTGTCACAGATAAAGTTTTCATCAAATATCATCTGATTTTTTATTTAATACACGGAAACGACCCTATCATCCCAGAAAGGATGTATATGGGTCTTAAAATACACAAATGCTACACAAGCTGAAGGAAAATTGCCTGGTAATAACTGGAATAATAAAAAGATAGTATATCCACACGCCACATGCTTCAAAAAGTAAAATAATTAAAATGCCTACACAGGGGAAGCGAGTAATTTGGGGCAGAATACAGACTTAGGATTGAGTTAATTATTGAGCACACGGATGCATTATCAAATCTACTCATAAATAAATCACTAAGGGTTGTAAACTGATAAGTGTCACGAATATGTTGGGAGAGTGGACAGTCCTGCACTACGTGTAACTCTGCCTGCACCTTTCCACTTGGACACAGCCGCTCCTCAATGGTTAGGCGGCCTCGCCCCCTCCTACTCCACCTTCCTACTTCCACTGCCAGCCAGTGTGCTGACAGCTGAAAACGATTGAAAGCAGTTCTGTGGTCCTCTCGCACTGTATGCCTACTAGTATAAATATCATTTACGCCTAGGTTCGGGTTCATTTCTCTATAAGTACATCTTGATGAGATAGACTGTGATATGTTATTCTTAAGAGTTTCCATTGCCACAGGTATGTCATCAATATCGTTATCCATTAGTTCTGACAAATACATTCTTGTAGAATATCTAGCATTAAGGGTTAAGATAATAGCAAAATTTAAGGGGTCATCGTTCATAAGTGAGCTCTCATGCCACGCTTTCCTAAAAAATTTCCTTTGCTTACTCCTTACTAAATCTTTAAGTGAAGGATATCCGGATTCTATATAGCACATATCATTACACGTTGTTGTCCTGACACCAAGCAAGATCTTAATTGACCATTTATACAGTTTTACTATTGGCCTTAGGCCTGCATTTAGCCAAGACTCACACCCATACAAGATGGCCGACATAAGTGCAGCATCCAGAATTCGTTTTTTAACTATAAATGAGATATCGTTATTTTTTTTTTTAAATGAGACGGATTTATTAACATGAGCCATCCTAGTACTGGTATGAACCCTGACTGCAGAAGAGACAGAACCATCGCAAGTAAATGGTGAACCTAAATATACGTATTGGCTGCACGACTGTACCACAAGCCCGTCCAATACTAATGGTTGCTTGTCTACTAAGGTGCCACAAATAACAAAAAACTTTGTCTTAGCTTCATTAATTTTAATACCATAATCATCTCAGAATTTTTTAAGTGTTGTAATTTCCTTATGATACTTACTCTACTAGTAGCCAATAAGACTGTATCATCCATTAAGACAAGTAGATGCAACCATGGCAGGAATCCATCTGTTCTACAGTTCTCCTTAATAAGTTTTATCAAATCATTGACATATAATATAAATAAAAGGTAGGAAGTGGGCGACCCTTGACATACACCAACTGTAGCTGATACAATTGCTGTCCCAAAAATGCTATCAGTAACACTGTACATGGCAATCAGGGCTGTCAGGATCACAGCTCAACAACCCAACCTCTTTAATACCATAAATAATAATCGTGTCGGTACTAAGTCATATGCCTGGGAAAAATCTACGAAAGTCACAAATAAAGTCTTCTTTATTTTCCATGCGAAATCAGTCAAAAGTAGTAAGGTTACTATATGCTCTAAACACCCTTGTCCTTTCTGTGCCCCTGCTTGTTCTCTGTACGGTTTAAACCAACTTTCTGACCCTGAACACAAAACCATGTCATACAGTTTAGTAATACTATTTATTACAGATATCCCTCGGTAGTTCCTGGGTTCCATTTTATCACCTTTCTTGTAAATAGTAAATAACTTAGCTCTGGTCCAGTTTACATGAAAACTCCCTGATGTGAAAACAGAGTCAAACAAAGCAGTGACAGTTGCGACCCAATGGATAGGTAGCAACTTAAACACACCTGGGGAAACTCCATCAGGGCCGCAGGCCTTATCTGCTTTCATTTTCTTCGTTTGTGATTCTACTTCAGTGGGAGTTAGATACTCATCAAGAATGGGAATGTTTGTTTGCGAGTTCAGGTTTTCGTCAGGGTTTTCATCTAATGTAGAGTTAAGGGCGTTCTCAAAATAATCTTTAAATTCTTGATCACTGGGTACAACATTCTTAGTACGGCCATCATGGAACTTTTCCTTCCAGTCAATAGCCTGCCACACCCTTGCATCGTCTCTGTCCCGAAGTAAACTGTCCCATCGGTCCATATTTACATTATTCGTGGCTATATTGACTCTATTTGCCTTGGAGCATTCATGTAATACTTCTGTTACATGGTCAACGAACACATTTACATCAGTGAAATTATCATTCAGTCTTACATCAGAAATAGTGTTAACAAGTTTTTCTTGGTCAATTCCGGCAAATCTTATAGGCATCTTAGTTAGTGAGGTTTGGTGTGAATTTATCAGTATTGCACAATCAAGGAGAAAAGCTCGAGAAAAGAGATGATCAATATCTATCCCTGGCAAGAATAACTTTAAAGATACTGGAGCATGGTCTAAAGGTAAGATATCAGATTGATGTACACAAAAACTATCTATATAATCTAACATTTCATATGACACCATACATATATCCAACTCCGAAATCCATCCGTCTCCTTGTTTACATGTTAAATTACTGGGAAAAACCCTATCTCTCAACATTAGATTATTAACCACAACTAATTTATTGTCCACACAAAAGGTTGAGAGCACATATGCATTATTATTTGGGTTGAGTACCTGGTCAGGAATATAGGGGTATGCGTAAGTATCTGAGTCAGGTATCCCAGCACGGGCAGGTAACTCAACAGAATCACCAAATCTAGCATTAAGTCGCCAGTTATCACATACTTCTTAATACTTTCATTGCCCGATAGCTTTTCCTGGATAGATACAAATGAAGTGTTTGAAAAGTAGGGGGAATCGCTCGGAGGAATATAAAAACCAAACACAACACCTGGAGCACAGCTTAACTCAAGCCAGACTTGGTCCTTGATGGTTGTATCTACACTTATCACATACTTTGATAAATAATTTTACACTACCGTACCTCCACGGTGAGTAGACGCTGTATTTCTGCTTCTGTAACATACATAACTAGGGAAACCTACTCTTAACGGGATCTTAATTTCATTTAAACAAATGACATCATATTTCACTAAAAATCCTGAAAACCACTCTTTTCTAATTTTGATTTTCTAATTTTTACTCCATTTATGTTCCAAGATATAATTTCTATATATCCTTTGTGTTGTTGTGGTCGTTCTAAAAACCCAGAAGGCTCCACCTGTCAATCACTACTCCATCCTTATACAGCTGTCGCTCTCGTGTGTTGAGGTAAATGTTGCAGCCCACGTTTTCTGGACGTTCCTTTTCCGTCTTCTTAGCATCACGAAGTCGCCTCCATTCTGCCCTTACACGAGGATGTACATCTATCTTAATGTATATCTTCTTCTAAGCCCTGTTGTCTTGAGTGCTTTGGCCTTTTCCAGCACAGCATCCCTGTCATCTTTGGCTGCGACAGTAACAAGAAGAGGACGAGGTTTACCAACCATGCTGCTACCGTTGCCTAGTCTTCGGACACCACGTACTTCACTTGTAGCTCCCACCTTCTCCCATATCTTGGTAATTTTTTTGGTGTCCGATGTTGCACCATCCAAGCTCTCGTGACTATCAGGAACACCCGTGATTATCAGGTTGCATTCACGCTCCTTTCTGTCTATACCCTAGAGGAACCGTTGCTGTCTTGCTATGATATCAGCTTGCATTTCAACTTGAGACTTCAGATCCAAAATTTTCTTATGGATTGCCGCATCCTCAGCTGCAATTGTCCTCCTAAGCTCTGCCACTTCGTTTACTAAATCATCAATTTTAGTGGTGACTACTTGCAATGCTTCATCCTCTTGTGAAGACATAATGCTATCAATAAGTCTTTGGCTATTGATTTTAATTGGTTACGATGCATTTTTTCTAAGCTCAGATAAGGATTTCGCCATATTTGCTTATTTAGGGAGATGGTATTTACATAAGTCTAACAGAGCGGAAATAAGATGACAACTTCAACTTACCCAGCCAGCAGCAATAAACACAGCCAGCCGCGTCCCCGTTGCCAAGACAACCGTGAATCCTTATTGCGCATGCGCGAGATCCAGAGACGAGGTTGAGGGAAGGGGCCTTGCCAGTTTTCCTTGGCAAAAACTACAAAGTCCAATACCCCCACACCAACAAGAAGTCATCAGCTGGTTCTTACTATGCTTACACGATGTTTAGCTGAAAATGGCGGCTTTCCGAGGTCTATAAAGTCCTTAAACTGGTTAACATACGAGGAGACTGATTCACCTGTTGGTCTCGACCTCTCACACGCACACGCACACACACACACACACACACACACACACACACACACACACACACACACACACACATTGCACCCCCAGTCCGGCATATTTTTTCACACACCCACTCCCTTTCAGATACAGATGTCCCCTCCCCCCCCACACACACATTCACACAGTCATTCTATTTTTCCATCCACCACTCACTTACCGTCCCACACATCCTTCTTCTATCCCTCCTTCCATCCACTCCACAGCACCCCCACACATTATATCTACTTCTTTCTACGTACTCACACATCCTTTAGGTCACACGCACTTCTTCCCTACCCCTTTCCAGTCATTTTCTCTCCCCTGCACCATTACCATCACCCTCATAGACCACTTGACACCTATCCTTCTACCCCATTCTTTCTCCTTCCCACACTACAACAGCCCCCCCTCCAGCACCCTCACCCCCTTCCGCACTACTACACCCACTCCTTCCCACATACCCATCCACTTGTCTCAACACTTAGACACCAGTCACCCCAACATTCATAATCAGCCACTCGAGCCATTGCTCTTACACACCTGTTAAATACCCTCACCATCTCACTCCCATCACTCCGGTATACCTCCTCTCCTTTCCCACCACTTCAACATCCTCCAAGAGGTCTTTCGATGCGCTATAAACAACGGTGCGTCATCCCCTGCTCGCATACTAATTGCCAGCGGCGATAAATTCAGTCATAAGAGAAGCTTGTAAAACAGTGCTTGTCACTGCTGCCAAAGTATGTTCACACACGTATCAGGCAGTAACCCTTTCGACCTCAGGACCTTCTGCGTGTTTGTCCTAGCCTGACGAAGTTCCCTAACCCCTCTCACCTTTAGTCGATGACCAAGTGTAGTTAGATTGTATTTTTTGTTTTGTTCTAACTAGTTACAAAGGTAACTCCTTCCTGCATCATAACTATGGCTCACCGAAATATATGCAACCATGACTTAGTATTCAGGTCACCGTGGCGACCCAATACCGTCAATTAAAACCATTTTATACGCATTGTCTCTCCCTGCAATTGATTCTATTCAACTTATTATAGAATTTCTGTTATCATTTTTTCAGTACACCCTCAGGCATCGAAGGCAAGGGAAACTGTATTTGAATTTATTCTGGGTAGCTCCGAGTTAAATAATGTCTCCTTGTACTATACACAGAACTCCATGAATCGCCTGAAAAAATAATCGATCTCAATTTCAGCAATCTCTGGACTACAGTATTGGCCGTATTTAATGGTGAACAGGAGCCTTCGTAGCTCCTCTTCTTTTGCGATTTACTTTTCATATTAAGCCTTAACATTATCTTGAATGCCACATTAACCACCATAATATCATTATTTAAGTCAGTGACAACAAAAGGACACTTAATTGTAGTATGCAAAATAAATTGCAAGGGAAGAGGTGTTCCTTAATCCCCAAAGCGACTTATAAAACGACCCTTGATATCATACCACCTGCCATTAAATATTTTGTTGTTGGATAAAAATTATTTTATAAAATTTGGTACCAAACTTGATAACCCCTTAAATCCCATAATATATTATTTACTTTCCTGCTTGTTCCAAACGACATTACACTTGTAGAACATGAGGCGTTGATCTTCATCAATTTCTACTCTCACAAGTGCTCAGTTAACCTGGATTAAATTGTCTGTTAACAGGAAGAGTAATATAGAAACTGCAAACTCGGACTGAAGGGTTTGATTGCTTTTCACACAATGGTGATATTAGGTATCATTTTTGTATTATTCAAAGAGAGACCCCAATAAATTAAAAAAATACTTATATTTCATCCAAATATTGGTAAGATATAAGCGTTCGAGATGTAATATATTTTTCAGCAATGTGCTAGAACATTAAAGGTTGGCTTTTACACTGACCAGTACCATGTACTTTATTTTCATATTATTTATTGTTTTGCCTGTAAGATGTATGGTGAAAATGTCCGTGTCCATTTTTTTTTTTTTTCACTGCTCAACAATCATTCTCCCATGATTCACTCAGCTG
>NC_137063.1:18622592-18665092 GCF_032717465.1 Coenobita brevimanus | reverse complement strand
AAAAAAAAAATATGGCGAAATACAATACAACAAAGATTGGAAGCGAGTTATGGTGGTATAATGGGGTTGGGCAAAGTGAAGGACGTCAAGGAGAGGAAATGAGATTCGTAAGTTTTATGTAAAGTATCAGGAACGGAGGAGTGAAGGTGGAAGGGAGATGGAGAAGGATTTGAAAAATTGGACCCTTAATTTTTCGTGTCAACCCTTTCGCCATCCATTTGCAAAGTAACGCTGCCACTTTCATACGACTCGCTGTTAGCTGAACAGAATCTTTCAACGTTGGCTGGAATACAAAAACAGAGTCGTTCCCAATCAAGATATAGGGTTAAATTAATTTACTCAGGCCACCTCAAGAAAATTTCATTTAGCTGAGAGGATTTCAAATAGTTATATAAAGTTAAAACAGAGGTCTTTGGGCTCCTGGAAGTTACATTAGGTGAATTTTCAGCTAAGGGGATCGTTGTAATAAACGTTCGACTCAGTCTGTTTTCACTCAGGTTGCTAAGAATAATTCAGCCGAATAAAGTCAACTAAATTATTCAGACTATGCATACACACTTCTTTATTCCCAAATTCATTGAAAGAAACCAATATCCACCCAATTCCGAAGAAAGGTAGTTCGTCTGACCCCTCTGATTACAGACCAATAGCTGTCATATCTTCTCTTGGTAAGGTATTTGAAACTTTAATTAATAAGCACATTGTTAAACATCTTGAATCCAACAACTTAATTAGTGATAGACAATTTGGTTTTCGCCACGAAAGATCCACCATTGACATACTCAATCTCCTAACTCATACCTCTATCAATCAATTGATCTACATGGAGAAACTCATGAAGTAGCTCTTGATATTTGTAAAGCTTTCAACAGAGTATGGCACCGTTCCCTGTTGCGCAAACTCCCTTGCTATGGACTAACGTCTTTTGTTCCTTTGATTTCTTCATATCTTGGTGACAGGAAAAGAAGAGTAAAAGTAGATGATGTATATTCCAATTTCCACTCAATTAACGCTCAAGTGCCGCAGGGATCAGTTCTGGCGCCAACCCTATTCCCGATTCAAATTAATGATCTCTTATCTGTTACCCACAATCCCATCCACTCATAAGAAGATGACTCAACACTACATAGTTCATTCACACGCAGGCACCCATTTACAAAGTCTAATATCTCTACCTCTCAACTCAGTACAGCCATCTCCATAAATCAAGACCTATCTACGATCAGTGAATGGGGACAAACAACCTTGTCTCTTTTAATGCTAGTAAAACTAAATATATACAATTTACTAATAGATAGATATTGCCAGATTCGTACATTACCTTCAGTGCTACTAATATTCCCATCTCCAAAAGTATTGAAATTCTTGGCGTGTCACTTAACAATGCCCTCAGCTGGACCTCTCATGTCAGATCACTTGCTAAAACCGCCTCAAAGAAACTTGGATTATTGTACAGAGTCCATAACTTCTTCGCTGATGAGCAGTTAGCTATAATTTATAAGAGTCATGTGTGCTCTCAGCTTGAATATTGCTCACCCTTGTGGAATGGATGTGGAGAGGTTGCATTAAAACAACTAGACAGAATTCAAAACAAAACTGTTAGAATTATTAACAACCCTGCCATTACAAATAAACTATCTCCCCTGCAAATAAGAAGGAATGTTGCCTCTCTTGCATTATTTTACAAATATTTTTTTGGCAAATGCTCAGACGAAGTTGCGTCCATTTTTTTTTTTTTTTTTTTTTTTGTGTGTGTGTGTGACCGACTCTGGGCATAGGCTTCACAGCCTGCTTTCAAGGCCCAGTAGTCCTCCTACTTACCGAACACCTCTCCATGCCTTCCCTCGTGCTACACGGGCATCTGGTAGAGCTCATGACTGGAAAGTCACTCAGCCATATTGCAGAACTTCTGTCTATCAGAATTCTTTCATTCCCTGTATCTCTCTGGCACTCGCTTCCCCAGAGTTGTTTCCCTCCAAATTTCAACCCACAGCTATTCAAGTCAAGCTGTTACAGATATTTTATGAACAGAGGACACCAGTAATCCGGTGTATGGATTATTTTTTTTATTCATTTGTTTTTCCTTCCTCCGTTCTGTTATAAACAAAACAAAACAAAACTAGAGTTAACTGGAGTAAATTACTATTTTTTTTTTTTATGGAAGATAAACAGAAGAAAGACAAACAAATTAAATGAAAGATAAAGCTCCACTCATCAGAATACAGGTGTCCTCCATTCATAAAAAAAATCTGTAACAGTTAGACTTGAACTACTGTAGGTTGATGTTTGGGGGGAAATTAATCTGGGGAAGCTAGTTCCAAAGAGCTGCAGTAGGAGGAATATAGGAATTTTGACAGGCAGAAGTTCTTCAATATGGCAGTGCGACAGTCCAGAGATGAGTGCTACCACATGCAACACGGGAAGGCGTGGAGAGGTGGGGCAATGGACGCAACTTCATCAGAGCATTTGCCACAAAGGAATCTGGAAAATAATACAAGAGAGGCAACATTCCAGAGGTTGAGATGGTTAAAGATGGTTTAACATTTTAGTTAATGAAACTTATTCAAGAAAATATATCAAAAGTATCTTCCGTTAACCGGAATAAAATGTTGGATTTGCTCATGTCGTATGAGGATTAACATTCCCTCTGGCTCCCTAATCCACACTCTCGCATGCAAATGCACTCACAGGCAGTCACACGCACTCCCTCACACACACGCCGTTAATTAAGAAGCTTATCTCCCCTTGGCTTCTTTTGATCTTTTTTTTTTTACCTGTTTTTTACTCCTTCGATATTCCTTTCAATAATTGTCAGTCTCATGCCGTCGAATATTTTTTCTTCGGTTTTTAATTACCTTCGCTTTATACATTTTTTCCTCGAGTAATCACACTTTTGTCTTTGTATAACTTTCCTCCAATTTTTGTTTCCCGTCTTCTCGTATCTGTTTCTCCATTATTTCATTCTTTTTTGTTCTCACGTATTTCGTTCATTTTTAATAATATTTTTCTCGGTACCTTTTCTCTTCATTGTTATAATTTTTTGACACACTGAACCTTCTTACCTTTTATTTTTTCTGCTTACCTGCATCTGTTCTTTTTTCTGTTACTCTTTTCCCTCTGTATAGTTCTTTTCAATCTCTCTCATTTCCCATTAACCTTACTCTAAACATTTACTTTCTTCCTCTCCTTTTCCCCACTTTTCTTTTTTTTTTTTTTTTTACTTCATCCCTTCTTTCCCATTCCAGATATTCATTTCTCATTACTTTCTCCGTCTACTCTTCCTTTCATTTACACCTTGCAGATTCCCCTCTTTCTATTACCTTTTCCCTCTCCTCTCCATTTTTCCTCCCTACTTCTGGTTTTCCATACTTATATAATATTTTTTCTTTTCCTCCTTCCTCCTTCGTGTTCCGCCATACCCCTCTCACACCAACTCTTTTTTCCTCAATTTGTCCCACGACTTTCTTTTCCTCTTAATAATGCTTACATCCCCTTCCGTTGTACCTGATTTTCCCCATGCCAGTCGTTTTCCTTCCCTATTTCTTTTCTGAACATGCTTTCTTCCTCTCTGTTCCGCCTCTCCCTTCACGCTTCCTCCAGCATACATCCCATCCCACTCTTCCTTCTCACGTTACGCTATTTTCTCTTCTTTTTTTTTTTTTTAATGCATATCTATTCCCTGTCGTTTTTTCTAAACGCTTTTCACTACCCTTTCCTTCCGTTATTTCTCTTCGTCTTTTCATCCGTTCCTCTCTTTCCCATCCCTCTTGTTCCTGCTTTTCCCTTGAACCTCCTCTTCAGCATCATTTCCATCTTCCCACATTTCCCTTTCTTTTCACTGCATTCCATTTCTCTTCCTTCGAGTTAAACATCTCCCTTTTTCCTAGCCTGTATTTCCTCTTTCTTGTCTAAGTTCCCTCCTACTCTTCCTCCCCCTCCAACATCCCTTAATCACAATTTTCCTCCTTCTGTATCTCATCATTTTCTCTTACATTTACTTCTTCCATACCTTTTATATACTCTGTCCCCTCCCCCTTCTCCGTTTCTCTTTCTTCTTTTTTCCCCTCTCTCCCTCCAGCATCCTTTTCATCCCAGTTCCTTCCTCCCACTGTAGCCCTCTTTATGTTTATTCTTCCTAACTTCTTTTTCTTCTGTTCCTTCTCATTTCTTTTTACCTCTCTCTCTCTCTCTCTCTCTCTCTCTCTCTCTCTCTCTCTCTTTCCAGTATCCTTCCCTTTTCCCTGCCTCATTCCCATCTCTCCTTGCTTCTTTCCCAATCTCATTTGCATCCTTCCTCTCTTCCTCTCTCTTCCCTTTCTTTTTGCTCTCTCTTCTCTCCTCATTTCTCTGCTCTCTCCCTCCAACATCCCACCTTCATTTCTTATCTTTTTATTTCCTCTGTTCCCTCCTCTTTCCTCTCATTTTCCTTCTCTTCTTTTCTCTCTTGCGCCTCCCTTTCTCTCCAGAATCCCTCCCATCCTCCTTCTTATCTTCTTTCTGTTTCCCTTTCTTTTCTTTTCTTCTCCCCTTTTCTTGCTTCCCTCTCTCCCATTCTCTTTCTTCACTCCCTCCAGCATCCACCCCTTTCTCTTTAACTTCAGTCCCCTCTCACCTGTTTTTTCCTCTTTCCTTTTCTATTTTCCTCTAGTATCTCTCCTTCCCTCTTCCTTTTCTCGCTTTTTACCTCCCATCTTTCCTCTCTATGTCTCTGTCTGTCTGTCTCTCTCTCTCTCTCTCTCTCTCTCTCTCTCTCTCTCACACACACACACACACACACACACACACACACACACACACACACACACACACACACACACACACACACTATTCCTTCCTCCTTCCCTTGTCCCCCTCATCCCTTGCTCTCTTCCAAAATAATATGTATATTGAAAAATGCCACCTCCGATGTTTTTTCCACATTTTCTTTGGTCGTCACCGATTTCCGGTAAAACCCTGTCTATTTTTATGCCCTTATCCCTTTGAATTATTGTCGTTCTGGTCCTACAAATGGCTGCTCGCTTTTGTGTCATCGCTGTTTGGGTTTTGAAGAGGCGATTAGTGTGCGGAGTAAAGGCGGTTTTGCGACACACACACACACACACACACACACACACACACACACACACACACACACACACACACACACACACACACACACACACACACACACACACACACAATTAGAAAGATGAGGCACAAACTACGTATGTTGAAATGAGGAAAGTAAAGAATGATTTAGATATAAAGGTAGAAGAAAAAAGCGAAAGAAAGGAAGTGAAACAAATTATAAAGAATAACCCAAAACTAGTCAGGGAAGCTGTAGAGATTAACAAATCTACAGTAATTGGCAATGATTAAGAAAAAATAAAGAAACAGAATCCCAAGGGACAAAAAGAAGATGATGGAAAATACAAAGAACATACCGCAGCAAGTATCAGAGGATATCTGTGATAAAGATATAGAAGAACATAAAAGACTAGGGAAATATGAGAGAAGTAAGTCTAGGCTCCTTAAAGTAACCCTTGTGGAGTGCAAACACTGTAGAGGAAATATTAAAAAATGCCAACAAACTCATGGAAAAAGAGGAGTTAAATAATAATTATGGATAAAAGGATGCCTAACTCAAGAGGAATGAGGAATACTAAAGGAGAAGAGGGAGGAAGGAAAATCAAAACTCGAGGAAAGATCAGAGAAAGAGAAGAGTATTTTTTTTTTTTACAAGGTAATTGGATTGCAGGTACGAAAGTGGTACATAACCAGAAAGGAATAAAAAAACAAAAAACGGTAACAGACTCAAGCTATGGCAAGTCTGTAAACCAGATGATTAAGTTGATGTACTCAAATGTCGATGGAATGGTATCTAAATTATTAGAGAGGAAAGATTATTCAAAAGAAAAGTAACCACATATTATCTGCCTAACTGAAACAAAATTAACCTCAAGGATATCAAACGATACCCTAAACTTAGAGGAATACAATATATGGAAAAGACACTGGAATTTAAAACAAGGAGGAGGAATTACAATATTATTGAAGAAATATCTACAAGTCGAAGAAATAGAACTAGATATACCCTTACAAATAGAACTGCTTGCAGTAGAGATTGATACATCTGAAGGGAAATTAACTGTGGCTAATTTATACATGCCACCCAGAAAAAACACTTGGGAAAGAGGCGAATATGAACACCTGGCAGAGAGTAAAATTCAGAGTTTAAGAACATTACTACATAGAATGGAAGAGAAATCTGAAAGAATTATATTAACTGGAGATTTCAATACAAATATAAATTGGAATACTCTAGATGTAAGAACAAGCCATGAAAGCTGTGGGAACCAAAAGCACCTAGATCTTGTGCAGTTTTTCCCAACACAACATGAGGAAAACATCAGAAAAAGAGGACTTGATGGTCCATCAGTACTAGATCATATATTTACCAGGCAAGAAAATGAAATTGACAATATTATGTATCACCCCCCCTCCCATTCGGCAAAAACGACCATGGAGTATTAAACTACAACTTCAGGATTGCATATGACATAGTTAACAGTAATGAAAGTTACAAAAAGAGCCTAAACTACAAAAAGGGCAACTACCATGACCTAAAGAAGTACTTCTTGAAAACAGATTGGGAAAAGGAGCTTAGAGGACAAGATGTTATATATAGAAAATTCTATGAACTTCATGAAATAGGAGTCCAAAATTACATCCCACATCACAAAAAAGCAGAAATGAAAAAAAAGAAGTGGTTTAATACAGAATGTAAAAAAATCAAAAGAAAAAAGACATTGTGGAACAGATACAGAAAACACAATAGTGAGAGGGCATATGACAACTACAAACAGGCAAAAAACGATTATACAAGAATAAGGAGAGAAGCCTAAAGACAGTTTGAGGAATCATTATAAATAAAAATAGTGATCAACCAAAGTTATTTTACAGCTACATCAGCAGCAACACCAAAGTTAAAGATAAAATACAATCCATTACGGATGAGGGGATCATCAATACACAAGTGAAAGATATTTGTAAAGCACTGTATAAATATTTCCAATCACTTTTTACAGAAAATAATTCTGAGAGAGATGATATGGAACATGCATGCCTACACATATTACCCTATATATATATATATATATATATATATATATATATATATATATATATATATATATATATATATATATATATATATATATATATATATATATATATATATATATATATATATATATATATATATATATATATATATATTGTTACAGAACAGAGAGAGATAATGAACACTTCAAGTGAGAACTAAAATCACTACTGTCCCGCAAAGTTCCAGGTTCAAAACAAAAGAGTTAGGTAAAATTACAAGTTAAAGTTTAATGCTCAAACTAACAACTAAACATTCAGGACTCATAAGGATAATATAATGGCAAAAAACAGGTTAAATATATGGTTAACTGCAATAGCCTCTATTAACACGAAATTAGCAAGAGTAAATTTATCTAAGTCAGCCCTGATAAAATGAGAAAACCGGATAATGCTCAGTTAATGCAAGATATATTATTACAGATACAAAATATTATTAATAATGGCTGACATCAAAAACTCCACATGAATCACAAAAATTTTACCAGGCCTACGAATTAACACCTAATGCTATACACTACAAGAAAAAAAATGCAACAACACTTATACTCAAATTACACAGCAGCCAGATGGTTGGAGACTTCCTGAGCAGTCACAAAAATAATAACAACTGTACAGGGGAGGACAGAGATGTGAACAAAATGAGGAGTAGATCTAAGTGGCAATTAATGCAGAGACTGAGCTCATTATATAGGGGCCGGCAGAGCTTGATACAACTTGTAAGAAGGACGCGCAAATGAAGCCATAGGGGACAAAGAGTTGACACTCCTGCTCTGAACAACAGAAAGAACGACTTACTCTACTATAAGGGAGGAGAAGGGGGGAGTGAGGTAGAACACGGAAGCTTGGTCACTATGGAAGCCACGAGGCGAATCGTGATCAAACATGCAGCATACTGTACGTTAGAATTATACAAAGGATGATGAAATCATAGGCTATGTAACACCTCCTCACAAAAAAAAAAGAAATTTACAAAGGAAATTTCTTATTACTCTAAAACAATCTGTCTAAAGTCTAGATAAGCAATCTGCAATAACATTTTCTTTCCCCTTGACATGTTGTATGTCTAATGAATACTCCTGAAGAAGTAGGCTCCATCTTGTCAATCTCTGATTATTATCTTTAAACTTACTAAGGAATTTCAGTGGGTTATGATCGGTATAAATGACTATGGGGTCAAAACCAGAACACAAATAAAATGAAAAATGCTGTAAACCCAAAATCAAGGCCAAAAGCTCTTTCTCAATAGTTGAGTAGTTCTTTTGAGGTGGAGTGAACTTCTTACTGTAATAAGATACAGGGTGTTCAATACCCTGATCATCCTCTTGCAGCAAAACAGCCCCAGCTCCTGTATCACTTGCATCAACAGCCATCTTAAAAGGCTTAGCAAAATTTGGAGTAGCGAACACTGGCTGACTTATTAGGATAGCTTTAAGTTTACTGAAAGAGGATTCACAGTTATCGGTCCAGACAAATTTAACTCCCTTTTTCAGTAGGTCTGTAAGTGGTGATACAAGAATTGAAAAGTTAAGAACAAATCTCCTGTAATAACCTACCATTCCCAAAAATCTTTGTAGCTCTTTCCTACTTTTAGGTCTGGGAAGATCACTTATAACCTGAACCTTAGCTCCTGGTGGTGCAACATGTCCATCACCAATTATGTTCCCAAGGTACTGAACTTTAGCTTGACCAAACTCACACTTTGATAAATTAGCTACAAGATTAGCCTGAACCAAACGCTCAAGAAATTTACTGACATGGCATAGGTGATCTTTCCAGTTGACACTGAAGATTAATACATCGTCAATATAAACAACACACCCTGCCAAACCCTCTGTTACAACATTCATGAGCTTCTGAAAAGTGGCTGGTGCATTCTTCATACCATATGGCATTACAGAACATGCAAAAGTCTTTCCTAGTGTTACAAAACATGAGATCTCCCTAGCACGTTCAGTCATAGGTACTTGCCAGTATCCCTTTAACAAATCAAACTTACTTATGTACCTAGCCTATCCGATCTTGTCTATGCAATCTTCCACGCGAGGGAGAGGGTAAGTGTCTGTTTTGGTTATCTGATTAATACGTCTGTAGTCGATGCAAAGCCGCTGTGACCCACCTGGCTTAGGGACTAGAGTGACAGGAGAACTCCACTCGCTCTGGTAGGGCTCAATCATCTTGTGGTCCAACAGGTAGCCAAGCTCCTTCTGGATGAGAGGAACTTTCACTGGGTTCACACGGTAAGGAGGCAGTTTAATTGGCTTTGTGTCTCCAACATCGACATCATGCATCAACACAGTGGTCCTTCCTGGAGTGGCACGGAACACTTGCAGGTACTCCTGCAGTAATGCCGAAAACTCCTGCCTTTCCTCGGGAGCTAGATGAGAAAGCTTAGTCTGGAGATCATTCATGATATCAGGATTCTTCCCCAAACTATCACTCAGGCTCATGCTGCATGGGAGAACTTCACTTGCAGACTCGGGTGGAACAGCTACAGTGCAGACTGGGTTATTTTCGTCACGCCTGTGATATAACTTTAGCATGTTGATGTGACAAAGTTGCTTGTTCATTCTACGATCTGGTGTGGCGATGACATAGTTGACATCACTGAGTTTCTTCTCCATGAAATAAGGACCACTAACCTTGGCTTGAAGAGGTTGCCCATGCACCGGTAGGAGAATCAAAACCTGATCTCCTGGCTGAAAGTGGCGTAACCTGGACTTCTTATCATACCAAGTCTTCATCTTCTCCTGAGCAGCTCCTAAATTCTCTCTCGCCAGCTGTAAAGCAGTGGACAGCCGTTCTTTGAACTTCATCACATACTCCAGCAGGTTGACGTCATTTTCCTCCAACAGCCAGCATTCCTTGAGTAGCTTAACCCCTTAACCGCGGGGCGTCACTTACGTGACGCTTGGGAGCAAGGGATCATACCGCGGGGCGTCGCTTTTGTGATTCTGTGTTATTTTGAATTCACCCGGGCTTCCAAGTGGGGGCTTGTATCATCTATCAGTACTGCCAATGTCCAACACTAGTCAGCACTCCTAATCTCATCTGTACTCCCATCCATTGTTGACAATTTAGCCATTTCTCCCCGTTCTTGACTCCCCTCCCTACCCCCCCTCCATTACCCTATCCTCTCGCGTGCCCGGCCGTGCTACCCTAAGTAAATCTTCCCTGGAATTTTTCACTGATTTCATCCATTGAAATAAGCCCTATGTCGTATTCTTATACCAAATAATATATACAAGAAAGAAATAAGGTAAGTGAGAGTGCCATACACCTGGGATTGGCTAATTATCACCTGACAACACCTCATGTGCACTCGTTCGCTAATTTTCGCTGCTTTTTTTCCCTTGAAAATATGCCGTATAATCTATTTTCGTAATAAATATACATGTAAGGAGGGAAGGGAGAAGCCTAAGTGATATTTACATTCACCTGGAACTACCTAATTTATAATGTATTGTCTAGATTTCCTGCCAATCATATCAGTGCTAGACAAAACTGTTTCAAGATTTAACATTGGTAGCTCTGAATATATATCTCCTAAGTAGGCCTCTAATCTATTTTCGTAATAAATATACATGTAAGGAGGGAAGGGAGAAGCCTAAGTGATATTTACATTCACCTGGAACTACCAAATTTATAATGTATTGTCTAGATTTCCTGCCAATCATATCAGTGCTAGACTTAGCTGTTTCAAGAACCAATATTGGTAACTCTGAATAACCCCTAAACAGGCCTCCACGCTGGCCCTCCGTTATCAGTTTACTCTCATCTTCCGAAGCGAGGGTACGTATGTTTCTTCTTGCTGACTTCAAGGCCTTTTTTCACCCCCATGCAAATGGCCCTGTGACCTTTACCCCCTACTAAACCTCGTGTGGAAAGAGGTAAAGGGCTGACAATTGATAAAAGAATGACTACGATCTTTCTATTGAGTAAAACAGTGCAAGTGGAATTGTAAATAATGTGTAAATAATGTGTAAACAGCAAGTGAAAGTAATGAATGTAAATATACGTGAACAATGGAAAATAGTTTTATAAGTTATTTCAAGTGACAGTGCACAACACGGTGTAAATAAAATAGGAATGTAAATAACGTAAATAAAATAGAGAACGTAAATAGAAATGTAAATGAGTAGAATTATAAGAATACGAGTATATACCCTAGGAGTAATGAAAGTGAAAGTTTCACTCTAGCATGTCTGAATGCTATGAGTTATGAGAGTGAAGATGAAAGTGACATTCACTCTCAATGCCAGTATACAGGACGAGAAAGTGAATGCTACGTATTTTACTGAAAGAAATTGAATCCCTACAGTGACAATAAACTAATACTACTGAAGGAAACTTATGGATAAAGACTGTAGATATATATAAGTGTTATATAGTAATAGAAATATAAAGTGTGAGGGGTTTTATGAATAATAAATGACAGAGTAACAAAAGCGAACTAGTGCCAGTGCGACGATCAGACGCGCTCGTAATTTCCATTGCTTTCACAGTTTTTTTTTTTTAGTATGGATCCCAAACTACTTGAAAATTGTAGAATAGTGTTTATAGTGTTTGTATCTGGCTGTGGTAATCATATTACGGGTTGTCGGGAAGTGTAAAGTGGAGACTTCGTTACCCTACTTCAGAGGTCTCCACAAGTCCTACGGTAACCGACGAAGGCTCAACAATCATTCCTGGAGAAAGCTGAAGGTATGTGCCATAAGCATATGTAATTTTATTATTCTAGGACTAATAACTGATTTTTGGCAAATATTTTTTGAGAGTCTGTCGGAGCCCAAATAACCCCGCGGCACACGCAAGTCATTGGTAAACAAGCCCGCGGTGTAGGGGTTAAGGGGTCCTCTTACTTCATGGCCAAACAGTAGTTCAAAGGGTGAGAAGCCCAGTGATTCATTTGGAGATTCTCTTGCGGCAAATACAACGAATGGAAGACCTTTATCCCAGTCTTTCTGATGTTCCAAACAGTATTTCTTGAGCATCGATTTAAGTGTTTGATGATATCTCTCCAACGCTCCTTGGGTCTGGGGATGGTAAGCTGAAGACGTGATCTGGGTGATGCCCAACTCTTTCAGAGACTGCTTGAAAACATTCGACATGAAATTACTTCCCCGGTCTGACTGTACCTCCTTGGGGAGACCAAACTTTGTGAAGAACCCTAGCATTTCCTTAACCACGTTCTTTGTTGAGATATTTCTAAGTGGAATGGCTTCAGGATAACGAGTAGCCATATCAATCAGGGTCAACACATAAGAAAATCCTGAAGAAGTCTTAGGAAGAGGGCCCACAATATCCACCAACACACGGGTGAATGGCGCCTCAAAAGGGGGAATGGGAACTAGAGGTGCAACCTTTTCGGTCTGATTACACTTCCCCACAACTTGACAGGTGTGACAACACTTACTATACCAGGAAACATCTCTGAAGATATCTGGCCAGTAGAAGTGTTTCAAAATGCGTGCCACAGTCTTCCTCACTCCAAGGTGTCCTGCCAAACTGGAATCATGAGCCACTCTAATGATATCCTGCCTACAAACACGAGGGATGACAACTTGATGTACAACCTCCCATTCACAGTCGGCTGATGCTGTTGGGGGTCTCCACTTCCTCATAAGTACTCCTGACTTTATATAATAACAAGTAGAAGCACCAGCTGACTCTTCCTCACTGCAAGCAGAGTTAGCTAGACCTTTCAACTCAGGGTCAGCAACCTGCAACTCAACCAACTCTTGACGAGACAAATTATCAACACTACGGGGTACTGCCTCATCTGGTGAGTGGTCCAAATTAGCAAGAAAAGTGTCAGCTAGGATAACATCATCATCATCATCATTATCCTCTAAGTCATCAGTAACTTTAGACTTAGCCCTAGTGACAGCACATGCAGAGAACACATCAGGGGCATCACAATCCTGGGTCGCAGTCACTGGTTCACTAGACAACTGAGGAGCTGGACACACTTGACTTCCACCAATATCATTTCCAAGTAAGAAAGTTACACCTGACATTGGGAGTGTCTCAACCAACCCATCTATAACGGAACCATTAACAAAACCAGACTATAAATTCACACTGCACAGAGGGACAGAGAAGTAATTATTCCCTACACCTTGTAAGATTACAGTTTCATCAGAGGAATTAACATTAGAGCCTAGAACACTGGTCAGCATAAGGGATTGGCAAGCACCTGTATCACGATATATTTTAACTGATTTCCTGTCATTACTGTCCAGAGGACTGACAAAACCATCAGACAGGAAATTAGCACATGAATTCTTGAGAGTGTCACCCACGTTACTACTCAAAAGAGGAGCTTCATCATGAGAATTTAATTTACCCCTCAAAGCAGGTTCAGTTAACTCGGTTAAAGAATTCTGGGAACTCTCAAGGGTGGACACTAGACCAATTGACTGAATATTTAAAGACTCCTTTTTGTTCACATCACGCTGTCTCCTGAAACATTTCTCCGTAGTATGACCAAGCTTACTACAATAAGTACATTTACTTTTCTGAAATCTAGAGGTCGAGCTGGTATTTACTTCCTGGGAAACATCATCTTTATTCTCTTTCCCGTTACCTGTACTCTGAGTAGAGGCAACGTACTTACTCTCAGCTTTCCTTTTTTCTTTAGAATATCTCTTGTGAGTGAGAACATATTCATCAGCTAAAACTGTAGCATCAGACAAATTATCTATTTTTCTCTCATCAAGATATAGGCTTACATCTTTATTAATACACCTTTTGAAGTCCTCCAGCAAAATCATCTGCTTAAATTTATGAAAATCAGAATCCACATTCTAAGAATTTAACCACTGCTCTAACAGATCTTCTTTGATTTTTGCATACTCAACATGGGATTGCTTATCTTGCTTATAAGTTGTCCTAAATTTTACTCTATAGGCTTCAGGAACAAGCTCATAGGCCTTAAGAATCAAGCTCTTAACTACATCATAATTATCAGATTGATCCTGAGGCAAAGATGCATAAGTTACTTGAGCTTTACCGGTGAGAACAGTCTGAAGGAGTACTGGCCAATATTTTTGGGCCAATTATAACCTGTAGCTACCCTCTGAAACAACTGAAAATACTTTGTTAAATCAGATTCATTAAAAGGAGGGACAAGTTTAACATTTTTAGCCACATCAAAATCATCAGAGCTAGATGATCCAGTTCCACCTTGTTTCATGCGATACTCATAGTCTGCCTGAATTCTAGCTAGTTCAATTTGTGCCTGAGCCTGTGTCTGTGCCTCCTGAATACGAGCCTGAGACTCAGCCTCCTTAGCATTTGCCTGAAACTCAGCCTCCTTAGCACGAGCCTGAAACTCAGCCTCCTTAGCACGGGCCTGAAACTCAGCCTCCTTAGCACGAGCCTCCTGCAGGGCTAGCTGAAACTTAGCTATTTCAATCTGCATTTGATCATCTGGAGGAGTTACATTAAACAAGCTTTCATTAATCATGTCAACATTTGATCTTTAGAATGATGAAAGCGAACAGCAATTTCCAATTGTTGAGCAACAAGCTTAAGTTCATTCTTTGTTCTGTTTTCTACATCACACACTGTTTGCACATTTGATAAAAAATCTTTGGCTTCATCAAGCGTAGTAATAGTAGACATCATGAATAAATCACAGTCACAAAATATCAAGCAATATCCTTATGATAATATCCTGAATATCCTGATAAGATGTCGCCAAATTTATGTTACAGAGTAGAGAGAGATAATGAACACTTCAAGTGAGAACTAAAATCACTACTGTCCCGCAAAGTTCTGGGTTCATAACAAAAGAGTTAGGTAAAATTACAAGTTAAAGTTTAATGCTCAAACTAACAACTAAACATTCAGGACTCATAAGGATAATATAATGGCAAAAAACAGGTTAAATATATGGTTAACTGCAATAGCCTCTATTAACACGAAATTAGCAAGAGTAAATTTATCTAAGTCAGCCCTGATAAAATGAGAAAACCGGATAATGCTCAGTTAATGCAAGATATATTATGACAGATACAAAATATTATTAATAATGGCTGACATCAAAAACTCCAAATGAATCACAACAACCTTACCAGGCCTACGAATTAACACCTAATGCTATACAGTACAAGAAAAAAAATGCAACAACACTTATACTCAAATTATACAGCAGCCAGATGGTTGGAGACTTCCTGAGCACTCACAAAAATAATAACAACTGTAATGGGGAGGACAGAGATGTGAACAAAATGAGGAGTAGATCTAAGGGGCAATTAATGCAAAGCCTGAGCTCATTATATAGGGGCCGGTAGAGCTTGATACAACTTGTAAGAAGGACGCGCAAATGAAGCCACAGGGGACAAAGAGTTGACACTCCTGCTCTGAACAACAGAAAGAACGACTTACTCTACTATAAGGGAGGAGAAGGGGGGAGTGAGGTAGAACAAGGAAGCTTGGTCACTATGGAAGCCACGAGGCGAATCGTGATCAAACATGCAGCATACTGTACGTTAGAATTATACAAAGGATGATGAAATCATTGGCTATGTAACAATATATATATATATATATATATATATATATATATATATATATATATATATATATATATATATATATATTTAATATTCAAGGAATCCTTGGGTCAAGGTAAACTACCTGATATCTGGAAGAAAGCAAATATTGTTCTCCATATCCAAGAAAGGGAATAGACAGAATCCACTCAACTACCGACCAGTATCACTAACCAGTGTTGTAAGTAAGATACTAAAAAAGCTGGTAAGAAAAGTTTGGGTAAACCATCTAGAAAAACACAGTATGATAACAGAAAGGCATTTTGGTTTCAGAAAGTGAAAATCATGTGTTACTAATCTATTAAGCTACTATGATAGAGTTCCAGAAAAGAGAAGGATGGATGGACAGTATCTATTTAGATTTCAAGAAAGCATTTGATAGAGTACCACACCAAAGACTTTTATGGAGACTGTACCGCCTAGGAGGCATCCAAGGCAATCTGTACTGTTGGATGCAGGATTTTATCAGAAAGGGGGAAATTACTCCTCATGGAGGGAAATGACAAGCAGAGTTCCACAGGGCTCAGTTCCACAGGGCACCAATTATGTTTTTAGTGTATGTAAATGACATAGATTGCAACATTGGAAATGTAAGCTATCTAAATATGTTTGCTGATGATGCAAAAATACAAGAGAGAATTACTAACACAGACTCTTATAGAAAGCTACAAGAAGAATTAAATATTCTTTATGAATGGAGCGATAAATGGCAAATGGAATTCAATGTGGACAAATGTCATGAAATTAAGTTTGGTAAAAGTGGCACAAGACCAGATTGGGATTATAAGATAGGAAGTAAAACCCTACACGTATCAGAAGAGAGAAGGACCTAGGAGTGATAATCAATAACAGACTATGTCCAGCTGACCACATCAGTGAGAAGGTACAGAACACGTATACACGGCTTTGCTAATTTGGAAATAGCATTCACATACATAAATGAAGACACTGAGAAAGATAATAACATCATTCATCAAACTAACCCTGGAGTATGCATCAGTAGTCTGGAATCCTTATCTCAAGAAGCACATAGATAAGACTGAAAAAGTTCAGAGGGCCGTTACAAGATGGGTACTAGGCTTAAGGGATCTAAGCTACGAAGAAAGACTATAAAACTTGAATCTGCCAGCACTACAGGAGAGAACGAAATTGGGAGAATGATTATGCTATATAAATGCATCTCAAGGAGAGACAAAACAGACATAAATGAGTATCTATAGGGAAGCATCAGGAAGAGGACACTGCAAAAAAAAACTGCACATAAAGAGAGGTGATAAAGACAAGAAATTCAGTTTCCCAAATAGGGCAAATGATCAGTGGAATGCACCACCGAATGAAGTAGTGAGTGTCCAAACCATTCATAAATTTAAGGATATGTATGATAAAAACTGTTTAATACACTGGAGAGTATGAGCTTGACTCATTCCTGTAAAGGTATAATTAAGTAGGAACAATTAGGTAAGCACACACACACACACACACACACACACACACACACACACACACACACACACACACACACACATATTTAAAGCTGTCCTTGTGCTACAGAAGACTACGCCTACTATATCAACAGTGTTGGTGTTCTTTACTTTGGTGGCAACGTGTGTGATTGCAGACCATTCCTGAATCCGCAACCTTTGCCATACAGTCGGCATGTTAAGTCCGGGATAGTTGGGAGACTCTGTTTTGATTGTGCCTTCGTTGTCTACACATTTCTCTGGCCAGGTTCAGAGTATCTTCGAGATGAATGGTTCCTTTGCTGCAGAAGGCTCGCCATTGTTTTCTGTCATAGGCATTGGTTTCATGATCATTATGTATGATGTTGCATTTCTTCAGAGTTGTCCTTACATGATCTTTATATCTTTTCTTCTGTCCCTCTGGGTTAAGGTATGCCACAGGGAGTTGGCCATACAGAACTTGGCAGGGAAGGCGGTGCTCAGGCATGTGGAATATGTGTCTGATGCATCTCAACTGCCTTATAGCCAGCATAGCTTCTGTGCTGGTTGTCTTTTCCTGCTGAAGAATTTGTAACAGGAGGACTTTATTGTCCAATTTGAGTCGAAGGATGCACTATAAATACTGGGTGTGAAACGACTCAATTTGTTTGAGGTGACGCTGGTAGGTTGTCCAGGATTCAAGACCATATAAGAGGATGAAGAGACATACAACCATAAATACTGATGCCTTCGTCTCGATTCTCAAGTTTGTGTTTTCAAAGACTCTGGATCTGAGACGTCCAAAAGAGGCAGAGGTGTAATTAACTCGTGCAAGGACTTCTGCATCGATGTTATGTTTATCTGTCAGCATATTTCCAAGGCAGGTAAAACTCTCCACCTGATTTACATTTTTGCCATTTATCTGCAGAGCAAGAGGCTCTGTTCGGTTGTTTCTCTGATGTATTTTATCTGTCTTATTGACAACTATTCAGAGCCCCGTTACAAGGTATGTTGGAGACGATGGTGAGACACTGTTGTAGGGCTTCTGGAGTTTGTACAAGGACAGCAAAGTCATCAGCATATTGTGCTCTAGGAAATGATCCATTTCAGTCTATTATACCCTGGTCCTGCCCTGCCCTACCATGGTCCTTCCCTTCCTTTCCCTGGATCTGCCCTGCATTGGTCTTGCCCTGCCCTGCTGGGAGCTTGAAGATGCCTGATAATAAATAAGCTGCCTTCTAGATTTAACTGGATTTTTATTCCATCGTCAGGGTTCATTTCTAGGTGACTTAAAAGAGTGACTGCAGTGAGATAGGTGTTGAAAAAGACAGCAACCAGGACACATGCTTGCGCCATTCCCATGTCCACATTGAAGGATTCGGATTTGCCCCTACCTATGGACACAGGAACATTAATGTTGTCAAGCAGGCTCTTCAGGATGGTAAGAAATTTGTTTGGAACTCCAAATTAAAGAAAAAAAAAAGTGTTCCGTAAAAATTCTCTTTTGACAGAACCAAATGATCTTACAAGATCGATGAATGCAGTATTTAAGTCACACACACACACACACACACACACACACACACACACACACACACACACGCACACACGCATGCACACACACACACACACACACACACACACACACACACACACACACACACACACACACACACACACACACACACACAAACACACACATACACACATCATATCTCATTACACTCGACCCTCGATTTGGCAGACCCCTATTTCCCGGATTTCGGATTTCCCAGACACGGGCTGAGGCTGGACAATATTAGCAAATGCCGGACAAATGCCCGTACAGGTCCGGGATTCTCACAAAAGTCCGGCCATTATTCTCTCATATAAAACTATAAGCAGTCTACTGCTGCACAACACAGTAAATTCAAGCAAGGTTTTGACTCGATAAAGAACATTTATAACACACACAAGAAATCTCCCATTTGCCTCTTACCTATCTCAAATGCCTCTGTAAATAGTTTACTGCATGACACAGTAGAATTTGAGGAAGGCTTGGACACAGTAAAATTCATAAGTAATAAAAAATATATATTTTCTCATGGACAAAGTCAATGGGATCCATTCCTACCACTTAGCTCACCTGACTCGGTGGGACTAAATACCGAATCGGCACTTTTCACTGGAAAATATATATATATTTTTTTCGCCACAATGGCTCATACACACCTAATTGTTTGAAATCCGCTAAAAAAAATTGTACTTAATATAACTTAATTTAAAAAGTAGGTTTCAGGGCTAAAATGCACCAATGTTAGCAGATATTTCCCTTTCAGATCATCAGCAAACCTTGACAGACTTCTGTTTTGCATAAATATTTACTTTGAGTACCAAAAAATGTATCTGCATTGTAAATCGATAGTTATACAAAACAAAAGTCCATCAAGGTGAGGTGTTAGGCTAGAGGCAAAACACTTCTGCTAACTAAGATATTTTTGCTCTGAATCCTGATATTCATTAATATTTAAATTAAGCAGAAATCTCTAACTGAATTCCAAATAATTAGATGTGCAAACCTATATGGTTATAAAGATTAAAATATTTTCCAATTAAAATTGCCAATTCGGTCCAAGATCGAGATCACTCTCGATGATTGCGTATTTGTATCTCGGTCAGCTGATGAGTGGTTGGCTCACCTTGTGGTGTTCCATTCCTTGGTCACTTTCCTCTTTTTCCTCAGCTTTCTGATCTTCTATCATTCCCTCCACATTGTAGTCAACAACTGTCTAAGCAACCATTCTTGGGATAGTTGCTAGCAAAATACCGCTATTGTGTCAGTTATTATTATTGTTATTGTGTCAGTGTTATTTTTTTATGTACTGTGTATGTTAGTTATGTTGGTATAGGTAGCCTACATTCCAGAATGCTTTAGAATATCAGAATAATTGCCAGACAAGATTGGAGAATTCGGACAAAGTATGGTAATAGTCCAGAGAATGGTATGTGGGGCCGAACTTTTGCGATTCCCGTCCGGGAAATCGAGGGTCGAGTGTATCTCATTCTCTCTTTTTCTTTGGCCACGCACTGTGAGGGATTGCTTCGACAGAAGCATTGCCAAACGTTCCTATCCCTACCTGGTAACGACCCGTCTTCTCACGGAACATTACAACCCTCATTTTTAGATACTGTTGCACTTTGTCTCTGCACGTCGTTCTTGGTGTTCCTCTCTTTTCTCTGTTTAGTGCCTGGCACCACATCCTGTGAGGGGTGACCGAGGAAGGATCCTTCAAGAGTTTGTGCTCCTAATTGTATATACCCTTCTTCCCACTACACATCACCTTCCTTTCCATACTATCCTACCGTATATCTCCAGCACGTCCTTGGTCTCCCTCTCCAAAGTATGCACTTTTCTCCCCCTCCTTTTCTACCTCTACAGCTTGACGCCATATTAAGTGTGTGATGGTTTCAACAAGACTTCCACACATTTCTGTTCCTCTACAGTACCGACTCCTCATTTTAAAAACTATCAACCTCTCCCTCTCCTTACATACTCTCTTACCGTATCTTTCCATTTCTTTCTCAGGCTTTTTTCCTTCTCCCAGCCACTCTGCCCTCATACATTCCAAAGTCAATCTCTCACTCTCAATTCACTCCATCTGACCAGACTACCACAGACTTTCTTTCTGGATTTCTCTTCATCAGCCTTAACACCACATTCTTTTCCAGTCCTTCATTTGTCCATCTACCCCCCCCCCCATGTCACTCCACAGGCGCATCTGAGGTAAACAGTTTTTATAGATATCGCTTTTTATGTCGCTCGAGCACTGTGCACACTTTTGAGTTAAACTATAGCCTTAGAACTGATATGTCGTATATGTGTGGTCAGATTCCTCAAACATCGTCCATGTTTCGTTATTATATTCAAGTATCGAAGATATTTTTCTTTTTCACTTTTTCAGCTCATCTCGACTCTTCCTCGGTTGGAAATGTAGTCTTATTGTCTGTTCCATCCCACAAGCATCACCCATGCTATACTGCAGCACAGTATGTTTATTCTGCGAATAATATACTCTTTTTTTTTTTCTTTTTTTTTTTGTACTGTACTGTATGTATGTGTAACTTGCTATACTTTGGTGATAGAAACTCCGTGTACAAACGGCTAGATAAGGAGTTTATTACAAGCTCACAGTAAAATAGTCTGCCCGTCTTGGCTGCCTGCTAAGAACTGATGCAATAACGCCTTCTTCCCAGGCTTCAGGTCCTGGGAAAGCGTGCTGACCTAGCAAGTTTAGTGGGGGCATGTATGCACTGGGGGGGGACATATATACATCGGGGGTAGACATATTGTGGAGGTACAAACAGCTAGATAAGGAGCTTATTACAAGCTCACAGTAAAATAGTCTACCCGTCTTGGCTGCCTGCTAAGAACTGATGCAATAACGCTTTCTTCCCAGGCTTCAGGTCCTGGGAAAGCGTGCTGACCTAGCAAGTTTAGTGGGGGCATGTATGCACTGGGGGGGGGACATATATACATCGGGGGTAGACATATTGTGGAGGGGGTACACTACTCCCCCGGGTAGTTGAGATGGTGTCTCCTGACACCAGGAGTTAAATGGGGTTTGATTATAGTAGTAAGGCAGGACCGGGGAGGTTTGTACAAGGGATAAGTATGATACAGGGGCAGCAGGGGAGACATGGCCATGTTGAGGGGAGGGAATGAGAAGGATATATACATATAAGATATACAAGGATTAATAGGTACGAGTCCAGTAAGGGTCGAAGGTATACATAAACATAATGGGAATTACACAATAATAGTTTGATACATGATAAACAAGGAGTAGATATGAGAGTTCTAGTGTTCTTCGTTCATTTTTTTTTTTTTTCCGTTTGTATTTCCTGTAGGAAACACTGTCACTCAGTAATGCATTAACCCTTACACCGCGGGCTTGTTTACCAATGACTTGCGTGTGCCGCGGGGTTATTTGGGCTCTGACAGACTCTCAAAAAATATTTGCCAAAAATCAGTTATTAGTCTTAGAATAATAAAATTACATATGCTTATGGCACATACCTTCAGCTTTCTCCAGGAATGATTGTTGAGCCTTCGTCGGTTACCGTAGGACTTGTGGAGACCTCTGAAGTAGGGTAACGAAGTCTCCACTTTACACTTCCCGACAACCCGTAATATGATTACCACAGCCAGATACAAATACTATAAACACTATTCTACAATTTTCAAGTAGTTTGGGATCCATACTCAAAAAAAAAAACACTGTGAAAGCAATGGAAATTACGAGCGCGTCTGATCGTCGCACTGGCACTAGTTCGCTCTTGGTAGTCTGTCATTTATTATTCATAAAACCCCTCACACTTTATATTTCTATTACTATATAACACTTATATATATCTACAGTCTTTATCCATAAGTTTCCTTCAGTAGTATTAGTTTATTGTCACTGTAGGGATTCAATTTCTTTCAGTAAAATACGTAGCATTCACTTTCTCGTCCTGTATACTGGCATTGAGAGTGAATGTCACTTTCATCTTCACTCTCATAACTCATAGCATTCCGACATGCTAGAGTGAAACTTTCACTTTCATTACTCCTAGGGTATATACTCGTATTCTTATAATACTACTCATTTACATTTCTATTTACGTTCTCTATTTTATTTACGTTATTTACATTTCTATTTTATTTACACTGTGTTGTGCACTGTCACTTGAAATAACTTATAAAACTATTTTCCATTGTTCACGTATATTTACATTCATTACTTTCACTTGCTGTTTACACATTATTTACACATTATTTACAATTCCACTTGCACTGTTTTACTCAATAGAAAGATCGTAGTCATTCTTTTATCAATTGTCAGCCCTTTACCTCTTTCCACACGAGGTTTAGTAGGGGGTAAAGGTCACAGGGCCATTTGCATGGGGGTGAAAAAAGGCCTTGAAGTTAGCAAGAAGAAACATACGTACTCTCGCCTCGGAAGATGAGAGTGAACTGATAACGGAGGGCGGCCAGCGTGGAGGTCTGCTAGGGGTTATTCAGAGTTACCAATATTACTTCTTGAAACAGCTAAGTCTAGCACTGATATGATTGGCAGGAAATCTAGACAATACATTATAAATTTGGTAGTTCCAGGTGAATGTAAATATCACTTAGGCTTCTCCCTTCCCTCCTTACATGTATATTTATTACGAAAATAGATTAGAGGCCTACTTAGGAGATATATATTCAGAGCTACCAATGTTATATCTTGAAACAGCTTTGTCTAGCACTGATATGATTGGCAGGAAATCTAGACAATACATTATAAATTAGGTAGTTCCAGGTGAATGTAAATATCACTTAGGCTTCTCCCTTCCCTCCTTACATGTATATTTATTACGAAAATAGATTATACGGCATATTTCAAGGGGAAAAAAACAGCGAAAATTAGCGAACGAGTGCACATGAGGTGTTGTCAGGTGATAATTAGCCAATTCCAGGTGTATGGCACTCTCACTTACCTTATTTCTTTCTTGTATATATTATTTGGTATAAGAATAGGACATAGGGCTTATTTCAATGGATGAAATCAGTGAAAAATTCCAGGGAAGATTTACTTAGCGTAGCACGGCCGGGCAGGCGAGAGGATAGGGTAATGGAGGGGGGGTAGGGAGGGGAGTCAAGAACGGGGAGAAATGGCTAAATTGTCAACAATGGATGGGAGTACAGATGAGATTAAGAATGCTGACTAGTGTTGGACATTGGCAGTACTGATAGATGATACAAGCCCCCACTTGGAAGCCCGGGTGAATTCAAAATAACACAGAATCACAAAAGCGACGCCCCACGGTATGATCCCTTGCTCACAAGCGTCACGAAAGTGACGCCCCGCGGTTAAGGGGTTAAAGAAATACCATCATTTTCTAGTAAGCAGAGTTCTGTTCACAGTTTGGTTAATTGTCAGATGGCATTGGTAGTCACGGAATGTGAGGGCACTAAGTACGGGGAGTTTCTACGTCGTGTGTGGGGCGTACTATGCCTGTAGCGACTCTGATTTCCTGGAGTAGACGTTCCATTTTTCTGACACAACAATGCACTGCACATATGATGAGTAGAAAACCTATGAAAGTGATAACCACAGGGGGAAACACAACTGTTGGATGAACCCATGAACGGCTGAAGGCCAGAGAGAATTGGTCCATAATGAAATCACTGTCATTGAGGAAGGTTAGCATGCGCAAGTTAGGGGAGGTGATGGTAATGTTGGCAGATGGTAGGGTTGAAGGCATGTCGAGTGGTTGAAAGATGTCATAGGAGTGTTTACGGACAGCTTGGTGATAGCGAGTGGTGTAAGTGATGACGAACTCTGATTTGATGGTACAATAGTCAGGTGCTTTGTAGAGACCACTAGTGGGGACGGAGCGAACTGAAGAACCAGGACACATGATTGTGACAGAGATGAGAACAGCAAAGAAGAAGTACTGGACATGGTTGAGTTGAGCATGGTGGACCGGGAGGTCAGGAGCTGGGACAAAAGAACCGGCCAAGTAGATAGAATGGTTGCGAACTAAAGCAGACTCACAGGGTGTAGCACTGCTAGGGAAGATAGCGAAAAGGTGGGCAGCACAGAGACGAGAGGTCAGAGTAAGGGAGGAACATTTCTGGAGGTCTGTGAAAGAAAGGAAAGCAACGGAAAGATGATCATGGGAGAGGAGGAAATATTCTGAAGGAACAGATACTTGTAACAAGGAGTTGTTGAGGCGGAAAGGGAAAGGAATGATGTGGAAAAGGTTAAAGGTTATGGCAGAATGGAGAGGAATATGGACGACGACGTCTGTGGTGAGAAGAGTGGCTTCGAGAACAGGATAATAATATTCAAGGGAAGAGTAGGGGAGGACTGGGGAGAGACCGAAGGTGGAGTGAGCCCATTCCAAGACAGAACGGAGAGCTGAGACAGGTACTAAGTCGGCAGTGACACGTCCATTGATAGCATCGACCAGGATACAAAGCAAGGCAGAGGCTTGAGACAGGAGAGAGTCAATGGCCAGTTGGAGATTATCCATGTTGAGTTTGAGGTAGAAGAACTGAGAGATAACGTTGAGATCTGAAAGGTGGCGTTGTAAGATATCGGTGAAATTGTTTAGAGTGGACGTGACTTCATTGAGTTGGGTCATGAGCTTCTGTAACATAGTGTTGGATTTTAGTGACTCGGCGTTGTGATTCTAGGGCTGAAGCTAAATGAGTGAGATCAGATTTGAAGCCAGAAATGTCACGGGCTGTAGCAACGCCAAACAATCCACTCAGAATCTCACCACCGAAGTCGAAGAGACCTCGTTTCACACGAGAACGACCAACGGGTGTCGGAATGGAAAATGTGTCATTGAGCTCAGTGAATCTGTTACTTATGTATTGCAATTGCCAGGAGAGTGGGAGGAAAAGGTTATAGAGATACTCATTCGGGTTGTGTGTCCCCATGAGGGCTGTGAGATGGTTCCTGATTCCGTGGAGCTGGTGCGCGTAGGCAGGTAGGGCAATGGCTACGTCGGCCAGGGGCGCAAGATCGTAGCGCAAGGAGGCTACGTCTTCGATAAGGATTACCTTGCCTCCCGAGCCGACCAAGGCCCCGGGACGTACTCCACCATCATCCTGACCTGACCCAGACCCCAGGAGGGTCAGCACTGCCAGCAGGGAGATCGCTAATATCGTACCTAGAAAATCAGGGTAGAGTTAATGGGGGAGGTCGTGAAGAGGTTGATGGGCAGAGCGCAGTTTGGACCGATATTGATTGGTTGATGAATGAGCAGGTGGAGGTGGAGAGGAAGAAGACTGAGGGATAGGTGGAGACAAGGTAGACTGAGGGATGGGAGGAGGGGAAGAGGGAGCAGGAGGTTGTGTAAGTGACTCTTCCAACACGAGGCCACGGGGTGCTCGCTTTAAGTCATCGACGTGGACCCATCTGGTGTCCTGAGTGGACAGGTCCTGGAGGTGAAATTTGTTGCCTTGTTGAGTGAGGACACGGTGGGGCCCTGTAAATTTGTCATCCAACTTAGAGAAACGCGTATGGGAATGAGCAGTGACAAGATCACGTACATTGATGGTGATAGGAGGGGCAGATTTATGTTGGCGCTGCAGCATGTCCTCCTGAGAGGAAGCCAAAGTGGATTGGACATACTGGTGGATTGTCTGGAAGTTGGCCAATTTTAGTTTAACATAATCATCCATGTTGTAGATGGGTTCTGGCTTTGAGGATAAGAGAGAGTATGGGAGGTCCTTGTCAAAACCAAAGAGGACGAAGAAGGGAGATTCAGCAATGGATGCATTGATGGAGCTATTGATGGAGGACGCCACCTGGGGAATCCAGTCATCCCAGGACGAACTATGGGAGCCTAGATGTCTGAGGCACTCTAAGATTTTTCGGTTGTGGCGTTCTACAAGGCCATTGGAAGCCGGATGGTTAGGCACGACATTGCACTTACTGATATGAAAGCGGCGACAGATCTCATCTAGAAAGCTATTGTTGAACTCTGTACCGTTGTCAGTAAGAATGGTATGAGGGGTACTGAACGGGCAAATATACGTGATCTACAAGGGCATATGCAACGCTCTTCACGGTCTTGTCGGAGAGGGGTACGAGGACACAGTAGCGGGAGAAGTGGTCGACCACTACGAACAAGTACTCAGCGCCAGATTCTGTGAGAGGTAGTTTTAAGAGATCGATTGAGACAGTTTCCCATGGTCGTGATGGGATTGGGTATTGTAAGAGAGGTGCTGGTAAGCCGGTTGATCCTTTGTGGCGGTGGCAGGAGAGGCAAGAGTCACAGTGGGCATTGATATCGTGGCACATGGTTGGCCAATAGTATTTGAGACGTGCTTGGCGCAAGCATCGGTCTTTACCTGGATGGGAAGCTTGAGGAGTATTATGAACAATATGAAGAACCTTTGGTATCAGGGCAGTGGGGACAACAAGTTGGCGTACTTCGCGATTGGGCATATCTTTGCCTGTTAGCAGTGTTTTCCTGTACAAGAGATCATCATCTAGCATGAACTCATCTAGTGATACTGGTAGAGTAGGTAAGGTCGAGGCATCGCCAGATTCTAGGAAATAAATGACTTTGGACCACATGAGGTCTTGGCGCTGAAAGTTTCGAACAACTTCTGACGTTAGTGTAGTGTTTTCAGTTACTTCAGGCTGCAATGATGTTATAGCTGCTGCTACGTGACGTGAGAGTGCGTCTGCGACTACATTCAACTTGCCTGGTACATATTGAAAAGTGGGATTAAAGTCCTGGATGATGACAGACCATCTAGCTAGTCTACCTGTTAGGTTGTGATTCTTGAACAAATCACATAGTGGAAGGTGGTCTGTTTGGATATGCACTGGATAACCATAGACTATATCTCTGAAATGTTTCAAGGACCAGACTACTGCTAGCGTTTCGAGATCTGTGACACTGTAGTTACGTTCAGTGGTTGTAAGGGTGCGACTAGCATACGCTATTACGCGCTTCCTTGATACTTCATTGAGTTGCATCAAAACGCCACCAAGTCCAGTGCCTGAGGCATCTGTGCAGAGAAGGAAGGGTATGGTATAATCAGGGAAAGCTAGAATAGGGGCATTTACAAGAGCTGTCTTTAGCTTTTGGAAGGCCTGTGACTGGTCGTTAGTCCAAACAAAGGGCACATTCTGCTTGAGTAAGTGGGTCAGAGGAGCGGCGATCTTTGCATAATCCCGTATGAATTGACGATAATAGCCACTGAGGCCCAGGAAACTTCGTACAGCTTCGGTAGTGGTAGGTTCTGGGAAGTTAATGATCGCCTTAGTTTTATCCTCATTAGTATGAATGCCTTGTGCATCTACGACATGGCCTAGGAATTTGATTTTCTTTCACAGGAAGTCACATTTACTGAGATTGATTTTCAGGCCTGCGAGCTGGAGGCGTTCAAAGACTTGCTGGAGTTTGGTAAAATGATCAGGGATGGATTTACTCACAACAATGATATCATCTAAGTAAGCAAAAAGAGAGTGTCCCATCATACCACTGAAGACTGAATGGATAAGTCGCATGAACACGGAAGGAGCATTTCTCAGACCAAAAGGGAGTCTCTTAAACTGAAAATGTCCGGAAGCGGTGCTAAAGGCTGTAACTGGGCGAGAGGATTCTTCCATTTCGACCTGCCAGTACCCGCTGAGGAGGTCTAAAGATGAAAAGACTACTTTATTGTCACCAAGGGATTCTAGAAAATCAGTAAGGACGGGTAACGGGAAACGGTCTGGAATGGTGACAGAATTGACCTTACGATAGTCGACTACTGGTCTAAAGTTGCCGTCCTTCTTTGGTACTAAGAAAAGTGGGCTATTCCATGGACTGATGGAGGGTTCAATAATGTCTTGGTCTAACATGTTCTGTACCATTTGATCTGTCTGCTTTCTCTGGCTGTGAGGAAATCGATACGCTGGTATGTAAATCGGCTGAGTTCCTGGTAGTAGTTCAATCGTATGTTTGACAAGGTCTGTTCTACCCATCGGTTCACCGGGTAAGGCAACCACGTTTCTGTACGAGGTCAGAAGGTCGAGGAGTTGAGGCGTATTTTCTGGGAAATCTGTGCAAGGGAGATGTGAGAGCATATCAGGTGAATATGTTGGTGCAGATCCCGTAGAATTAATAGTACATACACCGATTGGCGTACTATCATCAGTCTGAATAGTAGGAATTGAGGAATCCTGGCACACCTTTACAGCCGCTGGGTATACTAGGAAATCTCCAATCTTTACACCACTTTTAAGTTTTAGTGGAGGATTTGTGACATTGAGCAAGTACAGGTAGCATAACCTGTCCTCTAAGACTGTACACCACGCTGACTCATAAGTCAAGTCATCCACACAACACGTCTCAGGTAGTGTTAGTACATCCACTCCTTCTTTCACACCAGCAACACAAACAGAGACTTTGGTGAACTCATGCAGTAACAAAATTGTGCACGTATTCGTTACTGCACGTTTCGTCTCTGCGTGTTGGAGAAGATCATTCAGACTGTGTGAGGTAGGTAACTGAGACATGTCTGAGTCAGCGATAGTGCTGTCAGGAGAGGAGGTAAGAGCCATGTCCGAGGGCTGAGATGATGTATCAGGAGACATTAAGGAATTTATGGCCTTGCTCACAGTCAGTAAAGGAATGATCTCTGTATTCTCAGATGATGATAGTGGTGGTTTGGGCTGGGTTGGACTTTTTGGTAGTGATAGGGACAGAGGTAATTGAAGGACTGATGTGATTGGAAGAACAGGACGGGGACATTCCATAGTGTAAACCGGGAATCCAGAAATGTCTATACTACCACAAGCAGGTAATAATGCAACGGAGTGTTGTGCCATGGTGAGAAACCAATTAGGGCATCTGCGGGATACTGCAAGTCATTAGTGACATGAAATTCAATTGGGATAGGGGGCAAATCTCTGTGGAGTTTGACTTCAAGGGTGACTCTTCCCTTAACCTTAAACTCTGAGCCTTCGACACCACATAGCGAATGTCTGGTGGTTCTAGGAAACTGACGTGGTTGTGATGTCGATGAATAATTTGTAAGGAATTTTCGGAGATGAGATTTACTATAGGTCCTGTGTCCAAGAAGAATGACGTTGGTATGTCATGACTGCTTCCGAGAATGACTAAACCCGAGGATGTTATGGGACCTACATGGCGGATGGGGAGTTGGGTGTCTCGTTCTACGTGATATTGGTCCGATACGGGCGCGGCGCCTCCCCCGACTGTTGGCGGTTGAGGTAACGACATTCCTCATTTGTGTGAGTCGTGCTTGATTAGTGGTATTTGCAGTGTGGACGACGTGAGCGGGAAGGCGTACGCTGTCTGGTCTGGGAGTGAGGACGTCTGTATGTACGGTCGCAACTGGATGCTCGATGTCCAGGATGACCACAGTATCAGCAAAGAATCGAAGATTGTCTGTTCCGTTGGGCGCTAGATTGATCACGACCTGCGGTAGGAGAACGATGTGTGGCAGGTCTGCCGTGTGTGGTGGGACGGGAGCGAGATTGGTCTGGGGTAGTGGAGGTGTGACAGACTGAGGAGGCCAAGGGTTGGGTGGTGCCCTGACGTGTGTAGTTCGAACCTGTTCTTTCATGGATGGCTTTAGTGACCTGAATAATTTTATCTCCTGGACTGAAACCCATTTCCAAGGCTAGCTCTCGCTGTTTAGGAGTAAGCCAGTGAAGGAATCTCAGGTAACCAATTAAGTCAGCAAAGTTGATGAGTGAAAGCACTGGAACACCATTCTTGTCTTCTAACCACTTCGTGCCTACCAGTAATTGGAGCATCTCGCTACTAGTTGCTTTCATGGCAGCCGCAACTTCACGGAGCTTGGCATATTGCGCTGGGACGCGCAAGTCCTCATCTAGTTGGTTTAGGAGATTAATGAATCCCATGAGAAACGCAGTATTTGAATGCTGGCAACAAAGGCTGATGAGTTCCGTACGAAAATCAGCAAAGGTATGAATGCTATCGAAATGTCCTGCACGGATCGCGGATCCGATGTCCGATTTGCCGTGGTGCAAGCAACCGATGAGGTAGGCTACTTTGAGCGATTCATCGGTTATTTGTCTATTGTGGATTTCTGTTTCGACTTCTCTGAGGAAATCATAGACAGACCAAGTTGGGTCCTGGCCGGTAAATTTGGGACGATTGGCATCGTCGAGATAGATAGACTGTGGAGGGTTGGCCATGGCTGGAAGTGCAGAAGTGGCGGCAGGAGAGGTGTGGGAGAGAGAGAAGGTAGTGGCAGTTAAGGGCGAGCAAGACGGGGTATGAAGGGAGGCAGGAGAGGGAACGACAGGGGAAGGAGTAGAGGAAGAAGAAGGGAGTGTAGAGGCAGGAGTAGAGGAGGAGGTATCTGGATTTACGAGTGTAGGATGGGTAGTAAGTGATTCTGCGGGAAGTGAAACGGGAGTCTCAGGTACAGGGCGGTGGTACTCTTTGCCACTTCATAAATGAGTGATGGTGTTAGAGTCGGCAGACGGGGTAGGATCAGGTGATGTTTCCGGGTCGAGAAGGCTGGTGTTAAGCGGGTGACGTGGAAAGTATGACATTTAATGCGGCAATGGAAAATGAAAGGACGAAGATGGATACGTAGGTGGAAATGTATAAATAACAATGAGAGAATGGAATACACGAGTAGGCGTGAAAATGAATGAAGGTGCGGGGATGGATGGTTTAAATAAAAGGCGGAGGATGAGATGGAGTATAAATAACGTAGGTGAAGATGAAAACGGGGTAATGGAAATGAGATGGAATATTCACAATATCCAATCTGTAGAGAAAATCGAGGATAATCTATATAGAAAGGAAAGATATACTATAGTTACACAGTAGAGATGGGAGTGTCGAGATGTATGACGTGCAGGGGTGGCTGGGCGTAGCTGGGCTGGGGCGGGGCGGGGCGGGGCGAGGCGGGGCAAGGCGGGGGGGCGGTGGAGAGACAGCTGGGCGGAGAGGAGAAGAGACGCCGCGATGAACCACCAGCAGGGAGTGGCGGTCTTAGGAGGCTCCGTAATGCAGACCAGATGCAGGTGACGGCAGGGCGTGGCGGCGATGGGGCCGGTGGTGGGTTGTGAGGGCAGATGTTGGTTCAAGGCAGGTGTAGAGCTGTTGAGTTGCAAATGCAGAGAATGGTGGTGGGCAGGCAGTGGGCAGACAGTGATAAGTGGCACCGTGGGGGCAGGAGTTATGAGGAGTTCGGAACAGGTGCTGGGAACAGGTGCAACAGGTGCGTAGGTCGGCGACGGTGAGACGTCGGTCAGGAACAAGGCGTATGGGTGGGGTTGTTTGAGAGGTGAGCACTGGTGAGAAAAATTGTACACTCGGAAAGCACAGCCAGGTATTACACCATTAGAGGCACTGAGGAGGTGCGAGGCTGGCAGATGCAAGACGTCGTGTATCTTGTGATGTCACTAAAAATAGGTGGAGGCGGTCAGAATCAGATGGTTCGAAACACCACTGCTACCAAATGTAACTTGCTATACTTTGGTGATAGAAACTCCGTGTACAAACAGCTAGATAAGGAGTTTATTACAAGCTCACAGTAAAATAGTCTGCCCGTCTTGGCTGCCTGCTAAGAACTGATGCAATAACGCCTTCTTCCCAGGCTTCAGGTCCTGGGAAAGCGTGCTGACCTAGCAAGTTTAGTGGGGGCATGTATGCATTGGGGGGGGGACATATATACATCGGGGGTAGACATATTGTGGAGGGGGTACATATGCAAGAATTTTTTGTTTATCGAATTTTGTTTTTGTCGTCAGTTAATATGCTCTCGGTTTTCAGCCCTATCATACTAGCATCAGCCACGGTTCATTATTATACCGGTTCTTTCTTTAACTACATATCCTTTTTTTGAATATATTTTCTTATGACCTACAAAGATTGTCCACCCCTGATTACTGCATAGTAGTGTTGAAACTAATGTATACTCTGCTCCACTAGTGTTGCTCCTCCCATCCACACTTCACTACTTTATATTAGTGTAGGAAATCGTGTACTCTCGGTTTTTCTTATTTTTGTCTCCCTCCCTGTCTCCACATAAGAATATTCCACCCAACTTTGCTGAATTTCCTCTTTGTCCTCAACTTACATACTCTTCTTCACCCTCAGCCTTTGCCCACGCCTTACTACGTACGCTAGTGTAGAAAATATTTTACTCCCCATTTTTTGCTCCATTTTTTTCTCTGATCCCTCCTCCAACTACGCTACGATTTTTTCCCCCTCTTATCAAATTTCCTTTTCATGCCTGTCCTTCTTATCCCATTTCCCCACTCATCTTTATTAGATTTTCCCCTCCTCTGTCCTTCTTGAGTCAGCATCTTTCCACCTCTCTCTCTCTCTCTCTCTCTCTCTCTCTCTCTCTCTCTCTCTCACACACACACACACATTTTGGTTGATTTCCGGTTAATGTGTGTTTTGTGTATGTGTGTGTGTGTGTGTGTATGTAGGGAATAACATTGCGAGGATAGATTAAAATTTTAATTGCTATGGTGCCTGTTCTGTCTGATCATATCTATTGCTAGACATTTTTGTTTAACTTAGGAGTGACGTTTCAAACTAGTAGGTTAACTATACTTATTATAAACCTGAATATAACCTCATTTTAAGTGGGTTCATAATCCGTTGCGTCCAAAGTCGCAAGGCAGAAACGTTGATGTCATAGTTGTTTTTTATATTTATGTGTGTAAGTTTAATTTCAGCTCAATCCCTTTACTTTTCTCTCTTTCTTTTCCTATTCCCTCCATCACTTCCTTTCACTTCCCTTCATTTATTTTTCTTTCATTTCTTTGCTTTGTCTCACGTTTTTCTTTTCTCTCATTCCTTGTCTTCGCCTCGCTATTCTCTTCTTTCGTCCTTAAATCCTCTACCCCACTTCTCATTTCGTGTTTTGCCATTGCTTTCTTCTCTTCCCTCCTCTGGTCCTTCCCCTCACGTTTTTACACATTTCCTTTCCCTTTCCCTATTCCTCCACCTCACGCCTCAGTTCATTGAGCCCTCGTCACCTTTCTTACTCACATCTCTCTCTCTCTTTCTCTCTCTCTCTCTCTCTCTCTCTCTCTCTCTCTCTCTCTCTCTCTCTCTCTCTCACTCTCATTTCCTTTCCTTTCCTGTCTTTCTTTTCCTTCTCTCCTTTCACCTTCTCCCCTGTCCCCTACCTTTCTGTTCTCACTCTTTAACTGTCGTCTCTTCCCTTCCCTTCCCTTATTTATCAGCTTTCATCCTATATCCTTCTCACTCCTCTTCCCTTCAGTTCCCTTCCTTTCCTTCCCTTCCCTTCCCTTCCCTTTCTTTCCTATCCCTTCCCTTTTCTCCCCTTCCCTTCCTCCCTTCCCCAGCTTCTCTTTCCTCTTCTTCCTCCTTCTCTTCTTCTTCCTCCTCGTCCTCGTCCTCGTCCTCGTCCTCGTCCTCCTTCTCCTCCTCCTCCTCAGCTGACTCTTTTTCTGCCTGAATAACTTGCTTTTATAGCTACGGTACATGTAAGTTCATGCCCCTTTTGTCTACAAGACACCCCGTAAACAATGTACCAGTACATAGTGTTGCGTCACGTTATTATACATTTTCAATTTATTCAGTGCAAACAAAGCAATATAAGCACAGATTAGGATCTGCATAGATAACCCTGAGTTAACGGTCACTACTCTTACTTTCGACCTGTGATGGGCTGTGGATCACTGAGGGTCCCTGTTAGTCAAGCGACCACCATCGGGATTTTTTTAATGTACCAGGGGTCACTGCTTCAGGATAAAACTTGTGTACTTGTCCCATATGGGAGAGTTCCCTGTCTCAGTGGAGTGAACGGAGCTAGGGCCTGATTGACTGCTGCCTACCTTAAAAGCGCCAGGCAAGGCTGCCACACCACCCCTAAATATCCACACTGTGCAGTCCCCTCATGTCTACAGGACACCCCGTAAACTTAACATAGCGTCACGTCACGTCATTATACGTGTTTCGATTTACCCAGAGCAAATGAGGTAATATACAGTAAGCACAGATTAGGATCTGCACAGATAACCCTGAGTTAACGGTCACTACTCTTACTTTCGACCTGTGATGGGCTGTGGATCACTGAGGGTCCCTGTTAGTCAAGTGACCACCATCGGGATTTTTTTAATGTACCATGGGTCACTGCTTCAGGATGAAACTTGTGTACTTGTCCCACATGAGAGTGTTCCTTGTCTCAGTGGAGTGAATGGAACTATTGCCTGATTGACTGCTGCTTACCTAAAAGGCGCCAGGGAAGGTTGCCGCACCACCCCTAAACATCAACTCTGTGCATTGCACATCCACACTGTGCAGTCCCCTTTTATCTAAGACACCCGTCTTATATATTTTTCAATCTCCCAATGCAAAGAAAGCAATATAAGCACAGATTAGGATCTGCACAGATAATCCTGAGTTAACGGTCACTACTCTTTCGACCTGTGATGGGCTGTGGATCACTGAGGGTCCCTGTTAGTTAAGTGACCACCATCGGGATTTTTTTAATGTACCAGGGGTCACTGCTTCAGGATGAAACTTGTGTACTTGTCCCACATGGGAGAGTTCCTTTTCTCAGTGAAGCGAACGGAGCTAGGGCCTGATTGACTGCTGACTACCTTAAAAACGCCAGGCAAGGCTGCCGCACCACCCCTAAACATCCACACTGTGCAGCGTGTAGCTTCCACGTTATGTCCACAGACTTCCCATTAACTCAATGTACCGGTTTATAACGTCATGCCGTAACTATTATTTTATTTGTTTACTTTCTCTTTCAGGTTACTCAATCAGGTAGCTTATAGATAAAGTATTATAGAATGTGACTTTTCCTTTCCAGTGTTTCCTACAAAATTTCCATGTCAGTTTTTCCATGCTGCATGGTGTTTTTTCTCACTTTTTCCTAGAGGGTTTGGTGGTGGGGGGAGCCTTCTAGCTTTACTATCCTTATCCTTCAGCATGTAGAGTTAGATCTTGTAGTCATAGTTTTCTCTAACAAGCAGCCTCGAAAGGACCATAAGGTCTGTTGCTGTTTGCTTTCCTGTGTAATCCTCCTCCTCCTCCTCCTCTTTCCCTCCCATTAAAATGTCTTCAGTTGATGTACTTTCTTCCCTCACTGGCCTCACTACTAAGAAGAGGTCCCACCTTCTGTCCTTAGGAACTGTGCACCTGTTCTTATACCCTGCCTAAGTAAACTTACGCCTTTGTCTGTCGATTTGTACCTTTCCATTTTCCTGGAAGTTTTATGTCTTTCAGCCTGTTCAAATAAAGGGGGACCATTCCCAACCCTCTAACTGTCTCGCAATTGTTTTAACATCCCGTATTTCGAAAGTTTTTGAATTTCTCATTAGCAAATAAATTGTTAAAACACCATTCCTATGAGAATCTTCTCTCCAATCGTCAGCATGGGTTCTGCTAGGCAATCTTCTCACCGTCCTTCCAGACTCCTGGTCATCCTCCTTTTGGAAATCTGGCGAAAGTTTCGCCAGTACACTTGACTTATCAAAGGCTTTCAGTCGAGTCTGGCATAAACCTTTAGTTTCCAGACTGCCCTTGTACAGCTTCAACCTTTCAATTTGTACCTTCATCTGTAGCTTCCTTTCTGATAGTTCTATAGCTGCTGTTGTAGATGGCCATCATTCTTCTCCTAGAGCTGTCAGTAGTGATGTTCCTAAAGAGTTCTGTCCTATCACCAACCCTTTTCCTTCTATTCATCAATGACGACCCTGTCAACTCATACGGTGATGACTCCACCCTTCACCTATCCATCTGCTTCTCGCAGAGTCCATCTCAACAGTCACTTCAGCAAACATGTGATGAGGCTTCGATACGAGTAAAGTTTTACTTACCCCATATCTCTGACTTGGGTAAATATATTCTTGTTTTTAACTCATCAGAAACTAAATTCGTACATCATTCGCCCCATCAAAATCTTCGACAGGAGTATTCTTTAATTTTTAACAGTATCCAACTCAACCTCGCATCTTTCAACATACTTTGGGGTTTCATCATCTCGAGATTTATCTTGGAGAATTCATAATATCTCTCATGTAAAATCTATTTCCATGAAATTAGGTGTGCTAAGCCGAATTCTTGCCTTCTTTACCCCCGTACAGTAACTGACTTTACACAGGGGTTTTTCGCCCTGTATAGAGTACAGCTCTCACGTGTGGGGGAGTTCCCCACATACGGCTCTCCTCAACAAGGAGGAGTCAAAGACTTTTTTTTCCATTAACTCTCCTCCCCTTACTGGCTCCCTTCATCCTCTGTCCCTTCGCCACGCTGTTGCATCTTTATCTCTTTTCTATCGCAGCTTCAATGGTCACTGCTCCTCTGAGCTGTGTGCATCCCCCCACTACCACAGTGGGCAAGTAATTTCCGTTCGGTAACAAACTCTCAACCCTTTACTGTCCAGCTCTCTAATGCAAGAGTTAACCGTTACTCCCAGTCCTTCATGTATGCAACTGGTCAGCTATGTATGCATTCCTCTACTACCACAGCGGACAAGTAACAGCCGTTTGGTAACAGGCATCTCGAACTGAAAGGATCTTGAATTTGGCTCTCAGTTATTTTGTTTTTGTTTTTTTTTCTTGGAGGGAACAATATTGCGGGTTTCTGGCCTCTAGTTCCTCCTTCCTTGGATTGACAAATTCCTCTAGCAATCCTCCCTTCCATTCTCTTTTCTTTTTCTTCTCTTCCCTTTGATTCTTTCCTCATTTCTCCCCTTCCCATGACCCTCGTCACCTCACCTTACAGACTACGTCAGTTCCCCTTACTGGTTTTCCTCACCTGTCGCTTCCTCATAATTAATAGTAGAACAAGTGTGACGGAATAAAATGGAGTTAACTTTACAATGACGCCAAGTAAAGGTCTTAGGACTGTACTTTTGGTACACCATTTAAAGATATTAGGACTGTATTTTTGGTACGCTATGTAAAGATATCAGGACTGTGTTTTTGGTAGGCCAAGTAAAGGTTTTAGGACTGTATTGTTAGTAGGCTAAGTAAAAGTATTAGGACTGGATTTTTAGTACAACAAGTTAAGGTGTTAGGACTGTATTTTTGGTACGCCAAATAAGTGTATTAGGACTGTATTTTGGGTACGTGAAGTAAAGGCTCAGGACTGTGTTTTTGGTACTTTGGGATCTTCGTAGTTGGCTACCTCTTCCTGAGCAATGTACTTCACATATTATAACTTTACTTGGGTGGTAGGAGAGGGTCATCCGTCATCCGTTCACTCGATGTAATGCTGCCTTCAGGTGACTCTGCACTGAGTGACAAACCAAATAGTTTCCTGTACCCAAGGAAATAATTTATGTTCGGTAGTAATCACATAACCAACTGGCTCCTCCTGGTCTAGTTAATAAAGGCGCTTCAACCAGATGGGGCCAGTAATGGTTTCCATCAGGGGGGTGGTTGGGGATTATTGCACACATAATGCCACTCAGGGGAAATAAAGACAGGTTGTTCTTGCCTTAAATGTCTGGACTGAGTAACTTATCCCACGGCCTTTACACTACTGCTGGGACACAAAAGGACAGCATTTCTTTCTCGTTCATGCAAATCATATCGTTTTATAATCGATATAAATTCCAGCAATGACATCCAACACGAAACTGAACGTTAATACTTAGAACAAATCGCAAATTCGATTGCGGAGGTGTTGCGAAATCTTCCGGGTCGCCTTCAACGAGACCCTTATTGGCTGGATAGAATCTCATTCAGTCCGATGACATCATTTTTTTTTTTTTTCGCACTGCTGTTATTTGTTTTTTTATTTTGTTTGGAAGAGTCCTGCTTGCGTGGACTGATTAGGAAACCTTCATTTAATCCAGACTGTTTGATATGTTTCCCAGACTGCATTAAACCTCCTGGAGATGGCAAAAACAGAATTAAAAAATGTCAGAGTCCTGGCTGAAGGTGTTAAATGTCGGGCAGGTTTGATGGTTCTGGATGGAATTACTACTTCATTGGCAACCAAAGCAGTCTTTTAGTGAATAATAGTAGTTTTTGTTGGACTATGTGCTGGTGTTTTTTATTCAGTTGTAGGTTGATTCATTGATGTTGAATGCTGCCAATTTGATTCTTAAAAATCATTGTTGGTATGTGTATTTTCGTATGTGTGGATGGATGGAAGGATGGGCGGATGGATGACTGGATGGATGGATGGATGTATGGATGCATTCATGCATGCATGCATGCAATCATGCATGTCCTGCATTGGATGGTAACTGTATAGCCCAATGCACGGTCGTTGGATGGTAAGTGTGTAACCTGATGAGCGGCAGTTGGTTAGTGGTGGGATTATCGATACTGGAGCATTGATATTCCCGATACCAACTATTTACTTTGAAGAATCGATACTGATGGCTAGGTATCGGTTACTATGAGTCTATCTATCTATCTATAGCCCGACGCCCTAATCCCGCAAAGGGTGGCCGCAGACAAAACGCCTCCAAGTCACTCTGTCACCCACCATTTGACTACCCTCCCCCCAACTCACCCCTCCCTCCCTCATATACCTCTCAACTCCATCCCTCCACCTCATCCTTGGTCTACCCCTCCCTCTCCCTCCCTCCACCTCACCTATATACACCCTCTTAGTCAGTTTTTCATTCTCCATTCTCTCCACATGTCCAAACCACCTCAGTGTATTTCTCCTAATCTTCTCAACCACATCCACATCTACCCCACAACGTTCCTTCACTTCTTCATTCGTCAACTGAAGAAAAATAACTTTTCTAAAATTTACAGGAAGTGTTGATTAGAATTTTATTACTCCGCTGAAGGGCAGTGTTGCATTCACATTCACCGACTAGATTGCCATATAGTGATAATAACTTGAAATCCATTTGCTTGAACAATAGTAATTAATTTTGAGGAAGTTGATTTAACAAGCCCATGATTTCCTAACCTGAAGTATCGGTATCAGTAATTGATACCATCGATACTGGACAAGAAAGTAATAGGTATCGTACTGAAATGTACTGTGTTATCGACCATCACTACTGTTAGTTGGTGTTGTTGGTTGCTGTACAACAGTCTGTCAGGCCAAGCAGATCCATCGACAACAAGTAAGCAGAAAGCTTCCTGTGACAGAGAGCACCTCGCCAGGATGGGAGCAGGGTGCTTCCAAATGGCTAAGTCCAGGGACTTTCTTAAAAGCGGCTAAGTTCCCCGCCTGGGCGTGTTGTACAAGGCCAACTGCCGGGTCTTGACCGCACGTACGAGTAATTCGCATGAGAGTACCTGTTGGAGCAGTAGTGAAATAACTTCAAGTGGATATGTCTTACAATGAATCATATTCAACGGATGGCTGAATTTTATTGGTCTGATAGTGTCCCACCATGTGTAGTGACCAGTAACACTCCCCCTGTGATGACTGAGTAACCTAGCCTTTGGCCCATACTCCCTCAATGGGACATAAAACTTGTGGATGTTAGAATCTGTCTCTCTCTCTCTAAATAAATAAATATATAAATCTATCTATCTATCTATCTATTGCCAGACGCCTCAATCCCATTTGGGGTGGCCACAAACAAATTGCGTCCAAGTCGCCCTGTCCCCCGCCATCTCACTGCCCCGCTCCCAACTCACACCCCTCTCTCTCATATACCTCTCCACCCCATCCCTTCATCTCATCCTCGGCCTCCCCCTCCCTCTTCCCCCCTCCACCTCACTCACATACACTCTCTTCGTTAGTCTTTCACCCTCCATCCTCTCCATATGGCCAAACCACCTCAGTGTGTTCCTCATAACGCTTCCTATCACATCCACATCCACACCACAACGCTCCTTTATATCCTCATTCGTCAGCCTGTCTCTCCATGTGACTCCACAGGCTCCTCTTAAATAACTCATTTCCACTGCTCTCACTCTTGACTTGTGTCCTTCCAACAACGTCCAAGCTTCACTTCCGTACGTTAGAGTTGGTATCACAATACTGTCATGTAGTAACTTTTTCACTTCCATGCTCACTTCGCTGTTTCTTATCACTGCTTTCACAGAACCAGCAACCTTTCTTCCCTGCTGTACCCATTCACGCACTTCACCCTCCAAACCTCCATCCTTACTCATTACACTACCCAAGTACTTAAACGTACTCATATTTTCCAATTCCTCACCATCCAACCTCGCTGTACATTCACTGACTTCATCTCTCTCAAAGACCATCACCTTACTCTTCCCTACATTCACCTTTAGATTCCGTTTCTTACACACTCTCTCATACTCATCAACCAAGCCTTGCAGCTCCCCTTCGTCTTCACTCAAGAACACAGTATCATCTGCAAACAACAGTACAGGGAGTTTCCAAACACTATCCTCTCTCACCAGGGCCACTCTAACATCCACTACCCTACCTTTTACCTCTTTTATTACCCCATCCATGTACAGATTGAACAAGCATGGAGACATGACACATCCCTGTTTCAACCCAACTTTCAAAGAGAAAAATTCACTTAGTTCACCATCCACACGTACTGCAGCCTTCGCACCATCGTACATACTCTTCACAGCATTCAACAACTTCCCATCTACTCCATATATTCTTAACACTTTCCACAATCCTTGTCTATCCACCCTGTCATATGCTTTCTCCAAATCCATGAAAGCCGCATACAACGTCTTTCCCTTCTCTAGAAACTTTTCCACTAAAGATCTAAGAATGAATATCTGATCTACACAACCTCTTCCCTTCCTAAAGCCTCCCTGTTCTTCTCCAACTAATTTCTCTGTTCTTTCTCTAACTCTGTCAATAAGTATCCTACCATACACTTTTCCTATTATACTAAGAAGACAAATGCCCCTATGATAACCACACACTTCTTTTTCCCCTTTTCCTTTGTACAAGGGAATAATTATACCTGACTTCCAATCCTCCGGGACTCTTCCTTCCTCCCAGGCCAATCTGCACATCTTCTACATCCATTCTACTACTATCTCTCCCCCATGCTTCAGCATTTCACCATACACTCCATCAATTCCTGGGGCTTTCCCCGATTTAACTTTCTTCATTGCTTCCACAACTTCTATCCTACTGATTTCTTCCTGTCTTCTCACCTCCCTCCTTCTCCCAGCCATTCCCCAGCCACTTATACTCGCATTACTTCCATCCTCTATGTTCAACAATTCCTTAAAGTGTTCTCTCCATCTGCTCAACCTTCTCCACTAGTAATCTACCATTTTTATCTTTCACTCCCCTGCTAACTTCACTTCCACCCTGTCTTACTCTTTTCACCTCTTTCCAGAACATTTTCTTACAGTCCCTCCACTTTACACTCAAATTCCTTCCAAATTCCTCATCCACTCTCTTCTTACTCTCTCTTACTAATCTTTTCATCTCTCTCTTCCTTTCTACATATAACTCTCTCTTCTGCCTCTCAACTTCTTCCACGCCCCTATTTCTCATCCATTCATTGTATGCTTTCTTCTTTTGTGCCACAGCCTGTCTCACCTCTTCAGTCCACCACGCTGTTCCTTGCACCCCCCTCCATCTTCTCTTCCTTCCACACACCACATCACATGCTGCACATATTTCTTCTGTAAATATCCTACACACACCTTCCATGTCTCCCATCTGCTCCAATTCATATTTGCCCAATCGTTCCTCCACTTCTTTCTTATACTCTGCCTTTTTCTCATCCTCTTGTATCCTTTCCATTCTCCTTGCAACTACTCCTTCCTCTCGTCTTTCCCTTCTTCTATTCCTCCATCTTACTTGAATTCTAATTCTGGACACCAGCAATTAGTGGTCAGAAAGTCCACTCCTCCAACCTCTATGAGCTCTTGCATCCATTACACATCTTCTCATCCTTTCATCCACACACACATAATCAATCATTGCCTTCCTTTCATTCGGTTCA
>NC_137063.1:18567592-18620092 GCF_032717465.1 Coenobita brevimanus | reverse complement strand
CTATTGTACACTTTAAGTTGTCATCATATATTTTAACAGTCTTGTTCTCTTTAATCGTATTACTAAGAAAACGATTAGTGTAGTGCCACAAATTTAATATTCATGTATGTGTTTAGAAGTACTGTAATTTTTAAGTTAGATAGGGTGTAACCTGAATACTAGTCTATAAATTCCTATCCTAAGTAGTAATTCATATGTTAATGATTAATGTAGGGTTAACTTTATTTTTATATGTATGTATCCCTGTATCTATGCATTGGGTGATATAAATGTGGATGTTGAGCTATGGGAATTCCTCCGTCTGGTCGAGTAATGAATAACAGATGTGCGCAGCTTTTCACCTCCTTTGTGCATCGTTATTGGGCGCCGAGTTTAAACCTTAAACAGAATAACGATGATTATACAATTCTTTCCGTATCCTAGTTGTGAAATGTTTACTAATGAAGCTGCTAGAACCCAAATATGTGAGATTAACAGTCAAAAAGGCCTAAATAATGTCATTTGTGAGGATTTAATAGTCCCACTTACCTTAGCCGTCACTAGATGGCATAAGCTGCCCCAAAATTCAAGGTGGGATAGTGGTAAAATCAGTATCTAAATTAAGTAAGGATTGAATCCCAAATTTTCCCCAATTCAATCAAAAGTCCTGGCGTCATGGGTACACTGCTAAATAAATTGTGAAGAGAATTGAAACCCACCATATTTCAAAAGCACCACCTCATTTGACCTAGCAGTGGCGTCCCAAGCGTACCCAGGAAGCTGCACTTGTTGCCCAGACCTCGTGTATAATGGATGTTGGTTCAGGTGAGCTGTCCACATTTCTCCTTCCCCCCCCCTTTTTTTCTTTGTTTAATCCTTACTTGGCATGGACCATATGAAGTAATATTGTTGAAAGCTTAACGTAGACTTGTTGGCCAGACGTCGTGTATAATGGATGTTGGTTCAGTCCCCAGACACCAGCGACGTCAGTGTGAGCACGAGGCCTTCCCGTGGTATTGTCCATAGACTAGTCTGCATACACACTTACACTACCCATGAATTATTTTATAAACCAAATGTAATTGAAATAGTATCATTGGTCTATCAAGTGAACTTTTTTTTTGTAAATAAGAAATAGAAATTTAAAATTGATGTGATCTGGTAACGGAAAGGCGAAATTTAAATCCATCAACCGTTTTCTTTCTCTTAATGTTAGGAAATTAGGAGCGTGGAAGGGAACTAGTGGTTGTGAGCAATAATGTAATTTTGAATGGTACCTCGAGGCTGAACAAGCCCGAGTGATTATGTATTCTTGGTGATTATGCAATTTTTGAATTGTATCTCGAGGCTAAACAAGCCTGATTGATTATGCATTTTTGGTGATTATGTAGTAATGATGATTATGAACTATTAATAATTGTGAATTGAAAGTGTTTGTGGATTATCGAGAATTACATGATGAGAGTATACTATTCGGACGAAATAGAACACGAGTAATTTTTTTTTTTTTATTGGTTCGAGGCTATGCCAGCCCGAAAAGACAACCCAAGCTCGTAAAAAGGTCCCTGTCTTGAGGCTATTGTCGAGCCCAAGAATAAATGACAAAAAGAAAGTAAGGTACAATGACCTCATAAATCGCTTGTATATATCAAATTGTTTTCGCCTGATGACAATGTTGTAGGAATGATCATCCAAACCATGGTTTTAATGTACAATCTTCTTTCATATGACAAAGGGTCATGTAATAAAAAATGTTTTTTTTTTTTTTTAAACCAGCATAAAGTTATTAAAGTAGAGTAAAGTATATATCATCTTTCTTTCTTGGTGTACCTAATCAAGGGAATTAAGTCCTCATGCCTAATTCACTCCCCTTCCAATTCAAGATTCCTTCACTGAGGGAACGACGACCACCTATGGTACTGACTAAATCTAGGCTCGGCCAAAAACTACAAACACTACCAAAAATTTTCCTAAATAATTATCATCTACCATACTAAGCCAAAATATCACCCCCTCCCCCCTTTTTTTGTTTTATTGAAGTGACTTTTTTTTCTATTAACCAAGGAGGGGAGACTAAGTCGAGTACCACCTGTATTATCAATGGGTAAGTTGACCAGTATCAACAGCCGGTAAGATTATAAATCCTAACATTACATTGATTGAACAATAACGGTGGAAGAAAATTATGGGCATTACACTGGTGGCAATAGCGGTGGGATATTCATCGTTCCCAAATTAGTGGCGTTGGTGAGAAAGTGAAGGGAAGTGAATAGCAAAGAGAGTGAGAATGCTAAGGGTAGCATTGGTTGGTCATTCCCAAATACTTCTGCAACTCTATGTTCAGAATATCCTGGTAGTAATGAGGTTCAAATAGTGTACTAGTTGGTAATTCTCCTGGGGAAGGGGGGAAAGAATACTTCCCCAGTATCCCTGTTTGTCGTAAGAGGCGACTAAAGGGGGCCTTTTTGTCTCCAGTCTGTCTCCTCACTGTCCTCTTCTGCTCTTCTGTCCTACCTCTCGTCTTGATATTTCCATGTTTTCTCTAAGCTTGGTGCTAATTCTTCACTTTTCCTTCCTTCCAGCTTAGAATGTTAAGGGTTAGGTAATTATATGTTCTCTAGACAAATATTACCCAGAGACAAACATACACAAAACATCATACACTGTCTTGGGCAATACTTCATCGACTTTGGGACGTCATGAGGTATCGTCCTGGACAACGGAGGAGAGCGCAGAAGGTTGGAGTCAATAGCTTTGTGTGGGCGAAAAAATTGAGACCATTCAGCCGGGTACCTGTAGGAAATTGAATGCCAAATGGGACGGCCCGTATAAAGTGATTGAAGTGCTGCTAGCTGGAAGTGTTTATATCATAGAAAGTGTATTTAGTGGCAAAAAAAAATACAAAGGACTGCTGAAATGGTAAAACCATATTACGGTACCGAGGAATGGCTCTTAGAACCATTGCAACAGGAGCTCGCCCCGGAGCCCGAAGATGAACGATTACCACCGCGAGTGAGGAATGCCCCTCGGAGACTCATAGAGGAGTGTTAGTTAGAAAAGTAGATAAATGCATGAGACGAATGTTGTGAAACATAACTGCTTAAAGTTATGTTCCGGTTGGACTCATCCCCGAGGAGAGGGTGTAAAAAAGGAAAAGAGAGAAGAGTTCCTGTTGGAACCAGGAAGTGCCTTCGAGGGGAGTGATCAATCCCCTCACCTTACAGTTAGCACGGTTTGTAAGGTAGTGGAGTCTTCATGACAGAATGAGCGCTCACCTCTTGCGGGCGGAAAGCTGGAAACAAAAGGACAGAGTGAATGCGACTGCGAATGGAAGTGTGGAAGGAAGCGCCTCCCGTGGTGATCTCACTCTCGAGAGACCCTGTCGAGCTCAGGTGAGTGACAAGCTACCCTCCAAAACCTGAGGCTGACTGGGGCATAAATTCCCTCATAACATCCCGTGTAAGGAGTGATCATACCTCCTAATGAAGTGAGTAAGCGACCTTCTGAGGTATGCATCAGGTGTTTAAAGTGGACCGACAGGTGCCACCGATTGTGGGGAAAGGTATTCCAATTCAAAGTGTTCATAGCAGTTATCAGAGTAACAACATTCCATCCATGCACATGTCATAGAAGATTGACTTGGGTAAAATTTGTTTTCCGAACGTGGGAGCCGTGTAGTGCCACAAATTTAATATTCATGTATGTGTTTAGAAGTACTGTAATTTTTAAGTTAGATAGGGTGTAACCTGAATACTAGTCTATAAATTCCTATCCAAAGTAGTAATTCATATGTTAATGATTAATGTAGGGTTAACTTTATTTTTATATGTATGCATCTCTGTATCTATGCATTGGGTGATGTAATTGTGGATGTTGAGCTATGGGAATTCCTCCGTCTGGTCGAGTAATGAATAGCAGATGTGCGCAGCTTTTCCTCTCCTTTGTGCGTCGTTATTGGGCGCCGAGTTTAAACCTTAAACAGAATAACGATGAGTATACAATTCTTTCCGTATCCTAATTGTGAAATGTTTACTATTGAAGCTGCTAGAACCCAAATATGTGAGATTAACAGTCAAAAAGGCCTAAATAATGTCATTTGTGAGGATTTAATAGTCCCACTTACCTTAGCCGTCACTAGATGGCATAAGCTGCCCCAAAATTCAAGGTGGGATAGTGGTAAAATCAGTATCTAAATTAAGTAAGGATTGAATCCCAAATTTTCCCCAATTCAATCAAAAGTCCTGGCGCCATGGGTACACTGCTAAATAAATTGTGAAGAGAATTGAAACCCACCATATTTCAAAAACACCACCTCATTTGACCTAGCAGTGGCGTCCCAAGCGTACCCAGGAAGCCTCACTTGTTGCCCAGACATCGTGTATAATGGACGTTGGTTCAGGTGAGCTGTCCACATTTCTCCTTCCCCCCCCCTTTTTTCTTTGTTTAATCCTTACTTGGCATGGACCATATGAAGTAATATTGTTGAAAGCTTAACGTAGACTTGTTGGCCAGACGTCGTGTATAATGGATGTTGGTTCAGTCCCCAGACACCAGCGACGTCAGTGTGAGCACGAGGCCTTCCCGTGGTATTGTCCATAGACTAGTCTGCATACACACTTACGCTACCCATGAATTATTTTATAAACCAAATGTAATTGAAATAGTATCATTGATCTATCAAGTGATTTTTTTTTTTTTGTAAATAAGAAATAGAAATTTAAAAGTGATGTGATCTGGTAACGGAAAGGCGAAATTTAAATCCATCAACTGTTTTCTTTCTCTTAAATTAATGTTAGGAAATTAGGAGCGTGGAAGGGAACTAGTGGTTGTGGGCAATAATGTAATTCTGAATGGTACCTCAAGGCTGAACAAGCCCGAGTGATTATGTATTCTTGGTGATTATGCAATTTTTGAATTGTACCTCGAGGCTAAACAAGCCCGAGTGATTATCCATTTTTGGTGATTATGCAGTAATGATGATTATGAACTATTAATAATTGTGAATTGAAAGTGTTTGTGGATTTTCGAGAATTACATGATGAGAGTATACTATTTGGAGAAATAGGACACGAGTAATTTTTTTTTTTTATTGGTCCGAGGCTATGCCAGCCCGAAAAGACAACCCAAGCTCGTAAAAAGGTCCCTGTCTTGAGTCTATTGTCGAGCCCAAGAATAACTGACAAAGAAAGTAAGGTACAATGACCTCATAAATTGCTTGTACGTATCAAATTGTTTTCGCCTGATGACAATGTTGTAGGAATGATCATCCAAACCATGGTTTTAATGTGCAATCTTCTTTCATATGACAAAGGGTCATGTAATAAAAAATGTGTGTTTTTTTTTTAAACCAGCATAAAGTTACTAAAGTAGAATATATATCATCTTTCTTTCTTGGTGTACCTAATCAAGGGAATTAAGTCCTCATGCCTAATTCACTCCCCTTCCAATTCAAGATTCCTTCATTGAGGGAATGACGACCACCTGTGGTACTGACTAAATCTAGGCTCGGCCAAAAACTACAAACACTACCAAAAATTTTCCTAAATAATTATCATCTACCATACTAAGCCAAAATACCACCCCCTCCCCCCTTTTTTGTTTTATTGAAGTGACTTTTTTTTCTATTAACCAAGGAGGGGAGACTAAGTCGAGTACCACCTGTATTATCAATGGGTAAGTTGACCAGTATCAACAACCGGTAAGATTATAAATCTCTAGCATTACACTACCACCAACCGGTGGGATAAAAATTCATACCATTACATTAGGCTGCACAGGAATAGCATTACAAAAAATCCCAAGCATTAAACTTTTGAAATATATACGGCTGTGACTACAAATAGCCTATAATATTAATTTCGATGTACAACTGCTGGCAAGATTAAAAGCCTTTACTACTGTAAGCTACATAGGAGCAAGTGAGTGTATGGCCTTGACAGCCTGGGGGATGGTAGAGGAACAGTTACCATACAATACATGCCTGCCAAGTTTTACCTGCGAATCTTGGAAAATGCGGTCACAGTGAATTTGTTCATTTTAAACCACTTTAAAATGGCACTGGCACCGGCCATGGAATTATGTCAGACCGTTTTAAAACAGCACTGGCACACGGCGGGTTATCATGCTCTTGAATGTTGTTTATGGTTCTTGAATAATGATATACGTGTAGATTACATCAGTAATATTCATGAGGATATTGCGGTGTAATGTGCAGAATAAATCTCTAAGAAATTTGTTACTCAGTTCCGAGGCTTCTAAAAATATGACTTATGTATTTGTTGAAATGGAAATTGTTGACAAATAAAGTATAATATATACTGAAAAATGTATCTCAAGATACAAATCTAACCATACCTTCATTCCGCTTTCCCAGTGATATTAGAATCGCAGTATATACATACATATATTTCCATAAGTATTTTGCAATTTACAAACGTCCTCCATCACCCTCCTATATACCGAGAGGTGAATGGCAACTGCAGAAGGGCTACTTAAGCCTGCACTTCATTTGATTTACGTTCAGATGAACCAGAGGCCACAACAGCGCTTATCATCATAATCATCATCAAAGTACAGTAGGCTTGATCAGTACATTCGTCGTCATTTATCAACTCAGCTACAATTCTGTCGGCAAAGTCATAAAGTATCACCAATCTTCATACATCTGGTACTGGAAAATGGGGGAAACTTAAAATCAGCTTTACAAGTAACAATGGATCTTTAACCGGCATTTTTCAGTAAATTATCGTGAAACGAATTGCAAAGTAGAATGTCAAACAAACCACATACAGTTTTAACGCTGTGATTTATCTTGTCTTTCTCATTTACTCTCTGACCATCTCACAACCTCAGCCATCACTCTTTCTCTCTCTCTCTCTCTCTCTCTCTCTCTCTCTCTCTCCCTCATGCTTTTTCACCTACACCTTTATTTTTGGTCATTCCTTTCTTCCCCTATTCTCAGATGCAACACATTTTTCACTACAGTTTCTACAACCTCTCTTTTTTTTGTATTTGATTTTTCCTTTCTTCTGTATCATAATGAATACCCTTATTATCACAGGATAAATTAAATGCTGTGGCATAACATGTATAATGTTTCCATGCATTTTTATTAACATTTTGCATGCGAATGTTCGTGTACTTGTGTAGAGTAAATTTATTACAACAACAACAACTACTACTACTACTACTACTACTACTACTACCACAACTGTAGTCGGTTTCATGGAGTCTGACGCACTGATTTTGCCAGCTGAGGACAGATGGATTTGGTAACACTGCGTGAAGCTCTCAGGCGGTGATTGGTCGATTTCCCGTTGGGTTTGCACGTGCACCAAATTGACTTTGTATTCCAACCAAGGCCCTCATTTATTTGTAAGATACTGGATTATCTATCTATCTATCTATCTATAGCCCGACGCCCTAATCCCGCAAAGGGTGGCCGCAGACAAAACGCCTCCAAGTCGCTCTGTCACCTACCATTTGACTACCCTCCGCCCAACTCACCCCCCCCTCCCTCATATACCTCTCAACTCCATCACTCCATCTCATCCTCGGTCTACCTCTCCCTCTCCCTCCCTCCACCTCACCTACATACACCCTCTTAGTCAGTCTTTCATTTTCCATTCTCTTCACATGTCCAAACCACCTCAGTGTATTTCTCCTAATCTTCTCAACCACATCCACATCCACCCCACAGCGTTCCTTCACTTCTTGATTCGTCAACCTGTCCCTCCACGTCACTCCACATGCTCCTCTCAAGTAACTCATTTCCACTGCTCTCACTCTTGACTTGTTCCCCTCTTGCAAGGTCCACGCCTCGCTTCCATACGTCAGGGTAGGGATCACAATACTATCATGCAGTGACTTCTTAACTTCCATACTCACCTCCCTATTTCTCATCACTGCTTTCAGTGTACCAACAACCTTCCTTCCCTGCTGTACCCTTTCACGCACTTGATCCCCCAAAGTTCCATCCTTACTCATCACACTACCCAAGTAATTGAATGCACTCACATTCTCCATATCCTCACCATCCAACCTCACTGCACACTCTGTGACTTCATTCCTCTCAAACACCATAACTTTACTTTTGTTTACATTAACTTTCAGATTCCTCCACCTACACACTGTCCCAAATTCATTCACCAAACCTTGCAACTCCCATTCATCTTCACTCAACAATACTGTATCATCAGCAAACAGCAACACCGGAAGCTTCCAAACCTCACCCTCATTCATTAGAGCCACCCCAACATTCACTGCCCTACCTTGCACCTCCTTGACAACTCCATCCACGTATATATTAAACAGCCGTGGAGACATCACACAACCCTGTTTCAGTCACACATTGAGATCAAAGAACTCACTCAGCTCACTATCCACTCGCACTGTAGCCCTAGCTCCCTCGTACATACTCTTCACAGCACTCAACAATTTCCCCTTCACTCCATATATTCTTAATACCTTCCACATACCTTGCCTATCTATTCTGTCATAAGCTTTCTCCAAGTCCATGAAGGCAGCATACACTTTCCTTCCCTTCTCTAGATACTTCTCCACTAAATATCTTAGAACAAATATCTGATCTACACACCCTTTTCCCTTCCTAAATCCCCCTTGTTCTTCTCCAACTAGCTCCTCTGTCATTCTGGATTATACAGATACAAAATAAAGCAATGATGTCTATAATGATATGTGTGCCTTTTAACCTATTAGAGATAAACCTGAACGACACTGATAACAAAACAAATTAAAGTCACAACTGGAAGCATACGAACAGTCAGCGACTGTGACGGGAATTATGACGTTCATAACAAGGTGGTTCCAAGGTCCTTTGAAGGCTCGAATGTTTTACCCACCACTGCTACAAAGTGTCCCAGTCTACAGTCTACACCACGCCCCTCATTACCTCATCTACTAATGTACAACCTTACCCTAGATATGCTTAGATTATCTTCCAATAATTATGATTTGTTTAAGCACACACACACACACACACACACACACACACACACACACACGGGCCAATAAATGCTATTCTCAATATTTTTAGTGTACATACACATTTTCATTACCTTCATAGGTAACAATAGCTTTAAAAATCTGCATTTGTTTGTATTCATAGTCAGATTCAGTGAAATTATTTCTTACATTACTTAGTTTGGTGTTTGATTTTCCTGAACATTTTCCTAAGTATCATAGAACACAGACATACATACAGACAGACAGAGAGACATTCCTTGGCCACCATGCACCCTCTCGTCAAGCATGACATAATTCTGTCCCCTCGACAAAGACGAGCCGAGAAAGTAATGGATTACATCAATGTACAATGAACCGAATTTTTGTTAACGGTGGAAGAAAGGAAAGTAAGATCAAAGCAAACCCCATGAGAAAATAACAGTCGAACTATGCTGCTATAATAAAGCCGCATACAATGTGAACGAAATCAAACATAATGAAATGAATTTAAATCAGTTGCTGACTGTTCTCCGTATGCATCCAGTTTCGACTTTACTTAGTTTGGTTATACCTCTAGAAGTTTAAAAGGTATATATTCATCATTAAAGGTACCATTACTTTCAATTGTATCTGTATAATCTGGTATCTTACAAATAAATGAGGGCCTTGGGTGGAATATAAAGTCAGTTTGGTGCACGTTCAAACACAACGGAAATTGTCCAATCACCGCCTGAAAGCTTAGCGCAGTGTTACCAAATCCACCTGTCCTCAGCTGGCAAAATCAGTGCGTCCGACCCCGTGAGACCGACTATAGTACTACTGCCATAACTAGTATTACTGCTGCTGCTGCTGCTCTATCACAACTACTACTCTTACTACCACTGCTACTATTGCTACTGCCACTGCTACTGCTACTACTTCTACTACTACCACCAGTGCTAATACTAATTTAATCACTTCATTCCATTTGGGAGTTATACTGTGAAGGTCAACACTGACTTTCATAATACAGTTCACCATTTGGATTTGTAATGTGAAGGTTAATCTTCATATTACAATCTGTTGGCCCGAAACACGCCGCAACTGTGGTTACCAACCAAATGCTACTACTTTTATTACTTTATTTTTTTTTCCAATAATATTAAAGTCCAATAAAAACCTTAATCTACAGGAGTCCCTGGTCAGTGTGGCTCTCAACCACAGTAGCTCTGTTATCCAATCCCACCGGAGAGAAAGTTCTGAGAGTTGATGACAGTGTGCCCCTGAGGCATAGGGCTGCAAACCTCACGAGGGAAATTGACAGTCGACATCACATTCAGGCCATGACAGAACCCTAAGGTTGATGCTTCTTCCCAGAAAGAACCTCTGCCGGTCTCAAGTAGAATCTCCCCTCCTCTGGACCCATCCTACCTGATGTAAACACAAGGGGAGTGAATCGACCATGGTCCATAAGTTGGATCCTTTCTTGAAAGTTTTTTTTTGTGTGTGTGTGTTCATTCCTTTTGTGAGCAGCCACGTGAGGCAATTCATGGCGACATGATGCCATAGGATCAAATAACCACATGCTGCCATAGGATCAAATATCCTAATATCGAAGAAAGCCTTCTGCCAACGTGTCCAGAAACCTTGAATAATGACATCACTCCTGCATCATTTGATGTATTTGCTGCTCTGTGGATGAAGTGCTCACCGTCTAGAGGAAGCAGAGCTGGCTCTATGCAGACATCATGGAAAATTTCCTTTAGCATTTTCGCAGTGAGTTCACATACTTCCTCATGTTGAGTGCACACAAAGCCTTTTTTGCAAACCATTGCACAATTTGCATCAAAGACAGTGTCACAGGCACACTGTTAAGGTAGGCTTTCTATTGGCCACCTATATCTCAAGACTATGGCATCAGAAAATTGTTGTTTGTTAAAGTGAAAGCCTTTTTGCCTTGAGAGGCGGGGTTATCACCCAGTTCGATGCCCCAACCTCCTGTGCCATATCAACTCTTCGATTATGTGCTGCAGCTGATCCTTTTGCCCTAATTCTATTAATACCAAGTCGGATCACTTGCTTCTAAAACTCGTCCAAGTTGGCGCAGGGAGCAGAGCACTGGAGTGACGTCGACTGGCTGGCACGAACGAATTACAAAACCCCAGTTGGTTCAGTTGACTCCTGACCATGGTGGTGAGCGTATGCTTCCTCCACTCACCAGATCATGACACATTTTCAGTCCGCAGAAGTGAAGGAAGGGACTGAAATGTGTGAGGGAAGGTGTAGGGGTATGAGTGAACCTACTGCTATATCATAGGGTTAAACAAGTCCGCACTTCTTCCCCTTCTTCGTTTTCCCTTATTATAAATGTTTAATTTGAGTCTGCCGTTTTATACACTTTCCCTTACTTAAGCCTACTGACGTCACACACAAGCCAAGCCTCCCTGCGCCCTGATGGAAAGTGAACCAACTTGGTATTAGTAGACTTAGCTTTTGGCCTGCTCCCACACTTTGCTTTTTTGTGTCATTATATTTTCTGACGTTTTTGGTCGATTTCACTCGTCTCAGTCTGGGCACAAATCTTATGTGTCAAGGATTCAGTGGACGTAAGTGTCCATAGTCTGCCATGGCTGTTGGATTTATAATGTCAAGGCCTTCCATCCAGGGTGGTAGTGCTAGAAGATCCGTTTCTTCTGGTGTGGGGATGTGGCCATTGGTCAGTGATGGGAGAAATGATTCCCTGATAGCATCCTCCAGTGGCTGTACCAGCAATTGTATGTCGGGGATGGTCCATATCAAGAAGGTCCATGTGTGTATTAAACCAGATGTAAATGTGGTGTATGCAGCATGGGGTTCTGTTTCTGCATGGCTGGACAGTAAATACATTTCTCCAAACTATGTCTTAACCTTATTGCTCACATAATTTATTTTTCTTTATATTCCTTAGTTTCAGTAACTGCACCTAGATGCCTCTGATCTTCTTTTGTCACTATAACCTTAGTGTCTCTGAAGGCTTGTTATTCATCTTGATAATAAGCAGGTTTAACGATCAAGATGGACTAAACTGTATTAGAGTATTAATCTATTTCAGGGCTATGAAATGTTGTATGGTGTCATTAGTTCCTCACATCTTCCACCTTGCATGCATCTGTGAGACCATCTGCATAGGCTACTTGTTTTACATTGGTGGCCTTGTATTTGATCTGTTGTTTCAGCACTGTCACAGCCAGGGCATACATAACCATGGCAATGGGGTCCCCCTGGGTGGTTCCTTCGGTGGACTGGAAAACACCGACATCATGAGCAGCTATTGTAGCCATAATATAAAGGTTTGCAGGTTCTCTGTAGGTGGTTTCCACATACTGGGCAAAAGCTGGTCATGTAACCATTATGTTATGCAGCATTGCCTCTCGATTGATAGAATTAAATGTGTTTGAAGCATCAACTAGTATTACTGCATGACAATCCTCTTCTTCTCATATTTTGTTCATAGAGTGATCTGCTGCCTTGCATCCTGCCTGCCAGTCTGCACACACTTGAAGGTTGCCAGCTGCCTGCTAAATATCATCTTTCACCACTTCGATAATGCATTTTCCTATAATCCATCTTAAAACTTCGCCTACTCCAATGGGCCTACATCCAGAATTTTTATTAAGGGGGATTAGTGTGCAAGCTGTCAGTGCTTCAATGTTGTTGCACTGACTTGAAGCCAGCCTCCTCGCCAGTGAAGCAATGAAGTTATGCAGGTCTATTGCCGCCTCCCCGGACTTGCTGTTACTGACGGTTACTCTCCAGGATTTTGCATCCAGGCCTGAGGGTCCTGCCCCTCCTTGTGTAAGTATTATATATCTTTCCCCACACCATATCTCCATTAAGTACATAACAGAGGAGCAGAAGGAAAAACAAATGAATTAAAAAAATTCATACACCAGATTACAGGTGTTCTCCAATCATAAAAACTGTAGAACAGTTGAACTTGAACAGCTCTAGGTTGAAGGCTGGGAGGAAACAACTCTAGGGAAGCAAGTTCCAAAGAGATGCAGTTCGGGGAATAAAAGAATTCTTATAGGTATAAGTTCTGCAACATGGCAATGTGACAGTCCAGTCATGAGAGCTACAAAATACCCATGTAGCACAGGGCAAGGCATGGAGAGGTGGCACAATGATGCAACTTCGACTGAGTATTTGCCGCAAAAGTATGTGTACAATAATACAAGCGAAGCAGCATTCCTTCTTACTTTTAGGGGAGGTAGTTCATTTGTAATTGTAGGGTTATTATTAATTTGAACAGCTTTGGTCTTAATTTTGTCTCTTCACATCCACTCCACAAGAGTGAGCAATATTCCTGCTAAGGATGCACATGACTCTTGTAAATTATAGCTAACTGCTCATGAGTGAAGAAGTTATGGATTCTGTACAATAATCCAAGATTATTTGAGGTGGTTTTAACCCTCAACGCACTAATTCTTATCAACCTGATTACCTTCCCTGTGTCATTTTTCAGACTTTTTACTTTAATATTAAGTGGATTTCCTGTCATCAGATCAAGTGTTTCTGAGCTCGAACTCTTCATCACCCTCGTCTTTTTGTAATTTACACCTCTTGGTGTGCGTGAGGGCAGCAAAAAGTCAAAACCTCCATGAAAGGTAGACGGGCTTGAATCCACCATTGCTAGGCTAGAAACAAGAACTGAATTACTAAATATGCGATATTTGACAACTATGGTGTGGCAAGGTTTGGCAACAGTGCTGATGATGTAGAGGGAGACTCAGTGTTCCCATGGAAACCACTGATGCTTCCGTGTGCCTAAAATTACGGGGCCAAAACCCATCGCTTCATATAAGGCAATCAGCGTGACTAGGGGTGGCCTGCATATCGCTTCATATGAGACAATGAGAGCAGCTAGGGTTAACAAGTGATCTAACATGAGAAGTCAAGCTGAGGGTATTGTTAAGTGAAACACAGAGAATTTTTATTCAGTTCCTTTACAGATTCGGATATTTGTTGGTTTCAAGGTATTATAGAAATCAGGCAATATCTGTCTACTGTATTAGTAAACTGTAAATATTTTTTTTCCCTAGCATTAAATGGGGAAATTATTTTGTCCTCATTCTGTGTTCTTAGATAAGTCTTGATTAATGGAGATTGTTTTACTGAGTTTTAAGTTAGAGATATTACACTTTGTGAATGGGTGTTAAGTTTGAATAAACTGTGAAGTGCTGAGTCATCTGTATATGAATGGATGAGATTATGGGTAACAGATAAGAGCTCATTAATATGCATTAGGAATAAGGTTGGAGCCAGAAATGATCCTTGTGGCACGCCGGCATTAATCAAATGGGCGTTTGGATAGTAGGGAATGGTATCACATTCTGTCAAAAATTTTAGAAATATCAAGGGCTTCTGCATTAGTTTTTCCATGTTGGTCACTTGCCTGATGTGTGGATACCTATTGGTCTATAATCAGAGGGGTTAAGCCCATGTCACACGACAATACGAACCCGCACGAATTGGGATGACTTGCACTTTTCTCGGATTTTGCAAGTCACTGACCAAACTGGTTACAAAAAATCACCCACAGGAACCCCATACAATGCCCATGAAGCCCAAACAATCGCAACACAAAAACTGTTAGAATCATAGAAATGTAGTTGGAATAAAATACGATAACAAACGAATTGAACACGAACTTTACATAAGTTCCTCACGAACACACACAGACACTGAGGAACATTAGCCAAAGTTGATCGTGTTCCACACGAAGTGCACACGAAACGCTCACGAATCACGCAAATAACTAGAAGCAACCACGAACCCAATACGACTGCAATAGTGTCATATGTCTATGTATGTATGTCTCTCTCTCTCTCTCTCTCTCTCTCTCTCTCTCTCTCTCTCTCTCTATATATATATATATATATATATATATATAAAATATTTTTATGTATCCGACTCTGGGCATAGGCTTCACTGCCTGCTGCCAAGGCCTAGTAGTCCTAGGTACCATACAATATATACTGTATATTTGGGCGGCGCCCTTTGATTACCTGCCATTCGATCTCCTGCCCCCCTGCCGACCACTACTAGCCTCCATGGAGTCTGTGGAGCTTATCTTCAACAAGTTCACCTACGATGAAGCTGCCAAGTCCCTAGCCCTCCACTCCCACTTCAAATCTAACAATAATCTGCTAAGTTTGTACCACCTGCTATTACTCAGGAGACAACGAAGGAGGAGGCAACAATGCAACTTCTGTAGATTCATGCCAAATTTGAGCGAGTCGCAAGTGGAGTGCGTCATGTGTGGACTTTGTGTGTTTTGTGTGCACGTTGAGCGCAGCTCGGACGGTATTCGTCCTACCATATAGTTAAAGGGATACTTACACGAATAATCGGATTTGGTTCGTGTGCTAGTCTGTTGCAATTCGAGTGCTAATTGTGTGATTCGTGTGCACATTGAGTGCAAGTTGGACGGAATTCGTCCTATGGAGAAAGCTTACTCGATTAATCAGGTTCAATTCGGTTGCCAGACTGGCCCAATTCATGTTCTAATTGTGTGATTCGTGTGCAAGTTGAGTGCCATTCGGACGACATTCGTCCTGAATGTGGCCGGTGTTAAGACTCACTCGAGTAATCGGCTTCAGTTCGTTTGGCATTCTGATGTAATTCGAGTGATATTTGTGTGACTTGTGTTCAGTTTGGTCAAAGATAAATTGCCTGAATTGAGCCGAATCACGACAGATCCTCACACAAATCACACGAACATCAGACGACCGTTACACGAATCGAGGACGAAAAAAATTTGACTACTTTTTTTTCCACGAACATTCAGCTAAAAAATAAGGAGCCTTGGCCGTGTCCCAGCCACCCGTTCGTTCCACCCACGACTTTCCCGAATCAAGAGACTAGGCGAATATAGGCTAATTTGGGGCGAACCATAAAACTTTTTTTTTTTTTTGCATGTCATCCCGATTCGTGGCGGTTCGTACTGTTGTGTGACACGGGCTTTAGAGGAACTTACTTTCTTCGAAATAGGACGGATATTGGCTTCATTCCAAGAATTAAAGAATGAAGAAGTACGTATTGCATAGTCTGAATAATTTAGCTAGAACAGGTGCAAGATCTGAGGGACAAAACAACTGGAGGAATTACATCTGGACCTGTAGCTTTGTTGGTGTGTTAATTGTCTAGGATGGATTATATGTATCTGATCAATATCGTAAGTGAAGCCATTTCGGGAGAGTCAAGTTCTAGTACAGGGATATTCTGGCTGACCTCCTCTAAGGTAGAATTTCTGGCAAATGTACTGGCAAGGATGTTCGCTTTACCACACAGATCATTTTAGTGATACTGTACCATCTGAAGACTTCAGTGGAGGGATGGGTGAAAACCTGTTAAAGTTATTATCGAACGAACTTAGAGTTGACCAGAATATTCTATTGTCATTGGATGCTTAGTTGTAAAGAAAGTTTGATTTATCGAGATTTTTTTTTTTCTGCTTTTGCATGGCTTCTAGCAATTTTAAATTGACTAAGTGATTCAGATGTTTTTTATTTTATGCAAGAGGTATATGCTAAGGACTTTTGGGTCATTGCTCTGGCACAATTGCTGTCAAACCATTTTGGGGAAGCTGAGCTTTTAACCCCCACTGCGCTAATTCTTATCAAGCCAGATACCCGCACTGAGTCATTGTTTTCGGACTCTTTTTTTTTTTTAATATTAAGTTGACTTTTTGTCATCAGATCAAGTGTTTTTGAGCTCAAACTCATCATCACCCTCGTCTTTTTGTCATTTACACCTCTTGGGTGGGTGTGAGGGCAGCGATAAGTCGCCAGCACTGCTGGAGGTAGACGGGCGTGAGTCCACCATTGCTGGGCTACATATGAGAACTGAATTACTAAATATGCGGTATTTGACAACTACGTTGTGGCAGGGCTTGGCAACTGCTCTGATGGCATAGAGGGAAACTCAATGTTCCCATGCAAACCACTGATGCTGCCTCTTGCTTGAAACTATGGCGCAGAGACCTATCGCCTCATATGAGATCAGCATGGCCTGGGGTGGTCTACATATCTTAATTACTAAATGTGTGGTATTTGGCAACTGCAGAGTGGTAGAACTTGGCAACTGTTCTGGTGGCTTGGAGGAAGACTCAACATTCCCATGGAAACCACTGACACTTCTCGTGCTTGAAATTATGGTGCGGGGACCCATCGCCTCATATGATGTGATCAGCGTGGCCAAAGGTGGCCTGAATATCGCCTCATATGAGGCAATGCATATGGTGGGGGTTATTGGACTGTGTATGGTCAATTCCATACCAGTTTGTATTAGCTAAGTCATTAATGTGGGACTGGGTAGAAATGATGTCACTGGAGAAGAACGACTGCCATGGAATATCAGCAAGATTATTCCTAAATCCAACCCAATCTGCCCTATCAACGTGCCATCTGGTCACTCTGACAGGTTTAGAATGGGGAAGTTTGAGGGAACTGACCAATATGGCTTTGATGAGATTGCGGTCGAAGGATCCAAGTGGTGACATTACTTCTTTCCTGTATTGATCTGGATTATTTGTCAGGAATACATCGAAGGGATAGTGATTATGGTTAGGATTTTCTGGTATTCTGGTTAGTTGTTTTACCCATTGGGTGAGATTAAACGATTCTGGAAACAGCTTGCATTCCAGAGTAGTATCATCAGTCCTGGCAGAATGCAATAATCATTTTACATTATGGATGATAAAATCGCACAAAACGATATATTTCTCTGGTAAGGATGAGGTTAAGGTTGGTCAACTGTGTGGATATAGAGTCAAATATGCTGGTTTTTGAAGAAGGACTGGAGGAGCGATAAACTACACAGATATATTTGGTAAAATTGTGATAGTTTAGTTCATATAGTGAATAATCAAAATTAGCTGGTCAAGTTCAAAATGGTGTCAGCTGCAAATACAGATTTGATATAACAACAGGTGCCACCCTTGTTACGGATGTTTGTGAGGAGATGGTAACCAGGAAAACAAAATGGGGATATGTCAGTAGAGGGAGAGATTTGGGATTCTGTGAGGAACAGGGATACAGGGGATTTTGACTGAAGGAAAAAGTTAACGGAATTCAAATTGGTACTAAGACCATGGGTACTAATGAAATATAAGACTGAATTTGTGTTTCTTTGCTGATAAGCATGAACAGTGCTTGCAACAATCTCTGTCAGCACAGTGACTTGTTTGCGACCAGAAGGACCCTGTGCTGCCAGCCCTACCCGCCAGTGGTGGTATTTCGAGGTACCACCGAATTTGCTGATATTAATGCAGTGGTCATAGCTAAGGGGGGATGGAAATAGAAGGTGTAGTATCTAGAGTGCATGTAGTGTGATGTAGCCAGTTGAAGGTAGAGGTATTATGATAGTATGCCGGGCTACTCTCTTTGTTAATGAAAATAACGAAAATGTTCAAAAAAGGCAGATGGCCAGGTACAGATCCTGCAGGCTGGTGAAACTAGGGTTCCAGATCTCCCTGTCACCAGCTTGCCATCCACCTCAGAAGTACCACCCTGTTTGACTTGTGCTACAGTTTATTCCTGTAATATACTGTCTGATAGGACTGGGTGGAGTGTAGTTCCTGTCAAGCTTTGACAATGCACTTGCCTGTCTTGCAGTCAGGTGTTTTTCCTTCAGCTGTTGCAATGATTTTTCTGTCAGGTCAAGTACTCCATTTGAAGATTCAACTGACAGGGATCTTGTTGCCATCAGGACCTTAAACAGTCTCATCTTGCTGCCAAAAATATTTGCCACATCATTGGTGCTTTGGTTTCTTCTGCCTGGGCTGCTTACTTTCATCTGCAAGGCCCTTACCTCCTCAAATAGGTTGTTATTTTCACCTCTTAACCATACTTTAACCCGCATTTGGATAGCCTTCATATTTGCTTTGATGTTTGCTCTCAAGCGGGTCTTGGTAAGGAAGAGGTGTTGTGTCAGTACAAGGACCTTAAGAGAGAATGAGGCAATGGGTGTGGTGTTATCGTAATTTGCTACTAGATGTGTGATTTTACTGATCATTTCAGCTGTTGCATTGCGTTCGGGACGTTCGAAAAGGTTACTTGATGACCAGGTTATTGCATTTCCTCTCGATTTTCCCATACATTATATATATATATATATATATATATATATATATATATATATATATATATATATATATATATATCTATCTATCTATCTATATATATATATATATATATATATATATATATATCTATATATATAAATATCTATCTATCTCCCTATCTGATATATATATATCAATCTATATATATATATATATATATATATATATATATATATATAAGCAACGTTGGGTCTGGTTAGTACTTGGATGGGTGACCGCCTGGGAACACCAGATGCTGTTGGCATAACGTTCTCCTTACGTGTCACGTGGGGTTGGTGGAGGATTAGTGCCCCTCCCTGTAAAACAATTAACTCTAAGCCCTTGTCCACCCCGTTTGGGATACATGGCGTCTCGCAATGAATGAATGAATGATTATTATTATTATTATTATTATTATTATTATTATCATCATCATCATCATCATCATCATCATCAATCGTGTGTGTGTGTGTGTGTGTGTGTGTGTGTGTGTGTGTGTGTGTGTGTGTGTGTGTGTGTGTGTGGTGCAGCCAAAGCTGGTAAAAAGATTTTTATGAAACTTGGCTATCTATCTATCTATAGCCCGATGCCCTAATCCCGAAAAAGGGTGGCCGCAGACAAAACGCCTCCAAGTCACTCTGTCACCCATCATTTGACTACCCTCCCCCCAACTCACCCCCCCTCTCTCATATACCTCTCAACTCCTTCCCTCCACCTCATCCTCGATCTACCCCTCCCTCTCCCTCCCTCCACCTCACCTACATACACCCTCTTAGTCAGTCTTTCATTCTCCATTCTCTCCACATGTCCAAACCACCTCAGTGTATTTCTCCTAATCTTCTCAACCACATCCACATCTACCCCACAACGTTCCTTCACTTCTTCATTCGTCAACCTGTCCCTCCACGTCACTCCACATGCTCCTCTCAAGTAACTCATTTCCACTGCTCTCACTCTTGACTTGTTCCCTTCTTGCAAGGTCCACGCCTCGCTTCCATACGTCAGGGTAGGGATCACAATACCATCATGCAGTGACTTCTTAACTTCCATACTCACCTCCCTATTTCTCATCACTGCTTTCAGTGTACCAACAACCTTCCTTCCCTGCTGTACCCTTTCACGTACTTCATCCCCCAAAGTTCCATCCTTACTTATCACACTACCCAAGTACTTGAATGCACTCACATTCTCCATATCCTCACCATCCAACCTCACTGCACACTCTGTGACTTCATTCGTCTCAAACACCATAACTTTACTTTTGTTTACATTAACTTTCAGCTTCCTTCTCCTACACACTGTCCCAAATTCATTCACCAAACCTTGCAACTCCCATTCATCTTCACTCAACAATACTGTATCATCAGCAAACAGCAACACCGGAAGCTTCCAAATCTCACCCTCATTCATTAGGGCCACCCCCACATTCACTGCCCTACCTTGCACCTCCCTTACAACCCCATCCATATATATATTAAACAGCCATGGAGACATCACACACCCCTGTTTCAGTCCCACATTGAGATCAAAGAAGTCACTCAGCTCACCATCCACTCGCACCGTAGCCCTAGTTCCCTCGTACATACTCTTCACAGCACTCAACAATTTCCCCTCCACTCCATATATTCTTAATACCTTCCACATACCTTGCCTATCTATTCTGTCATAAGCTTTCTCCAAGTCCATGAAGGCAGCATACACTTTCCTTCCCTTCTCTAGATACTTCTCCACTAAACATCTTAGAACAAATATCTGGTCTACACACCCTTTTCCCTTCCTAAATCCCCCTTGTTCTTCTCCAACTAGCTCCTCTGTCATATGCCTAACCCTATCAATGAGTATTCTACCATATATTTTACCAGTCACACTAAGAAGGCAAATACCCCTATGGTTACCACATACTTCTCTCTCCCCTTTTCCTTTGTACAGAGGAACAATTATACCTGATTTCCAGTCCTCTGGAACCCTTCCCTCTTCCCAAGCCAATCTACACAACTTCCATATCCACTCCACAACAATCTCACCCCCATACCTAAGCATTTCACCACACACTCCATGAATTCCTGGGGCCTTTCCCAGCTTAATCTTCTTCATCGCTTCCACTACTTCCGCCCTACTGATCTCTTCCTCCTTCCTCTCATCTCTTCTTCTCCCAGCCATTCCCCAACCACTTATACTCACACTGCTCTCACTCTCTACATTCAACAAATCCTCAAAGTGCTCCTTCCATCTCCCCAGTTTCTCTCTCTTCTCCACCAACAATCTATTATTCCTATCTTTCACTCCCCTATTATTTCCCCTTTCACACTGCCTTACTTTCTTTACCTCCTTTCAAAACAATTTCTTACTCTCCCTCCATTTCACACTCAGATTATACTTATTAATTTCTAGCGGGTCCAAGTGTGGAGGTCTAAGTACCAGTGAGGAAGTCCAAGTCCAAGTGTGGAGATCAAGGTCCCAGTGCGTGAGTCAAGGTCCCAGTGTGGAACTTAAGGTCGGGAGTGGCAGAGGACTGGACCAGTGAAATTTGTGCTCAGAGGGACGATTATGAAGAAACACATTGGACTGGGACAGAGGAGCTAAGTTTTGTGGATTTGATATTAGGACCATATAGAGATATATTTTTTCGAACAATGTGCCAACTGATTCATGTTTAATCTGTAAAGCAAGTAGCTGGGGAAGATTTCTACTTTTTGGTCTTGTTAATACACATTCCCTCCCACTCGAACTTTATTGTTTGTATAACCCTTGAGAACTGGTGGTATAGAGCTTACTTAGCAGTTTGTTAATGTGCAACTTAGAGCATTCTGGGAAACTGCGAAGGTTGGGCTTGGGTTGCCCTAGTTGGAGACTGGCCCCGTCATTTTGGCATGCTACCACTCTTAACTTGGCCACTTGAAATATAATAAACGCAACCGAAGAGGCTGCTAATGGGAGAGAGTCTCCATCAATCTGAGTTCCCGACCGTTCCAGCACACATGGGTCATCAATACTGACTTGTTTTCTGCCCCTTTTGACCATGTAAAAGTCTGGATCGCAGAGGTGACAGTACAATGTGCACTCACCTCTTTCCAGCCCCTATATGAAGGATCTGAAGAGGATGAGGACAAGAACGAGAACATAGCCATTGGACGTGGTGTAACCTCGTGGTGGGGGAAGGAAAGGATTTCATCACAGGGAACTGAAGGTGTGACAAGGAGAAAAATAAGGTATGATGCCTCTGTTTTGTCTGGGGAAGGCGCGAGTGGTGTTGTGGGAGTGAGCAGTGAAAGGAAACATGGTGGTAATAGGGAGGCAGCTCCCGGTCAACCAGGTGAGGAGCAGCCACGCCCTAGCACCTCTTTCTCCCAGCAAAATTCCCACGCTTCCTCCCCACAGCCCAGTGATGTGGGGAAAGGAAGCAAAGGGAAGGGAAAAGGGAGAGGGAAGAGGAATGCGAGTGGGAAAGGGCACCGCTCTCCACTTCCCCAAGCACCCCCACCACCCTCTCCTCCCCACTTCGATGAAGGCGACAATGGTGACATTGGTGTGTCATGGGACTGGGAGGATGGGAGTGACTTCACGCCTATAATTCACCAGTTCACAGAGAAGTGGCGGTCTGGCTGTACTGCTCCTGGACTCCATGCAGGCTCCACTAAGGTGGATTTCTTCCACCTATACTTTGATGAGGAGTTTGTGGAGTGTATTGTGGAGCAAACCAACAAATTCACAAGCAGCCAGCATTGTGAAAGCAAGCGTGAAGGTACGACAAGCAGGCACTCACAGCAATATAACTTCCCATTACCAGAGATGAGATATTCATCTTTTTTGCCCTGGTTCTCTTGATGGGTATTGTACGGAAAAGACATAATCTCGGATACTAGTCTATGTACCCAATTACCAGCACAACTTTCTTTGGGAAGGTAATGGGCCGGAATAGATTTCAGCAAATTCTGAGCCACCTCCATCTGAACGATGCCAATGACCCTGCTAATGCTAATAACACTGATAGACTGAGGAGAATAAGGATGGTATTTGATTACCTGGGGGAAAAGTTCCGCTGCAATGTGTTCCAGAGAACACGGTACCGGGTGTGCGGAGGGTCACCTATTTACACCACTTCTAGGCTCAAGTGTGCATTATCTCTCTGAATTGCCATCGTTTCTCACAAAAAGTGGAGGTTTGAACAAAAGAAAAAAATCTGCCAGGATTGGGGGGGGGGGTAGTGGTGAAAAATCTGCTGGGACGTGGTGAGTCGAAGGAATGCTAGCGTGGAGTGACATGAAGACGACAGACAGGGATAGACAGGTAAACAGAAAGGCAGGTAGACAAAAAGAGAGACAGGGAGGCACAGACAGAAAGAAAAATAAACACCAAGCTAAAACAATAACCTAGTCAAAATTTACCAAAGCCGAGAAAAGATGTGCCAGGGCCTCACAGAGAGCCATTGTTGCACAGTAAATTCAGTATTGGGTTTCCTTGCCCCACCCACCACGATAAAAGCAAATGTGATTTCCTGACTCACATACTTCCCCACATGTTTCTTGTAATGCTGGTGAATGGAGAGTGTTGGGAAGGGATCGGAAGGGATGAACAAAGTTTTTTTTTTATGTTTTTATGTTTTTTTTTTTTATGTGAATACATAGTGAGGGAAAAGGAAGGTAGGGATGAAAGTAAATGACAAAGGTAGGGAGAAGAGGAGAGAGGGGGGGATGGACTAGGATTTTTGGTGCTGTGTAAGGAAAGGGAGTGGAGGAGAAAAGAGGGGTTGGAGTGAGAGAGGAACTGCGATTTTGGTAATGATGGGGAACAGGATACGAGACAAGAAAGGGGGGGTGGGAGGGAAGACATTTTGATGATTAAGGGAGAGGGAATGAAAGTGAAATGAAAGGAAAGGAAGGGATGATAGTCTTAATAGTGATCTTAAGCAGTGTTTTGAAAATTTTTATGAAGGAATTTCGAAACTGTTATTCCTTTATTATCGCCCACCTTTAGAAGGCAAAGTGATGACGTTTTGGCCTGCCTCTGTGTGTGTGTGTGTGTGTGTGTGTGTGCGCATGTTCCCATTATATCTCAAACGAAATAAGCTGTCAACATGAAACCCTCAGGGTATCAAGATATGGCCAAAATCTTAGCCGAGTTCGAGAATGGGAACCGTGGTCAAGGTCAAGGTCACCAAAATGGCTACGAAAGGTCAACTAGTTTTCATCGCCCGCCTTTAGCATCATTATATCTCATAACGGCTTGAGCTATCAACATGAAACATTCAGAGTATAAAGATATGGCCAAAATCTTGGACAAGTTCGAAAATGGGTTCTTGCAGTCAAGGTTACCAAAATGGCTGCCAAAGGTCAACTATAGTGTAATTGACTGACCCGTGCAGCCGAAACATATAGGGTAAGTAGGGTGTGTTTGATTTGTGGCTGCTGATTGGCCGCCGATGATGTAAATCATTTTTTACGAGATAGGAGCAAGCAACACTAGATAACTAAATCTGACTGCTTAAAACTAAGAAAAACAAAGTGAAAAGGGAACTGAACAAATAGTTAAGTGATGAAAAATAATAATAAAAAAATACTAACTCAAATCTCACAACACAGGTCCGAAAGTAAATAAAATTAGCTGACATAAGCAAGGGCAAAATAAACACCATGAAAAATACCTAATATAATACAAGCTAAAATGTACAAATTTTACAATAAAAAAGCAATAGAACGAGAAAAAAGAATTCACCTGATAATTCCCTGAATAAATAACTCTAAAGTCTTGGAACAAACTTGCCAGACAAAAGAAACAAAATCATACAAAAAGAGATACCTAAACTGCACGCCATTGCCACAGATAATGATAATAACAATAATACTTGCGATTGCATGTTGATACGAAGTGAAAAGATGTTCAGAAATATATACAACACACAAAATACTGCTTCTCCTCCCTCTCTGATCTCCAATCCAAACACTCCCTCTCTCGATGCCAGTCCCACAAAAACTCTCCCTCCATTCAAAATTCTACCCCTTATATACTCTCTGGCTGTGCACGCATCAACATGCAGCTGGGGGCCAGATGAGAAATATAAAGAAAAGAGCTAGGCAAATTAATCTCTCCCTCATACTCCAAACTTTATAAATATCGCTGGTGAATACAAATCTTTATGTCGCCAGGTTAAGCTTCACAGTAAGTCATTGATATTAAAAACAATTTTAGTCACACCCGTGTCAAGAGAGCAAAGAGAATTAACTAAGACTTTATAAATGTGTTCTCACTAAACAGGCAACAACATGAGCAAGTGCATGTATGTAGATGCTTGCGTACACAGCATCGACACACATACACACACGCCCAGTGACATGCACGCACTATACATACATGCACAATATACACAAAAATATATATACATTCTTACACACGTAACATGCCCACACCCAAGAAAGAATTTTCCCTTAGAAAAATTCGTTCTTAAGAACGTGACAGGCAATCAGCGATGATATTGTCAACACCCTTAATATGTCTAACCTCCAAATGAAACTGTTGAAGGAACAAACTCCAACGTGTCAATCGCTGATTCTTTATCTTCAAATTATTCAAAAATTTGAGTGGGTGATGATCAGTATATATAATGACAGTAGGTCCAAATGCAGGGACATACAAAAAAAAGAAAAGTGCTACAGGTTGAGGATCAGGGCTAATAGTTCCTTTTTGATAACAGAATAATTACGTTGAGCAACAGAAAACTTCTTACTGAAATAACAAACAGGATGCTCTACGCCATGATCGTCGTCCTGCATTAACACAGTTCCTGCACCCACATTACTGGCATCTACAGCAAGTTTAAATGTCTTATTAAAGTTTGGTGCAGCCATAACTGGATAATTACATAAGATCTTGGCTGCATCAAAGCTGTTCTGACACACGTCACTTCAGGCGTATTTTCTATCTTTCTTAAGCAGTTCAGTGAGAGGGGCCACTATTGTTGCAAAGTTCTTCAAAAAACGACGGTAGTAACCAATACTGCCGAGGAATCACCTAAGCTCGTGCCTGTTTTGTGATGCCTTAAAACTCTTTATTGCCTCCACCTTAGAGTCAGGGGGCATACACAACCATGACCAAGCACATAGCCAAGATATTGAACTTGTGCACAAAGAAACTTGCACTTCTTTAAATTTACTACAAGGCGACCCTCAGAAAGCCTGGACAGCAAAACACCTAGTTCGCTTAACCCACCGTGTGCCGGCTATTTTTAGCCCACTGGGTCACCCCAGTGCCGGCCATTTTTCGACTTTTTTTTTTTGGCTAAAATGATAGATTTTGATGTGGAAACAACGAATTTCACCATTACAATGCTCACCGAGGCTTGGAAATGAGTTTTATTTAGTCCTGCATACTCGTGTACAGGTATAGCCACTCCCTCACGCGCACCACGTACATGAGACAAAGCCGTTTTCTATGTAAGGTATACTCAGGTATTTATGCTGGGAAGGTATAGCAATGTTCAGTACATTTTTTTGATCACTTATTACTTCATTATCTATAAAAATTTGCATGTCTTTCTCACTGTGGATTATCTTACACTTACTTGAAGATAGGTACAACCTGATTTCTTTATGTACAGTCCTGGCACTTACAAGAAGGTATTTACAACTTGACTTCACTATATAGTCCTTACACTTACAAGAAAATATTTACAACTTACATTTACATGAAAATATTTACAAAATACCTTCACTATGTACAGCACTGGGTGAGGCAAACAGGCAGAGTGAGGGTGAGTGAGCGTGAGGGGGGAAGCGAGTGAGTGTATGGCCTTGACAGCCTGCCAATTTTTACCTGCGAATCTGTAAAAATGCGGTCACAGTGAAGTTTTTTATTTTAGACCATTTTAAAACAGCACTGGCACTGGCTGCGGCATTATCTCAGACCGTTTTAAAACAGCACTGGCACACAGTGGGTTAGTGGCTTTCCCAATCATCATTAAAGACTACTACATCATCCAAGTATACCAAACAATGCTTCATACCACTGACAATGATGTTCATTAATCACTGGAACGTTGCCGGGGCGTTTTTCATACCATATAGCATTACATTACACTGATATGTTTGTCCGCCTGTCACAAAACAGGAGACTTCCTAACCCGTTCGGTCAAAGGTACTTGCCTGAAGCCTTTCTTGAGATCTAACTTGGTGATATAACTAGACAAGCTGGTGCAATCGATGCAGTCCTCAAGCCGGGGCAAGGGGTACGTATCAGTCATGGTTAGTGCATTCACCCATCTGTAGTCTATGGAAAATCTTGATGTGCCATCTGGTTTAGGTTGCACATCACAGGGGAACTCCAGGGACTAACACAGGGGGAGATAAGCCCGAGGTACAACATATAATTGAGCTCCTGACGCAGCACGTCAACACGCTGAGGAGTGACTTGATAAGAGGGCAACTTCACAGGAATGGCATCACCCACATCCACGTCATGCTCAATCCAATCGGTTGTCCCAGGGGTACTGCTGAATACATCCTTGTAAGTTGACAAGAGGGCAACCAACTGAGATGCTTGGTCCTGAGGCAGATGTGCCAACTTGGAGCTGAGAGTGGACTCTGCCTCATCATTCTTCACCCAGCTAGAGTCTGGAAACTCACAGTCCACCTCAAACAAGCCGCTATCAACACTTTCCTCAGGAACAGCAGCAGTGGCGGAGACAAGGTGTACGGGATCTGGAGAATCTGGTGCACGATGGTACGGCTTCAGCATGTTCACATGGCACAGTTGGTGCTTCTTCCTTCTGTCGGGGGTCTCCACCAGGTAGTCAGTGTCTCCATTATGCCACAGTACAGGGAAAGGACCACTAAACTTAGAGGCCAGCAGCTGACCCTGCAGTGGCAGCAACACCAAAACCTCAACGCCAACCTTAAACTTCCTCAGCCTGGCCTTTTGATCATACCACACCTTCATCCTGTGCCTGCTTGAAATTTTCCCTGGCCAGCTCCAGAGTTTCACTTATACGGGTCTTGAAGTCCTGCACATAATGGAGTAAAGTCTTGCTCTCGGCGAGGGTACTGCTCCAAGTCTCCTTAACCAAGCTCAGGGGACCCCGAACTCGATAGGCAAACACGAGCTCGTTAGGAGAGAATCCCAAACTCTCCGGTGGGACTTCCCTCCTAGCAAACAGGAGGAATGGCACACCATGGTCCCAGTCCTTAGAGTGCTCCAGACAGTATTTGCAGAGCATAATCTTGAGCGTCTGGTAGTAACGCTCCAAGGCACCTGGCGTCTCTGGATGGTGGGCACTGCTCTTGATGTGTGTGATGCCAAGTTGAGCTAAAGACTGCTGGAAGATGTTGGAAAGGAAATTGGACCCCTCTATCTGCCTGAGCCTCCTGGGGCAAACCAAACTTTGTAAAGAAATCTAGCAAAACTCTAAGCACTGCCTTAGCTTTGACAGAACTTAGAGGTATTGCCTCAGGGTACCTTGTGGAGGGGTCAGTGATAGTGGGCAGATATGAGCTACCGCTGGAAGTTAGGGGCAAGGGTCCCACCACATCTATAATTAACCTGGAAAAGGGGGATCAATGGCAGGAATGGGCCTTAGAGACAAACTGATTCGGCCTACCCACTACTTGACAGATATGACAATGTTTGACAAACTTAGCCACACCCACTGCCATGCGGGGCCAGTATAATTCTGCACACAGCCTCTCCATAGTCTTCCTTACACCCATGTGACCTGCAAGTAGAGTAGAATGGGCCAGTTGAATTAACTCCTGCCTGCACGCATTAGGTACTACGATCTGATGGTAGTCCCACATCCCATCATCTACATTCACGTGTGGGTCTCCACTGTCTCCACAAAATCTCGTCTTTCACATAAAAACATTCACCATTCTCCTTCTCAAAATCATCCACTGCACACAACTTCAACCTCTGAATCTCCTGGTCTCCGGACTGCAACTCCTTTAATTTCTCAATGTTCACCTCCTCCAGTGGAACAGGTGGAATATCTTTCAAAGAACCCATAAATGTATCTGCCAAAGATATCTCATTGTCTGATTTTTTCATGTCCTCAGATGTAGGACTAACTGTTGCCTCTGGTACGATAAAGCGGGGCACACTACAAGCAACCTTCTCCTATCGACCCCTCTCTGCATGTGACATGGACCTAGTCACTGCACAAACTGGGAATACCTCTGCTTCATTGGGATCAACCTACAGAGGAAGTTCGGGCACTGGCATCTCCGACAAAACTGGAGTGGTAATCTCCTCGCCTCTCACTAGGTCATTGCCCATTATTAAATCAACACCACTCTCTGGTAAATAATCTGCAACACCCAATCGTGCCAATCCATCAAACAACTGACATTCAACCTCACAAGAAACTAGCGGCACAGTCTTTGCACCCATTACTCCCCTAATCAGAACAAACTCTCCTCGTACAACATCAAGAACTTCATTATTTGGCCTTACCCACAAAGGAATTGAAGAACCAGTGTCACGAAGAATGCGCACCTGATGCTGCACGCCATTCACCTTCACCAACCAGAATACAGGTAGGAGGCTTATGAAGAAGCAGGGGCAACACTGCTCGTCACCGCCTGTACCACACCTCCTGAAACACTGGGCTCCGACACAGTTGTGGCCTCTTTCTTCCCACCTTCCGGAACAACATCAAACCTAGAAGGGGGTAAAACATCAGACTTTCCCTAACTAACAACTGGGAAACCAACTGAAGGCGTAACCACGAGAGCTCCACGAGAAACAAAGCTCAGTGGCTTCAGAACACCTGACTTTCGCCAACATCTATCTAGAGTGTGACCTGGCCTTTTGCAATATGAACAACCAAATGGGTGGCGTGTAGGTTTTGGGGAAATGTGAGGTGTATCAGGTTTGGGTGTGGAGGAATTCGTGAAGTTGGGCTTCTGAGAGGGTTGTTTGGGGAGCTGACAGGGGTAACACTTCTGAGGAACACTCCTAGGAACTTCCTTACCCTTATTCAAGTTTTTAAACAATAAATAATCATCTACATAAACTGCAGCTTCAGCACCATTCTTAACTTTCTTATCAGCAAGTTAAGTTCTTAAATATGTATCAATCTTTGTCAAGGAAGTTCTCGAAGATAACACGTTCCTTAAGCTTAGCATAAGATTCTGAGACATCCTCACTTCGCATCCATTGATTAAATGCATCAGTCATCTGCCTATTGAAATCTACCAATGTGTCGCGAGGGCACTTCCTACAGTTCCTAAATTTCTGTCTGTAAGCTTCAGGTCTCATCTCGTATGCACGCAGTATGGTTTTCTTCAATTCCTCATAATCCTATGATTCGCGGTGGCTAAGACTGTCATAGGCCTTCAATACTATATCTTTGATTACTGTCTGAACTAGAGATGACCAGCTGTCTCTGGTCCACTTGTTACTTGTAGGAATCTTCTCAAATCGGTCAAAGAATTCCAGGACTAAGCACTCATCTAACGGGAGAACTAATTTAGTGGGCTCAACTGCTCTAAATTCTGAAAAAGAATGGGGAAAATTGTATGGGGCACTTGGGCAATTCATATGCATTTCATAGCTAAGCTTCATCTGCTCCAGTTTTATTTTCTCCTCCTGTACTTTACTATTCTCCTCCACCTTCTTCTTCCTCTGAAACTGTAGTTTAAATTGTAACATCCTGTACTCATGATCATGCTTAGCCTGCTCTGCATCAATAGATTCTTTCTGCTGGATGACAGTGACCTCAGCTAAACTATCATGAGATGAATGAACTGACCTATAAACTAATTCAGGGTCTGGCCAGGATCCTGGGACTTCATATGGGTCTGTGCCAAACAGTCGGTGGCATATTAAGTTAGTTAATGGGAAGGCATTACCTGAGTCACTCTGAATTCCAAGAGCTTGAGCAACTAAGGCTAAGTCCTGCTTCTGCAACCTCCTAACCTTATCCTCCGTTGGTCCTGAGTCGATGAAATCAACTGCATCGTGCTGACTCACAATATGTAGGGGTGCCACAGTAACATCACTAATTCTACTCTCCATGATGACACACTACCACAATGACACAATAATAATCAAAATATCAGAGTATTATTTAGTAGGTTACTAAAAGGGGTGAAAAGTTTTTATGTAAATAGTAGAGTGTGTGTAACAGTGGGAAATGCTGTGAGTGATTGGTTTCCCGTGAGAGTGGGGCTGCGACAGTGATGTGTGATGTTCCCTTGGCTGTTTAATATTTATATGGATGGTGTAGTAAGGGAGGTGAATGCAAGAGTTTTAGGTGGAAGTCTGAATCTGGTGAATGTTGATGGTGGAGAGTGGAATCTGAAACAGATGCTGTTTGCAGATGATACTGCACTGGTGGCTGATTCAGAGGAGAGATTGAGAAAGTTGGTAGAGGAGTTTGGAAGGGTGTGTGAAAGGAGGAAATTGAAAGTAAATGAGAACAAGAGTAAAGTGATGAAGTGTACGAAGTTGGTAGATAGTAGGGGGATGAATATAGTTTTGAATGGTGAGTAGCTTGAGGAGGTAGAGTGTTTTAAATATTTAGGGTCACATGTTGCTGTGGATGGAAGAATAGATGCAGAAGTGAGGTTTAGAATGAATGAAGTAGGTAAGGTGCTGGGAGGAATGAAAAAAGTGTTTAGATGTCGTTCGCTTAGAATGGATGTAAAGAGAAGGCTGTATGAGGGTGTTGTGGTACCGACTACATTATATGGGGCTGAAACATGGAGTATGGGTGTAGCAGAGAGGAAAAGTTTGAATGTAATGGAGATGAGGTGTCTGAGGAGTATGTGTGGAGTGATGCGTATGGATTGAGTGCGAAATGATGAAGTGCAAAGGAGAACTGGAGTTGTTCGGGAGATGGCGGGTAGAGTTGAGCAGAGGGTGTTGCGATGGTTTGGGCATATGGAGAGAATGGATAATGAGCGATTGGTCAAAAAGATAACTAGATCTGATGTGAGAGGTGTAAGGCTGAAAGGGAGACCACGAATAGGATGGATGGACAGTGTGAAGAGAGCGCTAGATGTGACAGGGGTGTCTGTTGAGCATGGAAGAGTGGCTGTGCGTGACAGAAACAAATGGAGAGATATTGTGAATGAGTAAATGATGACGCAGCCCTGAGGGGATATTCTCCCACATTTGGTTTAATCAGCTAGTCAGATCAGGTGCGGGTAAGGGGATGGGTCCATTATGATGTGGCAGGGGTAAACCAGCTCTGCTGTCGGGCCCTGCTGCGGATGTCACTGATTGCACTGCGCAGTTGACCCTTGTGCGGTGTGGTGCGGTGAGGATCTGTCCCTTCTCCCCTTTGGGGTTAAGATGCGAATGAATGTGTTTGAATGGATGAGTAAATGGGGAGTGTGTAGTCCTGTCTCGGCTACCTCCCTTTCCTTGGGGGAAGCAGCCTAGGTATATAGATAGATAGAGTTTATCCTGGCGAGGTAAAGCTAATTTATATGTTACGAGATGGGAACAGGCAACACTAGATAACTAAATCTGACTGCGTAAAACTATGTAAAAGAAAGTGAAAGGGAACTGAACAAATAGTTAAGTGATGAAAAAAAAAAGAAAAACACTAACTCCAATCTCGCAATACAGGTTCGAAAGTAAATAAAATTAGCTGACGTAACCAAAGGCAAAATAAACAATAAAAAATACCTAATATCATACAAGCTAATATTTACAAAGCTTACAATAATATAACAATGGAACGAGGAAAACCAATCCACCTGATAATACCCTGAATAAATCGCACTAAAGTCTGGGAACAGACTCGTCAGACAAAAGAAACAAAATCATACAAAAAGAGATAACTAAACTGCACTTGATTTGTCGAAAAATTATTTATACACTCCTTTGTCCGACGAGTGTTGGTCTAACACGACCCAGAGTAAATTCACAAAAGTCTCGTAAGAGGATTAGGTGTAACTGATACTCCAACTCACCTAGTTATTATTCTCTTATCTTCTATCTCCTAGCTAATTCCCCATTGAATTGACCAGTTCGTATAGATTACTTTGCTAGAAAGAGTCGGACAACAGATTGTCGACGAGCCTGATGTTTAGGTTGGTTGCCTGGGGTGCCAAGCGTCCTTGAGGTGCGTATTTACAACCTGCTACTTGAACCAGGTCTAGGAGCAGAAGTGACTAACATGGCAAGCTTCTTCTCCCTCATAGGATTTGAAGAGCTGCCAGCTATTTATTAATTACATTGCTAAATACAGTTAGATTACATCATGATATATACAAGGCGAATCTAACTAATTAATCTTAATTTAATTAAACTAAAGCCAATTCAAATATTCCCTTTATCTATGTAAATATGTTAAACCCACATCTGCTTTTCATGTGACGGCTTTTCATCCTCAGGACACGTCATCTACTACGCAGACACAGTTAGGTCAATGGAATTTTCCAAAATAATTATATGTATTTACAATATACTTGTCCACAAGGGTTAAACACAGTAGCATTTAATTTATTAATAATAAGAATTATTAAAGAGAACGCAATCTCTGGGTTATAAAAACTGCTTGAATAGTTATTACCGCTCTCTAGGCTTTCCTCTGCTTCTATCCAGGAACGACTATTTTAAAAGGTAAAGAGCACAACCGCTCTTGGGCAAAATATTTCTCACAGTTTTGGGGATGGGCGAAAAATAATACGCTGTACCATGTAATGTGACCTATAGCCAGGAGTTCTCTCCATAGGTCTTGAGAACCCTGTGCTGCAGCCCTGCTAGGTCTCGCATCTTGACCCATTTGGTCTCTACCATTCGCTGTCTCCGGGGTAGCCGTTAACTCAAGGGGTACCAGTTTATCAAAAGTTTTTATGTTGGTATGTCCCCTAGATTTTATTTTTTCGAGTCTCAGCACCCCCTCTGAGGCTGGGTGCGTGGAGATCACTTTAGCCACTGGGATCTTGGTTGTTCTGTTTTTACTAAGACCACATCTCCTATGTTTATAACAGACTTGTTGCTGGCAGCTGAGCCCCATAAAATCTTTCTCGTAGGCTCAAAAGATAGTCTTTGCTCCAATGTCTGTTCCAGGTGTCCAATACTTTTTTCAGACATTGATATCCCTCTGCAGATGTTGTCCCAATTCAGTATTTTCTGTGGTAGGATCAACTACTTCCTCCTGGATATCCACGCAAGGCACCGAATGGAGCTTTCTGCCATACAACATATGAGCCAGTGTCAACGCCTCAATCGAAACACTAGTGTCATCAAGATAGGTTAAAAGTCTATCATTAATCCTAGCTTCAATTTCAGTTATCACTTTCTTAACTCATGCCTTACGATCTTAGTTCTGTATAAGGTGTTCCTTAGGCAGTTCTTCACACTACCAATCATTCGTTCGGTAAATCCATTTGCCATGGTGCTCTTGGTTTTTGGAGCTATGAACTACCAGGTACAATTTTGGATTCCCAGCGCCGACTTAACCTTTGGGTCACTCATTATATTTAAAGGTAGAGGTGCTGCTCCAAAGAAATTGGTTCCATTGTCTCTTATTAATTTGTTAGGACAAGACCTTCTAGTGGCAAATCTTCTAAATACGTTCAGGAATGTCTCTGAACTCAAATCTTCTGCCATTTCTAGATGAACTGCCCTTGTGTAGGTGCAAGTAAACAGACATATATACACCTTATGGGGAGTTCCCCCACCTGTAATAGTTATAGCCCCTGTGTAATCAACTCCAGTTACCTTGAAGGACCTTACCCTTGGTAAGGCAGGTTGTCCTGGATAGTCATATGGTCGTTGTTTATATCTTCTACATGTAATGCAACCTTTGAGATATTTCCTTATGACCTGTCTACCCTTTGGGATCCAATAACTTTCCCAGATTCGGGCCAAAGTCTGCGGCACACCTCCGTGAAGAGTCAAATCATGGGCTTCCTTTACAATTAACTGTACAAAATATCTGCTCTTGGGTAAAAACGTGGCATGTCTAGTCTGGAGAGGGAAATCAGCCTTTATTATTTGGTCTCGCCATCTAATTAGACCCTTTCTGTCTAAGAATTAGCCTAAATCTATTATCAGGTTATTCTTATTCCCAGTGCCTTGGCCTAAAAGGTCATATATCTCTCCGTAATAATCCCTTTGTATCCTTTTCAGCCAATATTCCATGGGATCTAGCTTCTGAAACCCCACCTTCTTATTAAAAAAATTAACAACTAATTTAGTAGTGTTAAGTTGTCTTATTGATGAGAGTCTGCTAATGCCAATTACTTCTGGCTCAGGTACTACAGGATCCAAGTTTACTACACCAACCTCAGCAATATTATACTGTTTCTGCTTAGGCCAATCTTTAGTGAGTAACCATTTAGGATCTTTAAACCATAAGTTATCCCTGATCAGTCTCTTTAGAGTCGAATCTCTCGAGAGCAGATCAGCTGGGTTTTGTTTGGAGTATTTGGAAGACGGCTCTTTAATAGTCTTGACTCTATTGTGGACGAAAGGAATTTTACTGTCTTCCTTCCCTATCCAGTAAAGACAAATCTCACTATCAGTCCATATATAGATATCCTCAAACTAAGTATCATGAGTGGTGGTTAAATACCTGGCCAATTTAGTTCCTACATCTATGGAAGCCAATTCCATTTGAGATAGGGATCTTCCTTTAATTGGCGCAACTCTGGCTTTGGACATAATAATCTTACTATCCTCTCCTGTTGCACAATAAGCTACTGCTCCATGTACCCTTTGAGAAGCATCACAAAATATGTGTAAGTCTGACTTCTCATTTCTGTTTATTTTCTTGGGAATACATATGCTTGGTGTGGTTTCAAACTCCTTTCTAATTTGTTACCAGTGTTCCACATATGTCTCACCCAATTCAGAGTCCCAGTTTAACCTTTCTTACCAAGCCTCCTGCACGAAACATTTGCCTCTAATAACTAGACTGACGAATCCTAATGGATCAAATAACATGGAGACCTGACTTAACAAGGACCTCTTGGTGAGAGAACTTAACTGGTTTCAAACTTATTTCATCAGCTCTTGAATCCCAGTTAAGACCCAACACATTTTAAGTTTTGGGAATGTCATTATTTGGATAATCCTCTTGTATTTTATTCCTCAAAAGTGGTGAATTTGTATTCCAGCTCTGTAACGGCAAATTTGCCTTCCCACATACGGAATTGGCTACTTCATAAGCCCTCAATGCTTCCGACTCAGTATCAGCCACACCTTGCAAATTATCCACGTACAAAGCCTGCCCTATTTCTGGCCATTTGGCATTTCTAAAATGATGCTTTAAATTAGGAAAGGACAATCACAAAAGCCAAAGAGCACCGATCAGAAACAGTAAGTTTTCAATGGACTATCCTCATTTTGAGGGTCTTGAGGCCAGAGGAATTTTGTAAATTTCCTATCCTCCCCCCTCAGTCCTATACTGAGAAAAGCCTTACTAATGTCTGCTGTATAAGCATAAGGTTTCTCTCTAAATCTTAGTAACACATTCCCTGACTTCTCTGTTAGTGTAGGTCCAGTGTATAGGCAATCGTTCAAAGTAGCTGATCCTTTGGACGCTTTACAACTACAATTGAAAACTATCCTTATGGGAGTAGTGACTGAATCCTTGCTTACAGCATGATGTCGCAAATAATGTCCCTCCTTATTGTTAACAGGGAATTCTACCTCTTCTATAAATTTATTCTTCAATTGATCTTTTATAATATCATGTATGGTTAAATGTTCTGGTTTATCTCTCAACTTTCTTAGAAGAGAATTTAACTGAGCCTTAGGTGCTTGGTAATTTGTTGGTAACGCCGAATGGTTTAGTTTCCATGGCAATCCTACCCAATACTGTCCATCCTTTAATTCCACTGACTGGTTATACAAATCCAAAGTTATTTTATCTTCAGGGGTTGGTTCCTCTGAGTGTATTCCTACACTATCCAGGTCCCATAATTTGTGTACAGATTCAATATTTTCATCCAGCAAATCATTTATCTGAGCAGGTTCTACTTCTGCACCTATTCTAGCTACCATCAATGACTGTGTAGGGGTAACAAAAACTGAGTCTAATGGTTTAGCCTCTGCTTTAACTTGTTTTGGAAAAGGCAACTGACCCATAATAAGGTTGCCTCCTGGACTCTTGAATAAATGTACCTTATTCTTCAAAGTCCTGTGTAGGAATCTTCCACAATAATCCCTGCTGAGGGGGGTCACCTTGACGCGGTGGCGGGACTTGAAGCGTGGTTGGTGGTGCCACCTACTTTGGAGGCATGCCTACCTTTGTAGGGTTCGGCATATGTCAGTCACGTGGACCAAGCACCCCCTACATCACTGGTGGAGGAGGCCTGCTGGTGATGTTAGTCCCTGCCCTTTTGCCATCGAGGGCGGGACTGTTCACTCCCCACGTGTTTGCCGTGCGTGGTGTCCCATAATGCTGGGAGACAGGAGTCCTGGAGGTCGAGCGATGCTGCACGATGCGCCCTGCAGCTAGCAATACACCTCTTTGGTCCCTTATTCAGGCTAGACGGGTGGCCTGGTTGGGCCCGTCTAGGTCAATCGGCTGGTCATGCCTTGGCTAGGGTCAAGTGGGCACTGGGGGGCCTGGTGGCTCCTACCGTCCTGGAGTCACCCTTGCCCAGTCTCCCCGGTGGTTACCCGCGTATATTCTCCCGCTACCTCTGGGGTCGCTAGTGGTGTTGTCCCTGGCATACGACCTCCCCTTGCTGGGCTCCATGGTGGGTGGGGGGGGGGAATGAAGTTTTTTTTATTACTGAATGGAGAGTGCCACAAGAAATCAGGCTCTTGTTGATGACACTGCATCTGTCCCCGGACATTCTACCAACTGCAACTCCCTTATTGCCATCTTGGAGCCTTTCCAGGCCCCTGGAGACTTCCCTCTGCACCAGCACTCAACTGGGACTAGGAGGAAGTCTCGTCAGGCTGGTTCGACTCTGGGGTTTGTACAAGAAATGGTGCCAGTAACTTATAAAAAATATCTAGTGTTGAAGCCCTTGGTAGGTAAGTCAGTGCTAGATATGGACATTTTCGATTTCCACCGCGCCATAATATCTGCTTGTGGGAGTGAACCTAAAATATGTTCTCAGGGGAATGGAAGCATCCTTATCGAGGTGTCCTCCCTGGAAGAGAGCTCAAGATTAATGGGCTTAACCTTAGTCTCTGGTGCAGCTGTTTCCTGCATACCACATGCTACTTTTAACCAGTGCAAGGGAGTTATTTTTTCTCATGACCTCCTCTGATACTCAGAAGCACGATTATTAGAGGAACTGAAGTCTTCTGGCGTGGTGAAAGTAGAGCGCCTTCAAAAGAAAATCGAAGGTATTTTGACCCCGACACCGGCATTGTTCCTGACTTTTGATAGGTTAACATTGCCTACAGCTGTGAAAATGGCCTGGCTTTCTCTTCCTGTGAAGCCCTATGTTCCAACCCCAAAGAGATGTTTCCACTGTCAGGGGTATGGGCATTTTAGCCGCTTTTGCCGTCATGCACAAGCTGGCCTTTCTGGTGTCTGTCTCATGTGGCAGACCAAGTCATACCAGTGACTGCCCAGGATCCCTTAAATGCTATCACTGTGGAGGTCCTCATTTCGTGTTTTCTAAGAGCTGTCCACGATACTGCCTTGAAAGGGAGATTTTGCCCATACGTATGCGAGAGAGGGTTTCATTTCCTGAAGCAAAGAGGATAGCCCAGGCACTCTTTTTTCAGCCGGGAGTTACTTATGCTTCTGTCCTTTATAAAACACCTGTGTGTCGCCCTGTATCTCAGAGGCAGCTTCGACCCATTCCAGTACCCACTCCTTCAGCTCATGATACACAGAATACTGTCCCCAGTGTTAGTACTGCCGGTAAGAATGATGTTTGCCCGACCGCTACTCTGACTGTTTCTGCCCCCACTTCGGTGGCTGACGACTTGCACACTTCTGTGGTGGTGGCAGATGTCCACGTTGACCGGACTCCCTCTCCCGTCATAGCCAGTATGCCCGAGGCTTCATCTGTCCCTGGCAAACGTCATCGTTGTTCATCAGAGTCTTCTGAAAATGAAGAATGGCCATCTAAGGTCTCTGTTGTCGAACCTTCTGTTGACACCTCTCTTGTTCCCTCTGTCCATCAGGCTGAGGGATCTAGCCAGGAGACACCTGAAGTTGATGGTTCAGCTCTGGTCCAGTCCCCACCTGGGGATGTTGGACCGCTCTTTGGTGTTTCAGATTTGAAGCATAGCATGGCCTCCTCAAATGACTCTAGACCTGTGGGCTCTACTTCCACTTCTGGGGCTTCTGGTGGGGGCACTGGCCATCCTACACCTCCAAAGACAGCCCCCAAGCCACCTTCCAAACCAACTGGAATGCCCAGTCCAAGAAGGAGTGTTGTGAAACCTACTTCCCCATCCTCATGTTTGTCTTCAGATGTTAGACAAAGGGTGCGGGTTTCTGGTGCTGGGCAGGCTCCTGTGAAGGGTCCTCATAAGCATCAATCAAAGCCCGCTCGCTTGTCAGGTGTACAGTCCCGCACTTAATCATCATTCCTCCATTATGGGTTCCATCATCCAGTGGAATTGTCGGGGTTTACGTGCCAACTATGAGGAACTGTGTCATCTTTTTTCAATTTACACCTCTGTGCATGTGCATCCAGGAGACCCTGGTGGGTGATACTGTTCCTTCCGGTCCTTCTGGGTACCATGCCTTTCATTCTGATCCTGTGCCAGGCCAAGGTAATCATGGAGGAGTTGCTGTCTTCCTTCACTGGGATATTCCATACAGTCATCTGGACATCTCCACTCCCCTGCAGGCTGTCACTGTCCGGACGTTTTTAGATCGACAGCATACAGTTTGCAGACTTTATCTTCCTCCTAGTGCTACTGTTGAAAGGGCGGATCTGGAACGCCTTATTCATGACCTTCCTTCTCCATTTTTGTTACTAGGAGATATGAATGGTCATCATCCGCTATGGGGAAACAGTGAGGCCAACCCTCGGGGTGTAATGCTGGCCTCTTTAGTGGAAGATGAGGAGTTAGGCATTTTCAATACCAATAAAATGACTTATTTCCATAGTCAGACAGGAACTTTTACTGCCATTGATTTGTCTTTATGCTCAGCTGATGCTGTTTTAGATTTTAACTGGGGTGTGTTGCCAGACCTGTATGGCAGCGACCATTTTCCATTACTTTTAACTGCTGGTCTTGGTGGACCTCAGCCACGTATTCCTTGCTGGCTTCTCGATAAGGCTGACTGGCCACATTTCAGGGAATTAAGTTCTGTTTCCCTTTCTGTCAACGGATTCGGCTGTCTTACATAGGCAGTGTCATATTTCAACATCGTGTTGCACTCAGCAGCCCTGCTGTCTATTCCAAAAACGAAGGGTTAGTTTTCTAAATGTCCAGTTCCTTGGCGGAACTCTGAGTGCAGATCCGCGGTGAGAGCCAAACGAGTCGCCTTCTCTCGACTTCGTCGTCACCATGGGGATCCTCAGTATTTGGTGGTGTATCAGAGGGCACGAGCTCGTATGAGGCGGGTCTTAAAGGAGGCCAGGTGTTCGTCCTGGAAAGATTATGTTTCCTCCATCAATTCGAGGACTTCCATCATCTAGGTGTGGAACCGGGTAAGGAAAATTTCAGGAAAATTTACTGTTCCCTCCCCTCCTGTTTTATCTGCAGCAGGTGGAACTGTGGCTGATCCATTTGCTGTTGCAGAGTTGCTTGCTGATCATTTTGCCAGTGTGTCAAAAAAGGATGCAGATACGCCTTCGGCTTGCCACCGTCGGCGCCTAGAGTCTCATGGTCTCAATTTTGCCTCTTCTGGAGGAGAGCCTTACAATGTTCCATTTTAAATTTCTGAACTCCAGGTGGCTCTGTCACAGTGCCATGATTCCTTTCCTGGTTATGGTGATATTCCTTATGCCTTTTTATGCCACCTGTCTGATGAGTCCCTGTTGTTTTTGCTTTCACTGTTTAATAAGATCTGGTGTTCTGGGGAGTTTCTGGCTTGTTGGGGTGTTGCTGTAGTTATCCCCATCCCCTAACCAGGTAAGGACCACCTACAGGCAACGAATTATCGGCCTATTTCTTTGACGTCTTGTATATGTAAAGTTTTGGAAAAGATGGTTAATGTTAGGCTTGTGAAGGTTTTTAGAGAGAGGTGACTTCTTATCCCCTGCCTAGTATGGTTTTCGAAAAATGCGATCTACTTCTAATCCACTACTGTCCTTGTAATCTTCTGTCACTGAGGCTTTCTCCACTAACCAGCACTAGGTCACGGTCTTCTTTGATCTGGAGAAGGCATATGACACTGCCTGGCGTCATGAGTTTGGTCTTCGTGGACGCTTGCCTATTTTTATTCACCAGTTTTTATCTAACCGAATTTCAAGGGTGAGAGTGGGAGGAGTGCTTTCTAATGCCCGAGCACTAGAAGACGGAATACCACAGGGGAGTATCCTTAGTGTTACTCTGTTTGCTGTAGCCATTAACAGTGTCATTAGTATACTTCCTGACGGTGTACGAGGATCACTATATGTCGATGACCTCTCGATTTCCTTTACTTCGTCTAGAATGTCTCTGATAGAGAGGAAGTTGCAGCTGGCTCTCAATAGAATTTTTGACTGGGTGGAAACTCGCGGTTTCCATTTTTCTTCAACAAAGACAGTGGCTGTGCATTTTTGTTGTCTTCGAGGAGTTCACCCTGACACCGACTTGTATCTCTATGGTAGGAGAATATCCTGTGTGGAAGAGATGCAGTTTGTGGGTCTTTTGTTTGATAGATGACTAACCTGGGTTCCTCATATTCGTTCTGTTAAAGTGGCTTGTCTTAAAGCTTTGAGTCTTTTGAGGGTTTTAGCTCATACCTCTTGGGGTGCTGACCGTCAGACCCTCTTCCTCCTGCATAGGTCTCTTATTCTTCCTAAACTTGAATATGGATGTGAGGTCTACTCCTCTGCAACAGATGCCCATCTCCAGTTGTTAAATTCTGTGCATCATGCTGGTTTGCCTCTGACAACCAGGGCATTCAGATCATCTCCAATTCCAAGTTTATTGGTGGATGCTGGTGTACTCCCCTTGGATTTGCGACACCAGTTGCTAATGATGAGGTGTTGGTATCGTCTTCACCGCATTCCAGACTCAATTTCTTGTGCCATAATCTCCAAGGATTCCCCATCTTCTGTTTTTGACACAGGTCCTAATTTCCCATAGCCATTTGGTTACAGGGTCTGGTCTGTTATGTTAGCCCTCTCTGTTCCGAGACTGGCAATTTGTCCACATCGGATCTCAAGGGTGGGTTCTTGGCTGCTCCCTCGCGTGACATTCTGTAGGTCCGTTGTTAAAAAAAAAGGGCTCACTTCCCTCTCAGGTGTCCCTCTCCCTCTTTTTAGAACATGCCTCCATTCATGAGGGTTCTGTCCCCATCTATACTGACCGGTCTAAGACTGATATTGGAGTAGGATTTGGTGTTGTCTTCCCTTCCTTTAGCAGGGACGGTAGCCTTCCTGCCATTACTTCAGTATATACAGCAGAACTGACTGCAATTTTAGATGCTGTTAAAATTATTTTTATTCTCCCCCAATCTTTTTTTTTTATTTTTAGTGACTCGCATAGTGCTTTGTCTGCACTGGAGTCTTTTAATGCATCCCATCCATTGGCGTTATCAATTTTAGAGTGGCATTTTCTTCTTGGCCATCATGGCCGCCGTGTAGACTTCTGTTGGGTACCCGCACATGTTGGTGTGGTGTGCAATGAGAGGGCAGATACTTTAGCTAAAGCTGCGTCTTCTCAACAGCCCCCTACCGACTACCCACTTCCTGCTTCTGATGTCACACCTTACTTGCGGTACACAATTCGTATGTGTTGGCAGAGACAGTGGGATGTTGTTTCTTACAATAAATTAAAAGAAATCTTTCAGAGAGTGGTTGTGTCAAGGGTTCTTCCCTCTATGTGTCGGCGATTGGAGGTGGCTCTTGCTAGACTTCGCATTGGGCATTCGCGGCTTACACATGGGTTCCTGATGAATGGTGAATCTCAACCGTACTGTGATAACTGCCTTGTTCCCCTTAATGTCCGTCACTTGCTGGTCGAGTGTCCGAGTCTGGGGGACCTTCGTCAGAGATTCCTCCATAGGCATAAGGGGGCAGATGGTGCCTACTGTTTGCCCTCGATGCTTGGTGAAACCTCTTGCGATTTTAGTGATGTTTTTAGTTTTCTTCAGGAGGCGGGCATCCTTCCACTTTTATAAGTAATTGTTATTTTATAAACTATGCTTTTATTATTTTCAGTGTTTTATTCCTACTAACAGATATTAACTTTATTTTGAATAGGCACTTTTTATTTTGCCGTGTGTTTTACTTTGTCGTCCGCCGGCATATGACCTTGGCAGTTGCGCCGACAGATTTTAATTATTTGCAATCAATCAATCAATCCACAGTAATCAGAACCAATTATCATTTTTATGGGACCCACGGTATCTGATTCCACATTCCGTTTAGCCAACCATATCCCTGAGCTTTGTAGATGATCAGACGTTTCCTTCAGTCCTTATATATATATATATATATATATATATATATATATATATATATATATATATATGTATATATATATATATATATATATATATATATGTATGTATGTATGTATATTCACACGTCTCCATATTATCCAGCACAGCTGCTGTTATAAGGCATTTATATCTGCCTAGTTGTACTGCAGGTCTAACCAAAATAAAAAGACTGAGCTTCCTTAGTAGTTAAGAATCCTGTAATGGCTAGATTTACTTTGCCAATAATAGGTAACTTTAATTTCTTCACAATGTCTACAGAAATAAAGGTTTTCTGAGCACCCGTATCAAAGACAGTACATGCAAATAGGTTTCCATTCTCAATCATTACCTTCATATCTGTTACTGGAACTGCAGTTGGCATTAGTAGTGGAGAATTCCCCTTAGCAATTGTCATATTGACACTTGCAGGTTTAGGAACCTCATTTTTCATCCTTAGACATAAAGCACTATGATGATGATCCCTTTTACATTTGAAACAAAGATTTTAATTTGTCCTGCAGTCTGTGGAAGTATGCTCGGAGTTCATACAGATTATACAACACCCCAGATCCTGAAGCTTTCCCACTCTAGAAGCATAATCAGGATAATGTTGACCAAATGCACTGGAATGTTGCTCCCCACAGAAAGGACAAACTTACCTGTCTTTTACCATGGAAGGTTTTACTTCCTTATTTTCATCAGCTTGTCTATTCCTTGTCCTCGTAGTTTTGTCTAAGGATAGTCAAGACCTCCTCATAATCGTTTTCTTCCACTGGTAATTATTTATTAGCTTGTAAGGCATTCCCTTGACCTGCCCTAACAGATATGTGAGTTTCCTCACATTAGGGAGATCTGTTCTATCATAAACTATGTATTTGAATTTGTTCCAAAAGGATTTCCAATTTTGCTCCCCATCAGACCCCAGCAACGTAACTTGTGGTAGTACAGCTTTACTCCACTGTTCCAAACTTGTATTTCCGTGGCAGTCTCAGCCAATTTTCACTCTAGTAACTTCACTACGGTTAAATATTCTTCTAATTTACCTTCAAATTTTGCAGTCTTTGACTCTAAGAGATCTTTATCATCAGCTTTTACCATAGCTGCTTTTAAATTTACATAACCTTCTTCATGCTTAGTCCATCGGTCTTTCAGTATATTCAGGACTCTATTTAATTTCTCCCTGGACAGAGGTGTTTCATCTAACGATTGTTTCCTATCATTTATGGCTCTCGTTACCCAGTCTGCCTTATTAGTAGGAGATCTCTGTAACAAGGAAATAGACATGTTAACTGATTTCCAATTTAATAATTTAACCATTAATTTCAAACAGATTTACCCCAGCTCAGTAATCATCTAATTATTTTAAATTTTGACAGTGTAGGGATTGGGTTTATGGTATTAACCCTATCTCCCTGGGTTGTTAAACCTCTAGGGTTATATCTTATCCCTACACTCAGTCTCCAAATAACGCCTATTTCCCGGGCTCAGCTAATTAATCATTTTAAATTTTGAGGAGTGTAGGGATTAGGTCCACAATATCAAACCTATCCCCCTGGGTTGTTAAACCTCTAGGGTTATATCATAACCCCACACTCAGTTTCCAAATAACCCATATTCCCTGAACTCAGAAATTTTTATCTCTTAGTATATCATAGGCACACCCATAGCTTGTATAGCATAGAACTGTCCTTTCTTCAATTCTCTGTTGTAAATATCTGCAGAACTGCTTCTCTGTCATGATGACTCCAATATATACCATCGGCCTTTAGTGTTGCTTGGAAAGGCTTTGTATTAAAGTGGATAAAATCCTTCCCTTTCCTAATTCTTTGCAACTTCCTGTTCACGGCTCTGCCAATTAATTTATATGTTCCGTAGCAAACTGGAGAACCATATGGTAGGCTTCTAGGCTCAAGAAGGATTATGGTCACCCAGGATTTACATGAACCTTCTATGGCTTCTACCATGGCTAGAATGTTTTTGACAATATAATTTACTTCCACATCGTCATGAATATCATTTCCTTCCAGGAAGAGAATAGTGCGGTCATGCTCCCAGTCTAATACGGCATTTAGTCTTTCATCATCAGAAAAGGAACTTCCCCTTCCGACTGGAGCTCGGTATATACGTACTTCCATCTCATCCAATTCAACACAACGTGGTAGTAGGCTATGCCTAATGAACGCAACCTTAAATTTGTTCAGTGCTTCAGCACACATCTGTTTCCTCACAAGGGCACCAAAAAATGTGTCACAAAATTATTTATACACTCCTTTATCTGACGAGCATTAGTCTAACCCGACCTTGAGTAAATTCACATTAGTCTCGTAGGAGGATTAGGTGTAACTGATACTCCAACTCACCTAGTTATTATTTTCTTGTGTCCTAGCTAATTCCCCATCGAATTGGCCAATTCGTAAAGGTTACTTTGCTAGAAAGAGTCGGACAACAGATGACGACAAGCCTGATGTTTTAGTCAATTGCCTGGGCCGCCAAGCGTCCTTGAGGTGCGTATTTACAACGCGCTATTTGAACCGGGTCTAGGAGCAGAAGTGACTAACATGGCAATCTTCTCCCTCATAGGATTTGAAGAGGTGACAACTATTTATTAATTACAATGCTAAATACAGTTAGATTACATCATGATATATACAAGGCAAATCTAACTATTTAATCTTAGTTTTTATTAAACTAAAACCAGGACAAATATTCCCTGTATCTATGTAAATATGTTAAACCCACATCTACTTTTTATGTGAGGGCTTTACATCCTCAGGACACGTCATCTACCATGCATACGCAGTTTAGGTCAGTGGAACTTTCCAAAATAATTACATGTATTTACACTATAGTTGTCCACAAGGGTTTATCACAGTCACATTTAATTTATTAATACTGTAATAAGAATTATTAAAGTGAACGCAATCTCTGGGTTATAAAAACCGCTTGAATAGTTATTACCGCTCTCCAGGTTTTCCTCTGCTTCTAACCAGGATTGACTATTTTAAAAGGTAAAGAGTGCAACCACTCTGGGGGAAAATATTTCCCACACGATTGCCACAGATAATAACAATAACAATAATACTTGCAATTGGATGCTGATATGAAGTGAAAAGGTGTTAAGAAATTTATACAACACACAAAATACTGCTTCTCCTCCCTCTCTGACCTGCAGCCCAAACACTCCCTCTCTCAACGCCAATCCACAAAAACTCTCCCTCCATTCAAAATTCTACCAATATACTCTCCGGCTGTGCACGCATCAACATGCAGCTGGGGGCCAGACGAGAAATATAGTATACAGAAAAGAACTAGGCAAATTAATCTCTCCCTCATACTCCAAATGTTATAAATATCGCTGGTGAATACAAATTTTTATGTCGCCAGTTTAAGCTCCACAGTAAGTCACTGATATTAAAAGAAATTTTAGTCACATCCACATCGAGAGAGCAAATAGAATTAAATAAGACTTCATAAATGTGTACACACTATACAGGCAACAACAAGAGTGAGTGCATGTGCGTAGATCCTGGCGTACACAGCATCAAAGCATATACACACATGCCCAGCAGCACGCATGCACTATACATACATGCACCATATACACAAAAATATACATACGGTCTTATGTAACAACATATTATATTTTTGAAATGTCTGCAATGTAAGCAGCCAGTTTAAATGTGGAATATTTCCGAAGCAAAAGGGTCAAAATTAGCTTATAAAATTTACTGTTATCAAAGAAAATTAAAGTTGATTATAAGGTTTCATAAAACGATGAGTGACGTTTAAAGCAAAATATCCACCCACGGTGTACACCCACGTCCGCATGTTGCAATGCATCCACCCACTGTGTACACTTATGTCCACATGTTGCCCTTTAATATCCACCCACGGTGTACACCCACGTCCGCGTGTTGCACTACAATACATGCCTGCATGTATTTCAATAACATCATCGGCGGCCAATCAGCAGCCGCGAATCAAACACATCCTACCTGCACATCAAACACATCCTCTCATGTGCACAGGTCAGTCAAATAGACTATAATTTCAATCACCCGCATTTACCACCATTATATCTTATGAACGGCTTGAGCTATCAATATGAAACGTTCAGGGTATCAAGATATGGCCTAAATCTTAGACTTGGCCAACAGCATATTCTAGAGGATTAGCATTCGGCTCTTGAATGCTTTTCTTTCGTTTGTTATGAATAAACAAGCTAAGAATGCGCTGCTTGTGTTAGTGAGGGGTGGAGTCCCTACATATCTGGGATTTTCCCTTATGATATGAGGTGTATCAATGAGCCAACAATGCCTCGACTCACCAGTCGTCACCACCACCCGCGTACACAGCCTGGTTGCCAGTACTGACGCTCATTGACTTGGCAGGGAGGCGGCCTTCCTCACTGAACCACCGTCAATGACCGTATTTATAACACTGCTAGCTTACTGTTTACTTTTTAGGAATAAAGTAATCTGGAAGCGGTTTTGTCGTTACAATGTAGTGTCATGAAGTTTCCAGAAGAAAGGAAGTTGTCGAACATAATGTCTTCACTCAGACAGCTATTACAATTTTTCATACGTGAACTACTATGCAGATTTATAACACCTGCAAAGCAATTACGATCAGTACTTCCCCCGGATACACAAGTACCCTGGTCAACTTTTGATTACAATAATTTCTGTAGCATGGAATGATGATAAAACATATCTGACATTTCTGATTCGTTCCTAACTAATGTGCAATATTATGTAGGATACAGAATAATCACACACATTTGTTGTACTAGTAGGTGTACCATAAATGACCAAGACAAGTTAGAGGCTTACTTAATTCTTCACTCATCCAATTTTAATAAAACGGCCTTCATAACAGCCACCATCCACACTTTGAGGGTGAGTTTATGCAGAGACGAACATAGACCACAGCCATATTAACGTCAGTCAAGGAAATTCACCACAACCTTATCTGCATGTCTGTGTTTTATCAATAATCTCGATCATAAAAAGATTTCAACGGCATTTAAGAGAATAGTCTATCTATCATCTAATTCCTTATTGCATCATTAGGAGCATAAGGTCCTGTGGTAAGGAAATTAGTCCAGACACTGAAGGCGAGCGTGACCAGTCGCTTCTCCGTGAGTAACATAATGTGCACAAAAAACCTCCACCATTCCTCTGTTTAAAACCTTTATGGGCTACATCCGATGCGAGAACCTTTACCAACTAAACCACCCCACGTCCATTTGGTTATACGAGTACCATCCAACATAGTATATTGTTTTCTGGCTACAAGAAACCATTAGACTTGCCATTCAGTATAGTAATCTGCCGGTAATACTCTATCGGGTGCAGGTGCTATGAGGAAAGGGAAAAGGAGTAGATACCTGAGGCACTTGGCTGCTGTGGTCATCATTACAACTTAGGCTTTAAGTCTGTGGCGGATTATTCACTCGTTTTTATGGGATGTAAGGCCACTGCTTTAATTAAATTACCACAGTTACCTCTCCTAGATGTTATGCTAAGTAATCATTCCATCTAACAACACACAAAGTGTGAATGGACATGGGTTGAACGAGTGACACCAGCTGCTCGCACCAAGACCATGCAAGTAAAATAAGTGCCTCAAAAACCTGGTGAATAACCTTTTTTTAAAAACCTGCCTTGACTCTAAGATTGAATTATGCAAGTATCAACTAAGGGACAAGTGTTTGCATGAGCCCCTCACAGGTCACACTTGTCCTCATCATATGCACACACCGTAATGAGTATGAAAATGTATACAGTATATGAATGCATACTTGGCTAAAAGCACCTCCTCACTGATTATCCGGGAATTACACTAAGTGTGTATGAATTTCGGTGGTCATGGAATTTAGTCTGCATATATCCCTGGCCAGAGGCGTTAAACACTTACTGGCTCCACTGCCTGTTTATGTGAACGTCCCTCCGCTCTCTCCCTCCCTCTCTCTCTCTCTCTCTCTCTCTCTCTCTCTCTCTCTCTCTAACACACGCACCCACACAATACAGTATTTAATTAAGTAATCGAACTGAGGAGGAGACATATATTTTAATTAATGAGGTTATATGGCATCCTTTTGTCGTTCGACTATTTTCTTTTTATTCTAGAAAGAAGGAACCAAAGGCAACGAGACCGCAATAACTGTTCCTTCCAAGAGACAAACAAAATACAAGAGAAAGCCAAATTCAAGATCCGATCATTTCGAGATGCCTGGACACACTGCGTTTGAAGGACTGGAAATCATAGCTAGCAGGAAATACAGACAGAGGGAGACAGTTCCAGAGTTGACCTGTTGCATAAATGAAGGACTGGGAGTAACGGTTAACTCTTGGATTAGAGAGTTGGACAGAAAAGGGATGAGAGTTTGCTGCTAGACGAGTGCTATGCCCAGTCATAGAGGTGGAGGGATGCTAGCAGACAGTTCAGAGCAGCAGTGACCATTGAACTAGCGACAGAAAAGAGATAAAGATGCAACAGTGTGGACAAGAGACAGAGATTGAAGGGAGCCAGTAAGAGGAGGAGTGTTAATGAGATGAAAAGCAACTGACTCCACCCTTTTGAGAAGAGCTGTATGTGGGAAGCCTCCCCACACATGAGAGTTGTAGTCCACACGGGGGCGGATAAAACCTGTGTATAGAGTCAACAACAGTGCAGGGGTAAACAAGGAACGGAGTCGGCTTAGCACACCAAATCTCATGGATTTTACAAGGGATGTAATGCCTGAAGGGTGGTGGAGTGACTATTGTTGACTGGTTAGTAAGATTGTTGAATGTGTGCTTTGAGAAAGGTATGGTGCCAATTGACTGGGCAAGTGCTTGTGTGGTCCCGTTGTATAAAGGCAAGGGTGATAAGTATGAATGTACTAGCTTTAGGGGTATAAGTCTGTTGAGTGTTGTAGGTAAGGTGTATGGTAGAGTGTTAATTATGAGAGTTAGAGAGGGTACAGAGGGAGTGATTAGTGATGAGCAGTGTGGCTTTAGGAGAGGGAGGGGATGCATTGATCAGGTGTTTGCTGTGAGACAAGTGTGTGAAAAGTATTTAGCGAAAGGCAAGGATGTGTTTTGGGGATTTATGGATTCAGAGAAAGCGTATGATAGAATTGATAGGGAGGCTTTGTGGACTGTTTTAAGATTGTATGGACTTGATGGTAGGTTACTAAAAGGGGTGAAAAGTTTTTATGTAAATAGTAGAGCGTGTGTAAGAGTGGGAAATGCTGTGAGTGATTGGTTTCCCGTGAGAGTGGGGCTGCGACAGGGATGTGTGATGTCGCCTTGGTTGTTTAATATTTACATGGATGGTGTTGTAAGGGAGGTGAATGCAAGAGTTTTAGGTGGTCTGAGTCTGGTAAATGTTGATGGAGGAGAGTGGAATCTGAAGCAGCTGCTGTTTGCAGATGATACTGCACTGGTGACTGATTCAGAGGAGAGATTGAGACAGTTGGTAGAGGAGTTTGGAAGGGTGTGTGAAAGGAGGAAATTGAAAGTAAATGAGAATAAGAGTAAAGTGATGAAGTGTACGAGGTTGATAGATGGTAGGGGGATGAATATAGTTTTGAATGGTGAGTTGCTTGAGGAGGTAGATTGTTTTAAATATCTAGGGTCACATGTTGCTGTGGATGGAAGAATAGATGCAGAAGTGAAGTTTAGAATAAATGAAGTAGGAAAGGTGCTGGGAGGAATGAAAAAAGTGTTTAAATGTCGTTCGCTTAGAATGGATGTAAAGAGAAGGCTGTATGAGGGTGTTGTGGTACAGACTGCATTATATGGGGCTGAAACATGGAATATACGTGTAGCAGAGAGGAAAAGTTTGAATGTAATGGAGATGAGGTGTCTGAGGAGTATGTGTGGAGTGACGCGTATGGATCGGGTGCGAAATGATGAAGTGCGAAGGAGAACTGGAGTTGTTCGGGAGATGGCTGGCAGAGTTGAGCAGAGGGTGTTGCAATGGTTTGGGCATATGGAGAGAATGGATAATGAGCGATTGGTGAAGAAGATAACTAGATCTGATGTGAGAGGTGTAAGGCTGAGAGGAAGACCACGAATAGGATGGATGGACAGTGTGAAGAGAGCGCTGGATGCGAGAGGGATGTCTGTTGAGCAAGGAAGAGTGGCTGTGCGTGACAGAAATAAATGGAGAGAAATTGTGAATGAATAAGTGATGACGCAGCCCTGAGGGGATATTCTCCCGCATTTGGTCTGATCAGCTAGTCAGGTCAGGTGCGGGTAAGGGGATGGGTCTGTTATGATGTGGCAGGGGTAAACCAGTTCTGCTGTCGGGCCCTGCTGCGGATGTCACTGATTGCATTGCCCAGTTGACCCTTGTGCGGTGTGGTGCGGTGAGGATCTGTCCGTTCTCCCCTTTGGGGCTAAGATGCGAATGAATGTGTTTGAATGGATGAGTAAATGGAGAGTGAGTCGTCCTGTCTCGGCTACCTCCCTTTCCTTGGGGGAAGCAGCCTAGGTATATAGATAGATAGATAGATGTAATATGATCTTCCCGAGTTAAGTCCCGAGTGAATGAAACCTCAAGCATGTTCAAGGATGATGGAGGATTAAGCTGAATACTATTAAATATTAGTGGATACACATGTGGACGATTTTGTTTGTTTGATAGGTGTAAAAACTGAGTCTTGATGCATTAAAAACAAGATTATTTTTACCCCAGTCAGAGATACAAGCAAAAGCAGACATTAGGTGTGCTATAGCCTCATCCCTTGTTTGTTGAAGTAACTGCTGAGATGGATGTTGCGGGAACTGAATGGAAAAGTGAAGAGTGGAGTCATCAGCTTACGAGTGGATAGGGTTAGATGTACAGCTTAGAAGGTCATTGATAAATAAAAGGAAGAGAGTTGGCGATAGGACAGAGCCCTGAGGAACACCACTGTTGATAGATCTACTGTAGGAGAAGAACGATGGCCGTCTGCAACAGCGGCTATAGAACGACCAGAAAGGAA